>NC_082684.1:95501139-95822389 GCF_949987515.2 Delphinus delphis | reverse complement strand
GGTTAGGGGACGGGGACGGTTTAGGGTCCAGCGGAGGGTACGACAACGCTTTAGGGGGAGCATACGTGTGAGGGCGCGGTTTAGTGTTAGCGTACGGGTTAGGATTAGGCACGGGTGAGGGTCAGGCTTCCGGGAAGGGTTAGGGTTAGGGTTCGGGCTAGGGTTAGGGTTAGGGGACGGGGATGGTTTAGGCTCCAGGGGAGGTTACGACAACGCTTTAGGGGGAGCGTACGTGTGAGGGCGCGGGTTAGTGTTAGCGTACGGGTTAGGATTAGGGGACAGGTGAGGGTCAGGCTTCGGGGAAGGTTTAGGGTTAGGGTTCGTGCTAGGGTTAGGGTTACGGGATGGGGACGGTTTAGGGTCAGGGGAGGGTACGACAACGCTTTAGGGGGTGCGTACGTGTGAGGGTGCGGGTTAGTGTTAGCGTACGGGTTAGGATTAGGGGACGGGTGAGGGTCAGGCTTCGGGGAAGGGTTAGGGTTAGGGTTCGGGCTAGGGTTGGGGTTAGGGGACGGGGACGGTTTAGGGTCAGGGGAGGGTACGACAACGCTTTAGGGGGAGCGTACGTGTGAGGGCGCGGGTTAGTGTTAGCGTACGGGTTAGGATTAGGGAACGGGTGAGGGTCAGGCTTCGGGGAAGGGTTAGGGTCAGGGTTCGGGCTAGGGTTAGGGTTAGGGGACGGGGACGGTTTAGGGTCCAGGGGAGGGTATGACAACGCTTTAGGGGGAGCGTACGTGTGAGGGCGCGGGTTAGTGTTAGCGTACGGGTTAGGATTAGGGGACGGGTGAGGGTCAGGGTTCGGGGAAGGGTTAGGGTTAGGGTTCGGGCTAGGGTTAGGGTTAGGGGACGGGGACGGTTTAGGGTCCATGGGAGGGTACGACAACGATTTAGGGGGAGCGTATGTGTGAGGGCGCGGGTTAGTGTTAGCGTACGGGTTAGGATTACGGGACGGGTGAGGGTCAGGCTTCGGGGAAGGGTTAGGGTTAGGGTTCGGGCTAGGGTTAGGGTTAGGGGACGGGGACGGTTTAGGGTCCAGGGCAGGGTACGACAACGCTTTAGGGGGAGCGTATGCGTAAGGGCGCGGGTTAGTGTTAGCGTACGGGTGAGGATTAGGGGACGGGTGAGGGTCAGGCTTCGGGGAAGGGTTAGGGTTAGGGTTCGGGCTAGGGTTAGGGTTAGGGGACGGGGACGGTTTAGGATCCAGGGGAGGGTACGACAACGCTTTAGGGGGAGCGTACACTTGAGGGCACGGGTTACTGTTAGCGTACGGATGAGGATTAGGGGTCGGCTGAGGGTCAGGCTTCGGGGAAGGGTTAGGGTTCGGGCTAGGGTTAGGGTTAGGGGATGGGGACGGTTTAGGGTCCAGGGGACTATACGACAACGCTTTAGGGGGAGCATACGTATGAGGGCGTGGGTTAGGGTTAGCGTACGGGTTAGGATTAGGGGACGGGTGTGGGTCAGGCTTTGGGGAAGGGCTAGGGTTAGGGTTCGGGTTTGGACTAGGGTTAGGGTGAGGGGACGGGGACGGTTTAGGTTCCAGGGGAGGGTATGACAACGATTTAGGTGGAGCGTACATGTGAGGGCGCGGTTTAGTGTTAGCGTACGGGTTACGATTAGGGGACGGGTGAGGGTCAGACTACGGGGAATGGTTAGGGTTAGGGTTCGGGCTAGGGTTAGGGTTAGGGGACGGGGACGGTTTAAGGTCCAGGTGAGGGTACGACAACGCTTTAGGGGGAGCGTACGTGTGAGGGCGCGGGTTAGTGTTAACGTACGGGTAAGCATTATGGGACGGGTGAGGGTCAGCCTTCGGGGAAGGGTTAGGGTTAGGGTTCGGGCTAGGGTTAGGGTTAGGGTTAGGGGACGGTTTAGGGTCCAGGGGAGGGTACGACAACGCATTAGGGTGAGCGTACGTGTGAGGGCGCGGGTTAGTGTTAGCGTACGGGTTAGGATTAGGGGACGGGTGAGGGTCAGGCTTCTGGGAAGGGTTAGGGTTAGGGTTCGGGCTAGGGTTACGGTTAGGGGACGGGGACAGTTTAGGTTCCAGGGGAGGGTGTGACAACGATTTAGGTGGAACGTACATGTGAGGGCGCGGGTTAGTGTTAGCGTACGGGTTAGGAGTAGGGGACGGGTGAGTGTCAGGCTTCGGGGAACGGTTACGGTTAGGGTTCGGGCTAGGGTTAGGGTTAGGGGACGGGGACGGTTTAGGGTCCAGGGGAGGGTACGACAATGCTTTAGGGGGAGCGTACGTGTGTGGGCGTGGGTTAGTGTTAGCGTACGGGTTAGGAGTAGGGGACGGGTGAGGGTCAGGCTTCGGGGAAGGGTTAGGGTTAGGGTTCGGGCTAGGGTTAGGGTTAGGGGACGGGGACGGTGTAGGGTCCAGGGGAGGGTATGACAACGCTTTAGGGGGACCGTACGTGTGAGGGCGCTGGTTAGTGTTAGCGTACGGGTTAGGATTAGGGGACGGGTGAGGGTCAGGCTTCGGGGAAGGGTTAGGGTTAGGGTTCGGGCTAGGGTTAGGGTTAGGGGACGGGGACGGTTTAGGGTCCAGGGGAAGGTACGACAACGCTTTAGGGGGAGCAAACGTGTGAGGGCGTGGTTTAGGGTTAGCGTACGGGTTAGGATTAGGGGACGGGTGAGGGTCAGGCTTCGGGGAAGGGTTAGGGTTAGGGTTCGGGCTACGGTTAGGGTTAGGGGACGGGGACGGTTTAGGGTCCAGGGGAGGGTACGACAACGCTTTAGGGGGAGCGTATGTGTGAGGGCGCGGGTTAGTGTTAGCGTACGGGTTAGGATTAGGGGACGGGTGTGGGTCAGGCTTCGGGAAAGGGTTAGGGTTAGGGTTCGTGCTACGGTTAGGGTTAGGGGACTGGGACGGTTTAGGGTCCAGGGGAGGGTACGACAACGCTTTAGGGGGAGCGTACGTGTGAGGGCGCGAGTTAGTGTTAGCGTACGGGTTAGGATTAGGGGACGGGTGAGGGTCAGGCTACGGGGAAGGGTTAGGGTTAGGGTTCGGGCTAGGGTTAGGGTTAGGGGACGGGGACGGTGTAGGGTCCAGGGGAGGGTATGACAACGCTTTAGGGGGACCGTACGTGTGAGGGCGCGGGTTAGTGTTAGCGTACGGGTTAGGATTAGGGGACGGGTGACGGTCAGGCTTCGGGGAAGGGTTAGGGTTAGGGTTCGGGCTAGGGTTAGGGTTAGGGGACGGGGACGGTTTAGGGTCCAGGGGAGGGTACGACAACGCTTTAGGGGGAGCATACGTGTGAGGGCGCGGTTTAGGGTTAACGTGCGTGTTAAGATTATGGGACGGGTGAGGGTCAGGCTTCGGGGAAGGGTTAGGGTTAGGGTTCGGGCTAGGGTTAGGGTTAGGGGACGGGGACGGTTTAGGGTCCAGGGGAGGGTCCGACAACGCTTTAGGGGGAGCGTACGTGTGAGGGCGCGGGTTAGTGTTAGCATACGGGTTAGGATTAGGGGACGGGTGAGGGTCAGGCTTCGGGGAAGGGTTAGGGTTAGGGTTCGGGGTAGGGTTAGGGTTAGGGCACGGGGACGGTTTCGGGTCCAGGTGAGGGTACGACAACGCTTTAGGGGGAGCGTACGTGTGAGGGCGCGGGTTAGTGTTAGCGTACGGGTTACGATTAGGGGACAGGTGAGGGTCAGGCTTCGGGGAAGGGTTAGGGTTAGGGTTCGGGCTAGGTTAGGGTTAGGGGATGGTTACGGTTTAGCGTCCAGGGGCGGTTACGACAACGCTTTAGGGGGATCGTACGTGTGAGGGAGCGGGTTAGTGTTAGCGTACGGGTTAGGATTAGGGGACGGGTGAGGGTCAGGCTTCGGGGAAGCTTTAGGGTTAGGGTTCGGGCTAGGGTTAGGTTTAGGGGACGGGGACGGTTTAGGGTCCAGGTGAGGGTACGACAACGCTTTAGGGGGAGCGTACGTGTGAGGGCGTGGGTTAGTGTTAGCATACGGGTTAGGATTAGGGGACGGGTGAGGGTCAGGCTTCGGGGAAGTGTTAGGGTTAGGGTTAGGGTTCGGGCTAGGGTTAGGGTTAGGGGACGGGGACGGTTTAGGGTCCAGGGGAGGGTACGACAACGCTTTAGGGGGAGCGTACGTGTGAGGGCGCGGGTTAGTGTTAGCGTACGGGTTAGGATTAGGGGAAGTTTGAGGTTCAGGCTTCGGGGAAGGGTTAGGGTTAGGGTTCGGGCTAGGGTTAGGGTTAGGGGACGGGGACGGTTTAGGGTCCAGGGGAGGGTACGACAACGCTTTAGGGGGAGCGTACGTGTGAGGGCGTGGGTTAGTGTTAGCGTACGGGTTAGGATTAGGGGACGGGTGAGGGTCAGGCTTCGGGGAAGGGTTAGGGTTAGGGTTCGGGCTAGGGTTAGGGTTAGGGGACGGGGACGGTTTAGGGTCCAGGGGAAGGTACGACAACGCTTTAGGGGGAGCGTACGTGTGAGGGCGTGGGTTAGTGTTAGCGTACGGGTTAGGATTATGGGACGGGTGAGGGTCAGGCTTCGGGGAAGGGTTAGGGTTAGGTTTCGGGCTAGGGTTTGGGTTAGGGGACGGGGACGGTTTAGGGTCCAGGGGAGGGTACGACAACGCTTTAGGGGGAGCGTACGCATGAGGGCGCGGGTTAGTGTTAGCGTACGGTTGAGGATTAGGGGACGGGTGAGGGTCAGGCTTCGGGGAAGTGTTAGGGTTAGGGTTCGGGCTAGGGTTAGTGTTAGGGGACGGGGACGGTTTAGGGTCCATGGGAGGGTACGACAACGCTTTAGGGGGAGTGTGCGCTTGAGGGCACGGGTTAGTGTTAGCGTACGGGTGAGGATTATGGGTCGGCTGTGGGTCAGGCTTCGGGGAAGTGTTAGGGTTAGGGTTGGGGCTAGGGTAAGTGTTAGGGGACGGGGACGGTTTAGGGTCCAGGTGAGGGTACCACAACGCTTTAGTGGGAGCGTACATTTGAGGGCGGGGTTTAGTGTTAGCGTATGGCTTAGGATTAGTGGACGGGTGAGGGTCAGGCCTCGGGGAAGGGTTAGGGTTAGGGTTTGGGCTAGGCTTAGGGTTAGGGGACGGGGACGGTTTAGGGTCCAGGGGAGGGTACGACAACGCTTTAGGGGGAGCGTACGTGTGAGGGCGTGAGTTAGGGTTAACGTACGGGTTAGGATTAGGGGACGGGTGAGGGTCAGGCTTCGGAGAAGGGTTAGGTTTAGGGTTCGGGCTAGGGTTAGTGTTAGGGGACGGGGACGGTTTAGGGTCCAGGTGAGAGTACCACAACGCTTTAGTGGGAGCGTACATTTGAGGGCGGGGTTTAGTGCTGGCGTACGGGTTAGGATTAAGGGCCGGGTGAGGGTCAGGCTTCGGGGAAGTGTTAGGGTTAGGGTTCGGGCTATGGTTAGGGTTAGGGAATGGGGACGGTTTAGGGTCCAGTTGAGGGAATGTCAACACTTTAGGGGGAGCGTACGTGTGAGGGCGCGGGTTAGTGTTAGCGTACGGGTTAGTATTAGGGGACGGGTGAGGGTCAGGCTTCGGGGAAGGGTTAGGGTTAGGGTTCGGGCTAGGTTTAGGGTTAGGGGACAGGGATGTTTTAGGGTCCAGGTGAGGGTACGACAACGCTTTAGGGGGAGCGTACGTGTGAGGGCGCGGGTTAGGGTTAGCGTACGGGTTAGAATTAGGGGACGGGTGAGGGTCAGGCTTCGGGGAAGGGTTGGGTTAGGGTTCGGGCTAGGGTTAGGGTTAGGGGACGGGGACGGTTTAGGGTCCAGGTGAGGATACGAGAACGCTTTAGGGGGAGTGTACATGTGAGGGCGCGGGTTATTGTTAGCGTACGGGTTAGGATTAGGGGACGGGTGAGGGTCAGGCTTCGGGGAAGGGTTAGGGTTAGGGTTTGGAATATGGTTAGGGCTAGGGGACGGGGACGGTTTAGGGTCCAGGAGAAGGTACGACAACGCTTTAGGAGGAGAGTACCTGTGAATGCGCGGGTTAGTGTTAGCGTACGGTTTAGGATTAGGGGACGGGTGAGGGTCTGGCTTCGGGGAATGGTTACAGTTAGGGTTCGGGCTAGGGTTAGGGTTAGGGGACGGGGACGGTTTAGGGTCCAGGGGAGGGTACGACAACGCTTTAGGGGGAGCGTAGGTGTGAGGGCGCTGGTTAGTGTTAGCGTACAGGTTAGGATTAGGGAACGCGTGAGGGTCAGGCTTCGGGGAAGCGTTAGGGTTAGGGTTCGGGCTAGGGTTAGGGTTAGGGTTAGGGGACGGTTTAGGGTCCAGGAGAGGGTACGACAACGCTTTAGGGGGAGCGTACGTGTGAGGGAGCGGGTTAGTGTTAGCGTACGGGTTAGGATTAGGGGACGGGTGAGGGTCAGGCTTCTGGGAAGGGTTAGGGTTAGGGTTCGGGCTAGTGTTAGGGTTAGGGCACGGGGACGGTTTAGGGTCCAGGGGAGGTTACGACTACGCTTTAGGTGGAGTATATGTGTGAGGGCGCGGGTTAGTGTTAGCGTACGGGTTAGGATTAGGGGACGGGTGAGGGTCAGGCTTCGGGGAAGGGTTAGGGTTAGGTTTCGGGCTAGGGTTAGGGTTAGGGGACGGGGACGGTGTAGGGTCCAGGGGAGGGTACAACAACACTTTAGGGGGACCGTACGTGTGAGGGCGTGGGTTAGTGTTAGCGTACGGGTTAGTATTAGGGGCCGGGTGAGCGTCAGGCTTCGGGGAAGTGTTAGGGTTAGGGTTCGGGCTAGGGTTAGTTTTAGGGGACGGGGACGGTTTAGGGTCCAGGGGAGGGTACGACAACGCTTTAGGGGGAGCGTACGTGTGAGGGCGCGGTTTAGGGTTAGCGTACGGGTTAGGATTAGGGGACGGGTGAGGGTCAGTCTTCGGGGAAGGGTTAGGGTTAGGGTTCGGGCTAGGGTTAGGGTTAGGGGACGGGGAAGGTTTAGGGTCCAGGTGAGGGTACGACAACACTTTTGGGGTAGCGTACGTGTGAGAGCGCGGGTTAGTGTTATCTTACGGGTTAGAATTAGGGGACGGGTGAGGGTCTGGCTTCGGGGAAGTGTTAGAGTTAGGGTTCGGGCTAGGGTTAGGGTTATGGGACGGGGACGGTTTAGGGTCCAGGGGAGGGTATGACATCGCTTTAGGGGGAGCGTACGTGTGAGGGCGTGGGTTAGTGTTAGCGTACGGGTTAGGATTAGGGAACGGGTGAGGGTCAGGCTTCGGGGAAGCGTTAGGGTTAGGGTTCGGGCTAGGGTTAGGGTTAGGGGACCTGGACGGTTTAGGGTCCAGGGAAGGGTACGACAGCGCTTTAGGAGGAGCGTACGTGTGAGGGCACGTGTTAGTGTTAGCGTACGGGTTAGGATTAGGGGACGGGTGAGGGTCAGGCTTCGGGGAAGGGTCAGGGTTACGGTTCGGGCTAGGGTTAGGGTTAGGGGACAGGGACGTTTAAGGGTCCAGGGGAGGGTGGGACAACGCTTTAGGGGGAGCGTACGTGTGAGGGCGTGGGTTAGTGTTAGCGTACGGGTTAGGATTAGGGGACGGGTGAGGGTCAGGCTTCGGGGAAGGGTTAGGGTTAGGGTTCGGGCTAGGGTTAGGGTTAGGGGACAGGGACGTTTTAGGGTCCAGGTGAGGGTACGACAACGCTTTAGGGGGAGCGTACGTGTGAGGGCATGGGTTAGTGTTATCGTACGGGTTAGAATTAGGGGACGGGTGAGGGTCTGGCTTCGGGGAAGGGTTAGAGTTAGGGTTCGGGCTAGGGTTAGGGTTAGGGTACGGGGACGGTTTAGGGTCCAGGGGAGGGTACGACAACGCTTTAGGGGGAGCGTAGGTGTGAGGGCGCGGGTTAGTGTTAGCCTACGGGTTAGGATTAGGGGACGGGTGAGGGTCAGGCTTCGGGGAAGGGTTAGGGTTAGTATTTGGAATATGGTTAGGGCTAGGGGACGGGGACGGTTTAGGGTCTAGGTGAAGGTACGACAACGCTTTAGGAGGAGAGTACCTGTGAATGCGCGGGTTAGTGTTAGCGTACGGGTTATAATTAGGGGACGGGTGAGGGTCAGGCTTCGGGTAAGTGTTAGGGTTAGGGTTCTGGCTAGGGTTAGGGTTGGGGATGGGAAAGGTTTAGGGTCCTGTTGAGGGTACGACAACGCTTTAGGGTGAGCGTACGTGTGAGGGCGCGGGTTAGTGTTAGCGTACAGTTTAGGATTAGGGGACGGGTGAGGGTCAGGCTTTGGGGAAGGGTTAGGGTTAGGGTTAGGTTTAGGGTTAGGGTTAGGGGACGGGGACGGTTTATGGTCCAGGGGAGGGTATGCCAACACTTTAGGGGGAGCATACGTCTGAGGGCGCATGTTAGTGTTAGCGTACGGGTTAGGATTAGGGGACGGGTGAGGGTCAGGCTTCGGGGAAGGGTTAGGGTTAGGGTTCCGGGACGGTGTAGGGTCCAGGGGAGGGTACGACAACGCTTTAGGGGGACCGTACGTGTGAGGGCGCGGATTAGTGTTAGCGTACGGGTTAGGATTAGGGGACGGGTGAGCGTCAGGCTTCGGGGAAGGGTTAGGGTTAGGGTTTGGGCTAGGGTTAGGGGACGGTTTAGGGTCCAGGGGAGGGTACGACAGCGCTTTAGGGGGAGCGTACGTGTGAGGGCACGGTTTAGGGTTAGCGTACGGGTTAGGATTAGGGGACGGGTGAGGGTCAGGCTTCGGGGAAGGGTTAGGGTAGGGTTCGGGCTAGGGTTAGGGTTAGGGGACTGGGACGGTTTAGGGTCCAGGGGAGGGTACGACAACGCTTTAGGGGGAGCGTAAGTGTGAGGGCGCGGGTTAGTGTTAGCGTACGGGTTAGGATTAGGGGACGGGTGAGGGTCAGGTTTCAGGGAAGGGTTAGGGTTAGGGTTCGGGCTAGGGTTAGGGTTAGGGGACGGGGACGGTGTAGGGTCCAGGGGAGGGTACGACAATGCTTTAGGGGGACCGTACGTGTGAGGGCGCGGGTTAGTGTTAGCGTACGGGTTAGGATTATGGGACGGGTGAGGGTCAGGCTTCGGGGAAGGGTTAGGGTTAGCGTTCGGGCTAGGGTTAGGGTTAGGGGACGGGGACTGTTTAGGGTCCAGGGGAGGTTATGACAATGCTTTAGGGGGAGCGTACGTGTGAGGGCGCTGTATAGGGTTAGCGTACGGGTTAGGATTAGGAGACGGGTGAGGGTCAGGCTTCGGGGAAGGGTTAGGGTTAGGGTTCGGGCTAGGGTTAGGGTTAGGGGACGGGGACGGTTTAGGGTCCAGGGGAGGGTACGACAACGCTTTAGGGTGAGCGTACATGTGAGGGCGCGGGTTAGTGTTAACGTACGGGTTAGGATTAGGGGACGGGTGAGGGTCAGGCTTCGGGGAAGGTTTAGGGTTAGGGTTCGGGCTAGGGTTAGGGTTAGGGGACAGGGACGTTTTAGGGTCCAGGGGAGGGTACGACAACGCTTTAGGGGGAGCGTACGTGTGAGGGCGCGGGTTAGTGTTATCGTACGGGTTAGGATTAGGGGACGGGTGAGGGTCAGGCTTCGGGGAAGGGTTAGGGTTACGGTTCGGGCTAGGGTTAGGGTTAGGGGACGTGGACGGTTTAGGATCCAGGGGAGTGTACGACAACGCTTTAGGGGGGAGCGTATGCGTAAGGGCGCAGGTTAGTGTTAGCGTACGGGTGAGGATTAGGGGACGGGTGAGTGTCAGGCTTCGGGGAAGGGTTAGGGTTAGGGTTCGGGCTAGGGTTAGGGTTAGGGGACGGGGACGGTTTAGGGTCCAGGGGAGGGTACGACAATGCTTTAGGGGGAGCGTACGTGTGAGGGCGCGGTTTAGTGTTAGCGTACGGGTTAGGATTAGGGGACGGGTGAGGGTCAGGCTTCGGGTAAGTGTTAGGGTTAGGGTTCTGGCTAGGGTTAGGGTTAGGGGATGGGAAGCTTTAGGGTCCTGTTGAGGGTACAACAACGCTTTAGGGTGAGCATACATGTGAGGGCGCGGGTTAGTGTTACCGTACGGTTTAGGATTAGGGGACGGGTGAGGGTAAGGCTTCGGGGAAGTGTTAGGGTTAGGGTTCGGGCAAGGGATACGGTTAGGGGACGGGGACGGTTTAGGGTCCAGGTGAGGGTACGACAACGCTTTAGGGGGAGCGTACGTGTGAGTGTGCGGGTTAGTGTTAGCGTACGGGTTAGGATTAGGGGCCTGGTGAGGGTTAGGCTTTGGGGAAGGGTTAGGGTTAGGGTTCGGGCTAGGGTTAGGGTTAGGGGACGGGGACGGTTTAGGGTCCAGGGGAGAGTACGACAACGCTTTAGGGGGAGCGTACGCTTGCTGGCACGGGTTAGTGTTAGCGTACGGGAGAGGATTAGGGGACGGGTGAGGGTCAGGCTTCGGGGAAGGGTTAGGGTTAGGGTTCGGGCTAGGGTTAGGGTTAGGGGACGGAGACGGTTTAGGGTCCAGGGGAGGGTACGACAACGCTTTAGGGGGAGCGTACGAGTGAGGGCGCGGGTTAGTGTTAGCGTAAGGGTGAGGATTAGGGGACGGTTGAGGGTCAGGCTTCGGGGAAGGGTTAGGGTTAGGGTTCGGGCTAGGGTTAGGGTTAGGGGACGGGGACGGTTTAGGGTACAGGGGAGGGTACGACAACGCTTTAGGGGGAGCGTACGCATGAGGGCACGGGTTAGTGTTAGCGTACGGGTGAGGAGTAAGTTACGGGTGAGGGTCAGGCTTCGGGGAAGGGTTAGGTTTAGGGTTCGGGCTAGGGTTAGGGTTAGGGGACTGGGACGGTTTAGGGTCCAGGGGAGGGTACGACAACGCTTTAGGGGGAGCGTATATGTGAGGGCACGGGTTAGTGTTAGCGTACGGGTTAGGATTAAGGGAGGGGTGAGGGTCAGGTTTCGGGGAAGGGTTAGGGTTAGGGTTCGGGCTAGGGTTAGGGTTAGGGGACGGGGACGGTTTAGGGTCCAGGGGAGGGTACGACAATGCTTTAGGGGGAGCGTACGTGTGAGGGCGCGGTTTAGTGTTAGCGTACGGGATAGGATTAGGGGACGGGTGAGGGTCAGGTTTCGGGGAAGTGTTAGGGTTAGGGTTCAGGCTAGGGCTAGGGTTAGGGGACGGGGACGGTTTAGGGTCCAGGGGAGGGTACGACAACGCTTCAGGGGGAGCGTACGAGTGAGGGCGCGGGTTCATGTTAGCGTACGGGTTAGATTTAGGGGACGGGTGTGGGTCAGGCTCCGGGGAAGGGTTAGGATTAGGGTTCGGGCTAGGGTTAGGGTTAGGGGACGGGGACGGTTTAGGGTCCAGGGGAGGTTACTACAATGCTTTAGGGGGAGCGTACGTGTGAGGGCGCGGGTTAGTGTTAGCGTACGGGTTAGGATTAGGGGACGGGTGAGGGTCAGGCTTCGGGGAAGGGTTAGGGTTAGGGTTAGGGTTCGGGCTAGGGTTAGGGTTAGGGGACGGGGGCGGTTTAGGGTCAGGGGAGGGTACGACAACGCTTTAGGGGGAGCGTACGTGTGAGGGCGCGGGTTAGTGTTAGCGTACGGGTTAGGATTAGGGGACGTGTGAGGGTCAGGCTTCGGGGAAGGGTTAGGGTTAGGGTTCGGGCTAGGGTTAGGCTTAGGGGACAGGGACGTTTTAGGGTTCAGGTGAGGGTATGACAACGCTTTAGGGGGAGCATACGTGTGAGCGCGCGGGTTAGTGTTAGCGTACGGGTTAGAATTAGGGGACGGGTGAGGGTCTGGCTTCGGGGAAGGGTTAGAGTTAGGGTTTGGGCTAGGGTTAGGGTTAGGGGTTGGGGACGGTTTAGGGTCCAGCGGAGGGTACGACAACGCTTTAGGGGGAGCGTACGTGTGAGGGCGTGGGTTAGTGTTAGCGTACGGGTTAGGATTAGGGGACGGGTGAGGGTCAGGCTTCCGGGACGGGTTAGGGTTAGGGTTCGGGCTAGGGTTAGGGTTAGGGGACGGGGATGGTTTAGGCTACAGGGGAGGTTACAACAACGCTTTAGGGGGAGCGTACGTGTGAGGGCGCGGGTTAGTGTTAGCGTACGGGTTAGGATTAGGGAACGGGTGAGGGTCAGGCTTCGGGGAAGGGTTAGGGTCAGGGTTCGGGCTAGGGTTAGGGTTATGGGATGGGGACGGTTTAGGGTCCAGGGGAGTGTACGACAACGCTTTAGGGGGAGCATACGTATGAGGGCATGGGTTAGGGTTAGCGTACGGGTTAGGATTAGGGGACGGGTGTGGGTTAGGCTTCGGGGAAGGGCTAGGGTTAGGGTTCGGATTTGGACTAGGGTTAGGGTTAGGGGACGGGGACGGTTTAGGTTCCAGGGGAGGGTATGACAACGATTTAGGTGGAGCGTATATGTGAGGGCGCGGGTTAGTGTTAGCGTACGGGTTAGGATTAGGGGACGGGTGAGGGTCAGGCTACGGGGAACGGTTAGGGTTAGGGTTCGGGCTAGGGTTAGGGTTAGGGGACAGGCACGGTTTAGGGTCCAGGGGAGGGTACGACAACGCTTTAGGGGGAGTGTACGTGTGAGGGAGCGGGTTAGTGTTAGCGTACGGGTTAGGAGTAGGGGACGTGTGAAGGTCAGGCTTCGGGGAAGGGTTAGGGTTAGGGTTCGGGCTAGGGTTAGGGTTAGGGGACGGGGACGGTTTAGGGTCCAGGTGAGGGTACGACAAATCTTTAGGGGGAGCGTACGTGTGAGGGCGCCGGTTCGTGTTAGCGTACGGGTTAGGATTAGGGGACGGGTGAGGGTCAGGCTTCGGGGAAGGGTTAGGGTTAGGGTTCGGCCTAGGGTTAGGGTTAGGGGACGGGGACGGTTTAGGGTCCAGGGGAGGGTACGACAACGCTATAGGGGGAGGGTACGTTTGAGGGCGCGGGTTAGTGTTAGAGTACGGGTTAGGATTAGGGGACGGGTGAGGGTCAGGCTTCGGGGAAGGGTTAGGGTTAGGGTTCGGGCTAGGGTTAGGGTTAGGGGACGGGGACGGTTTAGGGTCCAGGGGCGTGTACGACAACGCTTTAGGGGGAGCATACGTGTGAGGGCGCGGGTTAGGGTTAGCGTACGGGTTAGGATTAGGGGACGGGTGTGGGTCAGGCTTCCGGGAAGGGTTAGGATTAGGGTTCGGGCTAGGGTTAGGGTTAGGGGACGGGGACGGTTTAGGGTCCAGTGAGGGTACCACAACGCTTTAGTGGGAGCGTACATTTGAGGCCGGGGTTTAGTGTTAGCGTATGGCTTAGGATTAGGGGACGGGTGAGGGTCAGGCCTCGGGGAAGGGTTAGGGTTAGGGTTCGGGCTATGGTTAGTGTTAGGGAACGGGGACGGTTTAGGGTCCAGGTGAGGGTACGACAACGCTTTAGGGGGAGCGTACGTGTGAGGGCGCGGGTTAGTGTTAACGTACGGGTAAGCATTATGGGACGGGTGTGGGTCAGGCTTCGGGGAAGGGTTAGGGTTAGGGTTCGGGCTAGGTTTAGGGTTAGGGTTAGGGGACGGTTTAGGGTCCAGGGGAGGGTACGACAAAGCATTAGGGTGAGCGTGCATGTGAGGGCGCGGGTTAGTGTTAGCGTACGGGTTAGGATTAGGGGACGGGTGAGGGTCAGGCTTCTGGGAAGGGTTAGGGTTAGGGTTCGGGCTAGGGTTAGGGTTAGGGGACGGAGACAGTTTAGGGTCCAGGGGAGGGTACGACAACGCTTTAGGGGGAGCGTACGAATGAGGGCGTGGTTTAGTGTTAGCGTACGGGTGAGGATTAGGGGACAGGTGAGGGTCAGGCTTCAGGGAAGGGTTAGGGTTAGGATTCAGGCTAGGGTTAGGGTTAGGGGACGGGGACGGTTTAGGGTCCAGGGGAGCATACGACAACGCTTTAGGGGGAGCGTACGTGTGAGGGCGCGGGTTAGTGTTAGCGTACGGGTTAGGATTAGAGGACGGGTGAGTGTCAGGCTTCGGGGAAGGGTTAGGGTTAGGGTTCGGGCTAGGGTTAGGGTTAGGGGACAGGGACGGTTTACGGTCCAGGGAAGGGTACGACAACGCTTTAGGGGGAGCGTACGTGTGAGGGCGCGTGTTAGGGTTAACGTACGGGTTAGGATTAGGGGACGGGTGAGGGTCAGGCTTCGGGGAAGGGATACGGTTTGGGTTCGGGCTAGGGTTAGGGTTAGGGGACGGTTTAGGGTCCAGGGGAGTGTACGACAACGCTTTCGGGGGAGCGTATGCGTAAGGGCGTGGGTTAGTGTTAGCGTACGGGTGAGGGTTAGGGGACGGGTGAGGGTCAGGCTTCGGGGAAGGGTTAGGGTTAGGGTTCGGGCTAGGGTTAGGGTTAGGGGACTGGGACGGTTTAGGGTCCAGGGGAGGGTACGACAACGCTTTAAGGGGAGCGTACGTGTGAGGGCGCGGTTTAGTGTTAGCGTACGGGTTAGGATTAGGGGACGGGTGAGGGTCAGGCTTCGGGGTAAGGGTTAGGGTTAGGGTTCGGGCTAGGGTTAGGGTTAGGGGACGGGGACGGTTTAGGGTCCAGGGGAGGGTACGACAACGATTTAGGGGGAGCGTACGTGTGAGGGCGTGGGTTAGTTTTAGCGTACGGGTTAGGATTAGGGGACGGTTGAGGGTCAGGCTTCGGGGAAGGGTTAGGGTTAGGGTTCGGGCTAGGGTTAGGGTTAGGGGACAGGGACGTTTTAGGGTTCAGGTGAGGGTACTACAACGCTTTACGGGGAGCGTACGTGTGAGGGCGCAGCTTAGTGTCAGCGTACGGGTTAGGATTAGGGGACGGGTGAGGGTCAGGCTTCGGGGAAGGGTTAGAGTTAGGGTTCGGGCTAGAGTTAGCGTTAGGGGACCTGGACGGTTTAGGGTCCAGGGGAGGGTACGACAACGCTTTAGGGGGAGGGTACGCATGAGGGCGCAGGTTAGTGTTAGCGTACGGGTGAGCATTAGGGGACGGGTGAGGGTCAGGCTTCGGGGAAGGGTTAGGGTTAAGGTTCGGGCTAGGGTTAGGGTTAGGGGACGGAGACGGTTTAGGGTCCAGGGGAGGGTACGACAACGCTTTAGGGGGAGCGTACGCTTGAGGGCATGGGTTATTGTTAGCGTACGGGTGAGGATTAGGGGTCGGCTGAGGGTCAGGCTTCGGGAAAGGGTTAGGGTTAGGGTTCGGGCTAGGTTTAGGGTTAGGGGACGGGGACGGTTTAGGGTCCAAGGGAGTGTACGACAACACTTTAGGGGGAGCATACGTGTGAGGGCGCGGGTTAGGGTTAGCGTACGGGTTAGGATTACGGGACGGGTGAGGGTCAGGCTTCAGGTAAGTGTTAGGGTTAGGGTTCTGGCTAGGGTTAGGGTTAGGGGATGGGGAAGGTTTAGGGTTCTGTTGAGGGTACGACAACGCTTTAGGGTGAGCGTACGTGTGAGGGCGTGGGTTAGTGTTAGCGTACGGTTTAGGATAAGGGGACGGGTGAGGGTAAGGCTTCGGGGAAGTGTTAGGGTTAGGGTTCGGGCTAGGGATACGGTTAGGGGACGGGGACGGTTTAGGGTCCAGGTGAGGGTACGACAACGCTTTAGGGGGAGCGTACGTGTGAGGCTGCGAGTTAGTGTCAGCGTACGGGTTAGGATTAGGGGCCTGGTGAGGGTCAGGCTTTGGGGAAGGGTTAGGGTTATTGTTAGGTTTAGGGTTAGGGTTAGGGGACGGGGACGGTTTAGGGTCCAGGGGAGGGTATGACAACAATTTAGGGGGAGCATACGTCTGAGGGCGTGTGTTAGTGTTTGCGTGTTGGTGAGGAATAGGGGACGGGTGAGGGTCAGGCTTCGGGGAAGGGTTAGGGTTAGGTTTCGGGCTAGGGTTAGGGTTAGGGGACGGGGACGGTTTAGGGTCCACGGGAGGGTACGACAACGCTTAGGGGGAGCGTACGCATGAGGGCGCGTGTTAGTGTTAGCGTACGGGTGAGGATTAGGGGACGGGTGAGTGTCAGGCTTCGGGGAAGGGTTAGGGTTAGGATTCGGGCTAGGGTAAGGGTTAGGGGACAGGGACGGTTTAGGGTCCAGGGGAGGGTACGACAACGCTTTACGTGGAGCGTACGCGTGAGGGCACGGGTTAGTGTTAGCGTACGCGTGAGCAGTAGGGGACGGGTGAGGGTCAGGCTTTGGGGAAGGGTTAGGGTTAGGGTTCGGGCTAGGGTTAGGGTTAGGGGACAGGGACGGTTTAGGGTCCAGGGGAGTGTACGACAACGCTTTAGGGGAAGCGTACACGTAAGGGCGCGGGTTAGTGTTAGCGTACGGGTGAGGATTAGGGGACGGGTGAGGGTCAGGCTTCGGGGAAGGGTTAGGGTTAGGGTTCGGTTTAGGGTTAGGGTTATGGGACGGGGACGGTTTAGGGTTAGGGTTAGGGTTCGGGTTAGGGTTAGGGCTAGGGGACGGGGACGGTTTAGGGTCCAGGTGAAGGTACGACAACGCTTTAGGAGGAGAGTACCTGTGAATGCACGGGTTAGTGTTAGCCTACGGGTTAGAATTAGGGGACGGGTGAGGGTCAGGCTTCGGGTAAGTGGTTAGGGTTCTGGCTAGGGTTAGGGTTAGGGGATGGGGAAGGTTTAGGGTTCTGTTGAGGGTACGACAATGCTTTAGGGTGAGCGTACGTGTGAGGGCGTGGGTTAGTGTTAGCCTACGGTTTAGGATTAGGGGACGGGTGAGGGTAAGGCTTCGGGGAAGTGTTAGGGTTAGGGTTCGGGCTAGGGATACGGTTAGGGGACGGGGACGGTTTAGGGTCCAGGGGAGGGTACGACAACGCTTTAGGGGGAGCGTACGTGTGAGGGCGCGGGATAGTGTTAGCGTACGGGTTAGGATTAGGGGACGTGTGAGGGTCAGGCTTCGGGGAAGGGTTAGGGTTAGGGTTCGGGCTAGGGTTATGGTTAGGGGACCTGGACGGTTTAGGGTCCAGGGGAGGGTACGACAACGCTTTAGGGGGAGCGTATGCATGAGGGCGCGGGTTAGTGTTAGCGTACGTGTGAGCATTAGGGGACGGGTGAGGGTCAGGCTTCGGGGAAGGGTTAGGGTTAGGGTTCGGGCTAGGGTTAGGGTTAGGGGACGGGGACGGTTTAGGGTCCAGGGGAGGGTACGACAACGCTTTAGGGGGAGCGTACGCTTGAGGGCACGGGTTAGTGTTAGCGTACGGGTGAGGATTAGGGGTCGGCTGAGGGTCCGGCTTCGGGGAAGGGCAAGGTTTAGGGTTCGGGCTAGGGTTAGGGTTAGGGGACGGGGACGGTTTAGGGTCCAGGGGAGTGTACGACAACGCTTTAGGGGGAGCATACGTGTGAGGGCTCGGGATAGTGTTAGCGTACGGGTTAGGATTAGGGGACGGGTGTGGGTCAGGCTTCGGGGAAGGGCTAGGGTTAGGGTTCGCGTTCGGACTAGGGTTAGGGTTAGGGGACGGGGACGGTTTACGTTCCAGGGGAGGGTGTGACAACGATTTAGGTGGAGCGTACATGTGAGGGCGCGGGTTAGTGTTAGCGTACGGGTTAGGAGTAGGGGACGGGTGAGGGTCAGGCTTCGGGGAACGGTTACGGTTAGGGTTCGGGCTAGGGTTAGGGTTAGGGGACGGGGACGGTTTAGGGTCCAGGGGAGGGCACGACAACGCTTTAGGGGGAGCGTACGTGTGAAGGCGCGGGTTAGTGTTAGCGTACGGGTTAGGAGTAGGGGATGGGTGAGGGTCAGGCTTCGGGGAAGGGTTAGGGTTAGGGTTCGGGCTAGGGTTAGGGTTAGGGTTAGGGGACGGTTTAGGGTCCAGGGGAGGGTACGACAACGCTTTAGGAGGAGAGTACCTGTGAATGCGCGGGTTAGTGTTAGCGTACGGGTTAGAATTAGGGGACGGGTGAGGGTCAGGCTTCGGGTAAGTGTTAGGGTTAGGGTTCTGGCTAGGGTTAGGGTTAGGGGATGGGGAAGGTTTAGGGTACTGTTGAGGGTACGACAACGCTTTAAGGTGAGCGTACGTGTGAGGGCGCGGGTTAGTGTTAGCGTACGGTTTAGGATTAGGGGACGGGTGAGGGTAAGGCTTCGGGTAAGGGTTAGGGTTAGGGTTCGGGCTAGGGATACGGTTAGGGGACGGGGACGGTTTAGGGTCCAGGTGAGGGTACGACAACGCTTTAGGGGGAGCGTACGTGTGAGGCTGCGGGTTATTGTCAGCGTACGGGTTAGGATTCGGGGCCTGGTGTGGGTCAGGCTTTGGGGAAGGGTTAGGGTTAGGGTTAGGTTTAGGGTTAGGGTTAGGGGACGGGGATGTTTAGGGTCCAGGAAAGGGTACGACAACGCTTTAGGGGGAGCGTACGCTTGAGGGCGCGGGTTAGTGTTAGCGTACGGGTGAGGATTAGGGGACGGGTGAGGGTCAGGCTTCGGGGAAGGGTTAGGGTTAGGTTTCGGGTAGGGTTAGGGTTAGGGGACGGGGACGGTTTAGGGTCCAGGGGATGGTACGACAACGCTTAGGGGGACCGTACGTGTGAGGGCGCGGGTTAGTGTTAGCGTACGGGTGAGGATTAGGGAACGGGTGAGGGTCAGGCTTCGGGGAAGGGTTAGGGTTAGGTTTCGGGCTAGGTTAAGGGTTAGGGGACAGGGACGGTTTAGGGTCCAGGGGAGGGTACGACAACGCTTTAGGTGGAGCGTACGCGTGAGGGCACGGGTTAGTGTTAGCGTACGGGTGAGGAGTAGGGGACGGGTGAGGGTCAGGCTTCGGGGAAGGGTTAGGGTTAGGGTTCGGGCTAGGGTTAGGGTTAGGGGACGGGGACGGTTTAGGGTCCAGGGGAGGGTACGACAACGCTTTAGGTGGAGCGTACGTGTGAGGGCGCGGGTTAGTGTTAGCGTACGGGTTAGGATTAGGGGACGGGTGAGGGTCAGGCTTCGGGGAAGGGTTAGGGTTAGGGTTCGGTCTAGGGTTAGGGTTAGGGGACTGGGACGGTTTAGTGTTCAGGGAAGGGTACGACAACGCTTTACGGGGAGCGTACGTGTGAGGTCGCGGGTTAGTGTTAGAGTACGGGTTAGGATTAAGGGAGGGGTGAGGTCAGGTTTCGGGGAAGGGTTAGGTTTAGGGTTCGGGCTAGGGTTAGGGTTAGGGTACGGGGACAGTTTAGGGTCCAGAGGAGGGTACGACAACGCTTTACGGGGAGCGTACGTGTGAGGGCGCGGGTTAGTGTTAGCGTACGGGTTAGATTTAGCGGACGGGTGAGGGTCAGGCTCCAGGGAAGAGTTAGGGTTAGGGTTCGGTCTAGGGTTAGGATTAGGGGACAGGGACGTTTTAGGGTCCAGGGGAGGTTACGACAACGCTTTAGGGGGAGCGTACGTGTGAGGGCGCGGGTTAGTGTTAGCGTACGGGTGAGGATTAGGGGACGGGTGAGGTCAGGCTTCGGGGAAGGGTTAGGGTTAGGGTTCGAGCTAGGGTTAGGGTTAGGGGACGGGGACGTTTTAGGGTCCAGGTGAAGGTACCAAAACGCTTTAGTGGGAGCGTACATTTGAGGGCGTGGGTTAGTGTTAGCGTACGGGTTAGAATTAGGGGACGGGTGAGGGTCAGGCTTCGGGGAAGGGTTAGGGTTAGGGTTTGGGGACGGTGTAGGGTCCAGGGTAGGGTACGACAACGCTTTAGGGGGACCGTACGTGTGAGGGCGCTGGTTAGTGTTAGCGTACGGGTTAGGATTAGGGGACGGGTGAGGGTCAGGCTTCGGGGAAGAGTTAGGGTTAGGGTTCGGGCTAGGGTTAGGGTTAGGGGACGGGGACGGTTTAGGGTCCAGGGGAGGGTACGGCAGCGCTTTAGGGGGAGCGTACGTGTGAGGGCGCAGCTTAGTGTTAGAGTACGGGTTAGGATTAGGGGACGGGTGAGGGTCAGGCTTCTGGGAAGGCTTAGGGTTAGGGTTCGGGCTAGGGTTAGGGTTAGGGGACGGAGACGGTGTAGGGTCCAGGGGAGGGTACGACAACGCTTTAGGGGGACCGTACGTGTGAGGGCGCTGGTTAGTGTTAGCGTACGGGTTAGGATTCGGGGACGGGTGAGGGTCAGGCTTCGGGGAAGGGTTAGGGTTAGGGTTCGGGCTAGGGTTAGAGTTAGGGGACGGGGACGGTTTAGGGTCCAGGGGAAGGTACGACAACGCTTTAAGGGGAGCATACGTGTGAGGGCGCGGTTTAGGGTTAGCGTACGGGTTAGGATTAGGGGACGGGTGAGGGTCAGGCTTCGGGGAAGGGTTAGGGTTAGGGTTGGGGCTAGGGTTAGGGTTAGGGGACGGGGACGGTTTAGGGTCCAGGGGAGGGTACGACAACGCTTTAGGGGGAGCGTACGTGTGAGGGCGCGGTTTAGGGTTAGCATACAGGTTAGGATTAGGGGACGGGTGAGGGTCAGGCTTCGGGGAAGTGTTAGGGTTAGGGTTCGGGCTAGGGTTAGGGTTAGGGGACGGGGTCGGTTTAGGGTGCAGGGGAGGGTACGACAACGCTTTAGGGGGAGCGTACGTGTGAGGGTGCGGGTTAGTGTTAGCGTACGGGTTAGGATTAGGGGACGGGGGAGGGTCAGGCTTCTGGGAAGGCTTAGGGTTAGGGTTCGGGCTAGGGTTAGGGTTAGGGGACGGGGACGGTGTAGGGTCCAGGGGAGGGTATGACAACGCTTTAGGGGGAGCGTACGTGTGAGGGCGCGGGTTAGTGTTAGCGTACGGGTTAGGATTAGGGGACGGGTGAGGGTCAGGCTTCGGGGAAGGGTTAGGGTTAGGGTTCGGGCTAGGGTTAGGGTTAGGGGACGGGGACGGTTTAGGGTCCAGGGGAGGGTACGACAATGCTTTAGGGGGAGCATACGTGTGAGGGCGTGGTTTAGGGTTAACGTGCGTGTTAGGATTATGGGACGGGTGAGGGTCAGGCTTCGGGGAAAGGTTAGGATTAGGGTTCGGTCTAGGGTTAGGGTTAGGGGACGGGGACGGTTTAGGGTCCAGGGGACGGTCCGACAACGCTTTAGGGAGAGCGTACGCTTGAGGGCACGGGTTAGTGTTTGCGTTCGGGTGAGGCTTAGGGGTCGGCTTAGGGTCAGGTTTCGGGGAAGGGTTAGGGTTAGGGTTGGGGCTAGGGTAAGGGTTAGGGGACGTGGACGGTTTACGGTCCAGGGGAGGGTACGACAACGCTTTTGGGGGAGCATACGTCTGAGGGTGCGTGTTAGTGTTAGCGTACGGGTTAGGATTAGGGGACGTGTGAGGGTCAGGCTTCGGGGAAGGGTTAGGGTTAGGGTTCGGGGACGGTGTAGGGTCCAGGGGAGGGTACGACAACGCTTTAGGGGGACCGTACGTGTGAGGGCGCGGATTAGTGTTAGCGTACGGGTTAGGATTAGGGGACGGGTGAGCGTCAGGCTTCGGGGAAGGGTTAGGGTTAGTGTTCGGGCTAGGGTTAGGGGACGGTTTAGGGTCCAGGGGAGGGTACGACAGCGCTTTAGGGGGAGCGTACGTGTGAGGGCGCGGTTTAGGGTTAGCGTACGGGTTAGGATTAGGGGACGGGTGAGGGTCAGGCTTCGGGGAAGTGTTAGGGTTAGGGTTCGGGCTAGGGTTAGGGTTAGGGGATGGGGACGGTTTAGGGTCCAGGGGAGGGTACGACAACGCTTTAGGGGGAGCGTACGTGTGAGGGCGCGGGTTAGTGTTAGCGTATGGGTTAAGATTAGGGGACGGGTGAGTGTCAGGCTTCGGGGAAGGGTTAGGGTTAGGGTTCGGCCTAGGGTTAGGGTTAGGGGACTGGGACGGTTTAGGGTCCAGGGGAGGGTACGACAACGCTTTAGGGGGAGCGTAAGAGTGAGGGCGCGGGTTAGTGTTAGCGTACGGGTTAGGATTAGGGGACGGGTGAGGGTCAGGTTTCAGGGAAGGGTTAGGGTTAGGGTTCGGGCTAGGGTTAGGGTTAGGGGACGGGGACGGTGTAGGGTCCAGGGGAGGGTACGACAACGCTTTAGGGGGACCGTACGTGTGAGGGCGCGGATTAGTGTTAGCGTACGGGTTAGGATTATGCGACGAGTGAGGGTCAGGCTTCGGGGAAGGGTTAGGGTTAGGGTTCGGGCTAGGGTTAGTGTTAGGGGACGGGGACGGTTTAGGGTCCAGGGGAGGTTACGACAACGCTTTAGGGGGAGCGTACGTGTGAGGGCGCGGTATAGGGTTAGCGTACGGGTTACGATTAGGGGACGGGTGAGGGTCAGGCTTCGGGAAAGGGTTAGGGTTAGGGTTCGGGCTAGGGTTAGGGTTAGGGGACGGGGACGGTTTAGGGTCCAGGGGAGGGTACGACAACGCTTTATGGGGAGCGTACGTGTGAGGGCGCGGGTTAGTGTTAGCGTACGGGTTAGGATTAGGGGACGGGTGAGGGTCAGGCTTCGGGGAATGGTTAGGGTTAGGGTTCGGGCTAGGGTTAGGGTTAGGGGACGGGGACGGTTTAGGGTCCAGGGGAGGTTACCACAACGCTTTAGGGGCAGCGTACATGTGAGGGCGCGGGTTAGTGTTAGCGTACGGGTTAGGATTAGGGGACGGGTGAGGGTCAGGCTTCGGGGAAGGGTTAGGGTTAGGGTTCGATCTAGGGTTAGGGTTAGGGGACTGGGACGTTTTAGGGTCCAGGGGAGGGTATCACAACGCTTTAGGGGGAGCGTAGGTGTGAGGGCGCGGGTTAGTGTTAGCCTACGGGTTAGGATTAGGGGACGGGTGAGGGTCAGGCTTCGGGGAAGGGCTAGAGTTAGGTTTCGGGCTAGGGTTACTGTTAGGGGACAGGGACGTTTTAGGGTTCAGGTGAGGGTACGACAACGCTTTAGGGAGAGCGTACGTGTGAGGGCGCGGGTTAGTGTTAGCGTACGGGTTAGGATTAGGGGACGGGTGAGGGTCAGGCTTCGGGAAAGGGTTAGGGTTAGGGTTCTGGCTAGGGTTAGGGTTAGGGGACGGGGACCGTGTAGGGTCCAGGGGAGTGTACGACAACCGTTAGGGGGAGCGTACGTGTGAGGGCGCGGGTTAGTGTTAACGTACGGGTTAGGAATAGGGGACGGGTGAGGGTCAGGCTTCGGGGAAGGGTTAGGGTTAGGGTTCGGGCTAGGGTTAGGGTTAGGGGACGGGGACGGTTTAGGGTCCAGGGGAGGGTACGACAACGCTTTAGGGGGAGCGTACGTGTGAGGGCGCTGGTTAGTGTTAGCGTACGGGTGAGGATTAGGGGACGGGTGAGGGTCAGGTTTCGGGGAAGTGTTAGGGTTAGGGTTCGGGCTAGGGTTAGTGTTAGGGGATGGGGACGGTTTAGGGTCCAGGGGAGGGTACGACAACGCTTTAGGGGGAGTGTGCGCTTGAGGGCACGGGTTAGTGTTAGCGTACGGGTGAGGATTAGGGGACGGGTGTGGGTCAGGCTTCGGGGAAGGGCTAGGGTTAGGGTTCGCGTTCGGACTAGGGTTAGGGTTAGGGGACGGGGACGGTTTAGGGTCCAGGGGAGAGTACGACAACGCTTTAGGGGGAGCGTACGTGTGAGGGCGCGGGTTAGTGTTAGCGTACGGGTTAGGAGTAGGGGACGGGTGAGGGTCAGGCTTCGGGGAAGGGTTAGGGTTAGGGTTCGGGCTAGGGTTAGGGTTAGAGTTAGGGGACGGTTTAGGGTCCAGGGGAGGGTACAACAACGCTTTAGGGTGAGCGTACGTGTGAGGGCGCGGGTTAGTGTTAGCGTACGGGTTAGGATTAGGGGACGAGTGAGGGTCAGGCTTCGGGGAAGGGTTAGGGTTAGGGTTCGGGGACGGTTTAGGGTCCAGGGTAGGGTACGACAACGCTTTAGGGGGAGCGTACGTGTGAGGGCGCGGGTTAGTGTTATCGTACGGGTTAGAATTAGGGGACGGGTGAGGGTCTGGCTTCGGGGAAGGGTTACAGTTAGGGTTCGGGCTAGGGTTAGGGTTAGGGGACGGGGACGGTTTAGGGTCCAGGGGAGGGTACGACAACGCTTTAGGGGGAGCGTACGTGTGAGGTCGCGGGTTAGTGTTAGCGTACGGGTTAGGATTAGGGGAAGGGTGAGGGTCAGGCTTCGGGGAAGGGTTAGGGTTAGGGTTCGGGCTAGGGTTACAGTTAGGGGACGGGGACGGTGTAGGGTCCAGGGGAGGGTACGACAACCGTTAGGGGGACCGTACGTGTGAGGGCGCGGGTTAGTGTTAGCGTACGGGTTAGGATTAGGGGACGGGTGAGGGTCAGGCTTCGGGGAAGGGTTAGGGTTAGGGTTCGGGCTAGGGTTAGGGTTATGGGATGGGGACGGTTTAGGGTCCAGGGGAGGGTACGACAACGCTTTAGTGGGAGCGTATGTGTGAGGGCGTGCTTTAGGGTTAGCGTACGGGTTCGGATTAGGGGACGGGTGAGGGTCAGGCTTCGGGGAAGGGTTAGGGTTAGGGTTCGGGCTAGTGTTAGGGTTAGGGGACGGGGACGTTTTATGGTCAGCGGAGGGTTCGACAACGTTTTAGGGGGAGCGTACGTGTGAGGGCGTGGGTTAGTGTTAGCGTACGGGTTATCATTAGGGAACGGGTGAGGGTCAGGCTTCGGGGAAGGGTTAGGGTTAGGGTTCGGGCTAGGTTAGGGTTAGGTGATGGGGACAGTTTAGGGTCCAGGGGAGGTTACGACAACGCTTTAGGGGGAGCGTACGTGTGAGGGAGCGGGTTAGTGTTAGCGTACGGGTTAGGATTAGGGGACGGGTGAGGGTCAGGCTTCGGGGAAGGTTTAGGGTTAGGGTTCGGGCTAGGGTTAGGGTTAGGGGACAGGGACGGTTTAGGGTCCAGGTGAGGGTACGACAACGCTTTAGGGGGAGCGTACGTGTGAGGGCGCAGGTTAGTGTTAGCGTACGGGTTAGGATTAGGGGACGGGTGAGGGTCAGGCTTCGGGGAAGTTTTAGGGTTAGGGTTCGGGCTAGGGTTAGGGTTAGGGGACAGGGACGTTTTAGGGTCCAGGGGAGTGTACGACAACGCTTTAGGGGGAGCGTACGTGTGAGGGCGCGGGTTAGTGTTAGCGTACGGGTTAGGATTAGGGGACGGGTGAGGGTCAGGCTTCGGGGAAGGGTTAGGGTTAGGTTTCGGGCTAGGGTTAGGTTTAGGGGACGGGGACGGTGTAGGGTCCAGGGGAGGGTACGACAACACTTTAGGGGGACCGTACGTGTGAGGGCATGGGTTAGTGTTAGGGGCCGGGTGAGCGTCAGGCTTTGGGGAAGTGTTAGGGTTAGGGTTCGGGCTAGGGTTAGTGTTAGGGGACGGGGACGGTTTAGGGTCCAGGGGAGGGTACGACAACGCTTTTGGGGAGCGTACGTGTGAGGGCGCGGTTTAGGGTTAGCGTACGGGTTAGGATTAGGGGACGGGTGAGGGTCAGTCTTCGGGGAAGGGTTAGGGTTAGGGTTCGGGATAGGGTTAGGGTTAGGGGACGGGGACGGTTTAGGGTCCAGGGGAGGGTACGACAACGCTTTAGGGGGAGCGTACGTTTGAGGGCGCGGGTTAGTGTTAGCGTTCGGGTTAGGATTAGGGGACGGGTGAGGGTCAGGCTTCGGGGAAGGGTTAGGGTTAGTGTTCGGGCTAGGGTTAGGGTTAGGGGACAGGGACGTTTTAGGGTCCAGGGGAGGGTACGACAACGCTTTAGGGGGAGCGTACGTGTGAGGGCGCGGGTTAGTGTTAGCGTACGGGTTAGGATTAGGGGACGGGTGAGGGTCAGGCTTTGGGGAAGCGTTAGGGTTAGGGTTCGGGCTAGGGTTAGGGTTAGGGGACAGAGACGTTTTAGGGTCCAGGTGAGGGTACGACAACGCTTTAGGGGGAGCGTACGTGTGAGGGCGCGGGTTAGTGTTATCGTACGGGTTAGAATTAGGGGACGGGTGAGGGTCAGGCTTCGGGGAAGGGTTAGGGTTAGGGTTCGGGCTAGGGTTACAGTTAGGGGACGGGGACGGTGTAGGGTCCAGGGGAGGGTACGACAACCGTTAGGGGGACCGTACGTGTGAGGGCGCGGGTTAGTGTTAGCGTACGGGTTAGGATTAGGGGACGGGTGAGGGTCAGGCTTCGGGGAAGGGTTAGGGTTAGGGTTCGGGCTAGGGTTAGGGTTATGGGATGGGGACGGTTTAGGGTCCAGGGGAGGGTACGACAACGCTTTAGTGGGAGCGTATGTGTGAGGGCGTGCTTTAGGGTTAGCGTACGGGTTCGGATTAGGGGACGGGTGAGGGTCAGGCTTCGGGGAAGGGTTAGGGTTAGGGTTCGGGCTAGTGTTAGGGTTAGGGGACGGGGACGTTTTATGGTCAGGGGAGGGTTCGACAACGTTTTAGGGGGAGCGTACGTGTGAGGGCGCGGGTTCGTGTTAGCGTACGGGTTAGGATTAGGGAACGGGTGAGGGTCAGGCTTCGGCGAAGGGTTAGGGTTAGGGTTCGGGCTAGGGTTAGGGTTAGGGGACGGGGACGGTTTAGGGTCCAGGGGAGGGTACGACAACGCTTTAGCCGGAGCGTACGTGTGAGGGCGCGGGTTAGTGTTAGCGTACGGGTTAGGATTAGGGGACGGGTGAGGGTCAGGCTTCGGGGAAGGGTTAGGGTTAGGGTTTCGGCTAGGGTTAGGGTTAGGTGACGGGGACGGTTTAGTGTCCAGGGGATGGTACGACAACGCTTTAGAGGGAGCGTACGTGTGAGGGCGCGGGTTAGTGTTAGCGTACGGGTTAGGATTAGGGGACGGGTGAGGGTCAGGCTTTGGGGAAGGGTTAGGGTTAGTGTTTGGAATATGGTTAGGGCTAGGGGACGGGGACGGTTTAGGGTGCAGGTGAAGGTACGACAACGCTTTAGGAGGAGAGTACCTGTGAATGCGCGGGTTAGTGTTAGCGTACGGGTTATAATTAGGGGACGGGTGAGGGTCAGGCTTCGGGTAAGTGTTAGGGTTAGGGTTCTGGCTAGGGTTAGGGTTGGGGATGGGGAAGGTTTAGGGTCCTGTTGAGGGTACGACAACGCTTTAGTGTGAGCGTACGTGTGAGGGCGCGGGTTAGTGTTAGCGTACGGTTTAGGATTAGGGGACGGGTGAGGGTCAGGCTTTGGGGAAGGGTTAGGGTTAGGGTTAGGTTTAGGGTTAGGGTTAGGGGACGGGGACGGTTTACGGTCCAGGGGAGGGTATGCCAACACCTTAGGGGGAGCATACGTCTGAGGGCGCATGTTAGTGTTAGCGTACGGGTTAGGATTAGGGGACGGGTGAGGGTCAGGCTTCGGGGAAGGGTTAGGGTTAGGGTTCCGGGACGGTGTAGGGTCCAGGGGAGGGTACGACAACGCTTTAGGGGGACCGTACGTGTGAGGGCGCGGATTAGTGTTAGCGTACGGGTTAGGATTAGGGGACGGGTGAGCGTCAGGCTTCGGAGAAGTGTTAGGGTTAGGGTTTGGGCTAGGGTTAGGGGACGGTTTAGGGTCCAGGGGAGGGTACGACAGCGCTTTAGGGGGAGCGTACGTGTGAGGGCGCGGTTTAGGGTTAGCTTACGGGGTAGGATTAGGGGACGGGTGAGGGTCAGGCTTCGGGGAAGGGTTAGGGCTAGGGTTCGGGCTAGGGTTAGGATTAGGGGACTGGGACGGTTTAGGGTCCATGGAAGGGTACGACAACGCTTTAGGGGGAGGGTAAGTGTGAGGGCGCGGGTTAGTGTTAGCGTACGGGTTAGGATTAGGGGACGGGTGAGGGTCAGGTTTCAGGGAAGGGTTAGGGTTAGGGTTCGGGCTAGGGTTAGGGTTAGGGGACGGGGACGGTGTAGGGTCCAGGGGAGGGTACGACAACGCTTTAGGGGGACCGTATGTGTGAGGGCGCGGGTTAGTGTTAGCGTACGGGTTAGGATTATGGGACGGGTGAGGGTCAGGCTTCGGGGAAGGGTTAGGGTTAGCGTTCGGGCTAGGGTTAGGGTTAGGGGACGGGGACGGTTTAGGGTCCAGGGGAGATTACGACAACGCTTTAGGGGGAGCGTACGTGTGAGGGTGCTGTATAGGGTTAGCGTACGTGTTAGGATTAGGGGACGGGTGAGGGTCACGCTTCGGGGAAGGGTTAGGGTTAGGGTTCGGGCTAGGGTTAGGGTTAGGGGACGGGGACGGTTTAGGGTCCAGGTGAGGGTACGACAACGCTTTAGGGGGAGCGTACATGTGAGGGCGCGGGTTAGTGTTAGCGTACGGGTTAGGATTAGGGGACGGGTGAGGGTCAGGCTTCGGGGAAGGGTTAGGGTTAGGGTTCGGGCTAGGTTTAGGGTTAGGGGACTGGGACGGTTTAGTGTCCAGGGGAGGGTACGACAACGTTTTAGGGGGAGCGTACGTGTGAGGGCGCGGGTTAGTGTTAGCGTACGGGTTAGGATTAAGGGCCGGGTGAGGATCAGGTTTCGGGGAAGGGTTAGGTTCAGGGTTCGGGCTAGGGTTAGTGTTAGAAGACGGGGACGGTTTAGGGTCCAGCGGAGGGTACGACAATGCTTTAGGGGGAGCGTACGTGTGAGGGCGCGGTTTAGTGTTAGCGTACGGGTTAGGATTAGGGGACGAGTGAGGGTCAGGCTTCGGGTAAGTGTTACGGTTAGGGTTCTGGCTAGGGTTAGGGTTAGGGGATGGGGAAGCTTTAGGGTCCTGTTGAGGGTACGACAACGCTTTAGGGTGAGCATACGTGTGAGGGCGTGGGTTAGTGTTAGCGTACGGTTTAGGATTAGGGGACGGGTGAGGGTAAGGCTTCGGGGAAGTGTTAGGGTTAGGGTTCGGGCTAGGGATACGGTTAGGGGACGGGGACGGGGACGGTTTAGGGTCCAGGGGAGGGTATGACAACACTTTAGGGGGAGCATACGTCTGAGGGCGCGTGTTAGTGTTTGCGTGTTGGTGAGGATTAGGGGACGGGTGAGGGTCAGGCTTCGGGGAAGGGTTAGGGTTAGGGTTCGGGCTAGGGTTAGGGTTAGGGGACGGGGACGGTTTAGGGTCCAGGGGAGAGTACGACAACGCTTTAGGGGGAGCGTACGCTTGCTGGCGCGGGTTAGTGTTAGCGTACGGGGGAGGATTAGGGGACGGGTGAGGGTCAGGCTTCGGGGAAGGGTTAGGGTTAGGGTTCGGGCTAGGGTTAGGGTTAGGGGACGGAGACGGTTTAGGGTCCAGGGGAGGGTACGACAACGCTTTAGGGGGAGCGTACGCGTGAGGGCGCGGGTTAGTGTTAGCGTAAGGGTGAGGATTAGGGGACGGGTGAGGGTCAGGCTTCGGGGAAGGGTTAGGGTTAGGGTTCGGGCTAGGGTTAGGGTTAGGGGACGGGGACGGTTTAGGGTCCAGGGGAGGGTACGACAACGCTTTAGGGGGAGCGTACGCGTGAGGGCACGGGTTAGTGTTAGCGTACGGGTGAGGAGTAAGTTACGGGTGAGGGTCAGGCTTCGGGGAAGGGTTAGGGTTAGGGTTCGGTCTAGGGTTATGGTTAGGGGACAGGGACGGTTTAGGGTCCAGGGGAGTGTACGACAACGCTTTAGGGGGAGCGTATGCGTAAGGGCGCAGGTTAGTGTTAGCGTACGGGTGAGGATTAGGGGATGGGTGAGTGTCAGTCTTCGGGGAAGGGTTAGGGTTAGGGTTCGGGCTAGGTTAGGGTTAGGTGACGGGGACAGTTTAGGGTCCAGGGGAGGTTACGACAACGCTTTAGGGGGAGCGTACGTGTGAGGGAGCAGGTTAGTGTTAGCATACGGGTTAGGATTAGGGGACGGGTGAGGGTCAGGCTTCGGGGAAGGTTTAGGGTTAGGGTTCGGGCTAGGGTTAAAGTTAGGGGACGGGGACGGTTTAGGGTCCAGGTGAGGGTACGACAACGCTTTAGGGGGAGCGTACGTGTGAGGGCGCGGGTTAGTGTTAGCGTACGGGTTAGGATTAGGGGACGGGTGAGGGTCTGGCTTCGGGGAAGTGTTAGAGTTATGGTTCGGGCTAGGGTTAGGGTTAGGGGACGGGGACGGTTTAGGGTCCAGGGGAGGGTACGACATCGCTTTACGGGGAGCGTACGTGTGAGGGCGTGGGTTAGTGTTAGCGTACGGGTTAGGATTAGGGAACGGGTGAGGGTCAGGCTTCGGGGAAGCGTTGGGGTTAGGGTTCGGGCTAGGGTTAGGGTTAGGGGACGGGGACGGTTTAGGGTCCAGGGAAGGGTACGACAACGCTTTAGGGGGAGCGTACGTGTGAGGGCGCGGGTTAGTGTTAGCGTACGGGTTAGGATTAAGGGCCGGGTGAGGGTCAGGTTTCGGGGAAGGGTTAGGTTCAGGGTTCGGGCTAGGGTTAGTGTTAGAGGACGGGGACGGTTTAGGGTCCAGGGGAGGGTACGACAATGCTTTAGGGGGAGCGTACGTGTGAGGGCGCGGTTTAGTGTTAGCGTACGGGTTAGGATTAGGGGACGGGTGAGGGTCAGGCTTCGGGTAAGTGTTAGGTTTAGGGTTCTGGCTAGGGTTAGGGTTAGGGAATGGGGAAGCTTTAGGGTCCTGTTGAGGGTACGACAACGCTTTAGGGTGAGCATACGTGTGAGTGCGCGGGTTAGTGTTAGCGTACGGTTTAGGATTAGGGGACGGGTGGGGGTAAGGCTTCGGGGAAGTTTTAGGGTTAGGGTTCGGGCTAGGGATACGGTTAGGGGACGGGGACGGTTTAGGGTCCAGGTGAGGGTACGACAACGCTTTAGGGGGAGCGTACGTGTGAGTGTGCGGGTTAGTGTTAGCATACGGGTTAGGATTAGGGGCCTGGTGAGGGTCAGGCTTTGGGGAAGGGTTAGGGTTAGGGTTAGGTTTAGGGTTAGGGTTAGGGGACGGGGACGGTTTAGGGTCCAGGGGAGGTTATGACAACACTTTAGGGGGAGCATACGTCTGAGGGCGCGTGTTAGTGTTTGCGTGTTGGTGAGGATTAGGGGACGGGTGAGGGTCAGGCTTCGGGGAAGAGTTAGGGTTAGGGTTCGGGCTAGGGTTAGGGTTAGGGGACGGGGACGGTTTAGGGTCCAGGGGAGAGTACGACAACGCTTTAGGGGGAGCGTACGCTTGCTGGCGCGGGTTAGTGTTAGCGTACGGGAGAGGATTAGGGGACGGGTGAGGGTCAGGCTTCGGAGAAGGGTTAGGGTTAGGGTTCGGGCTAGGGTTAGGGTTAGGGGACGGGGACGGTTTAGGGTCCAGGGGAGGGTACGACAACGCTTTAGGGGGAGCGTACGCGTGAGGGCGTGGGTTAGTGTTAGCGTAAGGGTGAGAATTAGGGGACGGGTGAGGGTCAGGCTTCGGGGAAGGGTTAGGGTTAGGGTTAGGGGACGGGGACGGTTTAGGGTCCAGGGGAGGGTACGACAACGCTTTAGGGGGAGCGTACGCGTGAGGGCACGGGTTAGTGTTAGCGTTCGGGTGAGGAGTAAGTTACGGGTGAGGGTCAGGCTTCGGGGAAGGGTTAGGGTTAGGGTTAGGTTTAGGGTTAGGGTTAGGGGACGGGGACGGTTTAGGGTCCAGGGGAGGTTATGACAACACTTTAGGGGGAGCATACGTCTGAGGGCGCGTGTTAGTGTTTGCGTGTTGGTGAGGATTAGGGGACGGGTGAGGGTCAGGCTTCGGGGAAGGGTTAGGGTTAGGGTTCGGGCTAGGGTTAGGGTTAGGGGACGGGGACGGTTTAGGGTCCAGGGGAGAGTACGACAACGCTTTAGGGGGAGCGTACGCTTGCTGGCGCGGGTTAGTGTTAGCGTACGGGAGAGGATTAGGGGACGGGTGAGGGTCAGGCTTCGGGGAAGGGTTAGGGTTAGGGTTCGGGCTAGGGTTAGGGTTAGGGGACGGGGACGGTTTAGGGTCCAGGGGAGGGTACGACAACGCTTTAGGGGGAGCGTACGCGTGAGGGCACGGGTTAGTGTTAGCGTACGGGTGAGGAGTAAGTTACGGGTGAGGGTCAGGCTTCGGGGAAGGGTTAGGGTTAGGGTTCGGGCTAGGGTTAGGGTTAGGGGACGGGGACGGTTTAGGGTCCAGGGGAGGGTACGACAACACTTTAGGGGAACCGAACGTGTGAGGGCGCCGGTTAGTGTTAGCGTACGGGTTAGGATTAGGGGACTGGTGAGCGTCAGTCTTCGGGGAAGTGTTAGGGTTAGGGTTCGGGCTAGGGTTAGTGTTAGGGGACAGGGACGGTTTAGGGTCCAGGGGAGGGTATGACAACGCTTTAGGGGGAGCGTACGTGTGAGGGCGCGGTTTAGGGTTAGCGTACGGGTTAGGATTAGTGGACGGGTGAGGGTCAGGCTTCGGGGAAGGGTTAGGGTTAGCGTTCGGGCTAGGGTTAGGGTTAGGGGACGGGGACGGTTTAGGGTTCAGGGGAGGGTACGACAACGCTTTAGGGGGAGCGTACGTGTGAGGGCGTGGGTTAGTGTTAGCGTACGGGTTAGGATTAGGGGACGGGTGAGGGTCAGGCTTCGGGGAAGGGTTAGGGTTAGGGTTCAGGCTAGGGTTAGGGTTAGGGGACTGGGACGGTTTAGGGTCCAGGGGAGGGTACGACAACGCTTTAGGGGGAGCGTACGTGTGATGGCGCGGGTTAGTGTTAGCGTACGGGTTAGGATTAGGGGACGGGTGAGGGTCAGGCTTCGGGGAAGGGTTAGGGTTAGGGTTTGGGCTAGGGTTAGGGTTAGGGGACGGGGACAGTTTAGGGTCCAGCGGAGGGTACGACAACGCTTTAGGGGGAGCGTACGTGTGAGGGCGCGGGTTAGTGTTAGCATACGGGTTAGGATTAGGGGACGGGTGAGGGTCAGGCTTCGGGGAAGGGTTAGGGTTAGGGTTCGGGCTAGGGTTAGGGTTAGGGGACGGGGACGGTTTAGGGTCAGGGGAGGGTTCGACAACGCTTTAGGGGGAGCTTACGTGTGAGGGCGCGGGTTAGTGTTAGCGTACGGGTTAGGATTAGGGAACGGGTGAGTGTCAGGCTTCGGGGAAGGGTTAGGGTTAGGGTTCGGGCTAGGGTTAGGGTTAGGGGACGGGGACGGTTTAGGGTCCAGGGGAGGGTACGACAACGCTTTAGGGGGAGCGTACGTGTGAGGGCGCGGGTTAGTGTTAGCGTACGGGTTAGGATTAGGGGACGGGTGAGGGTCAGGCTTCGGGGAAGGGTTAGGGTTAGGGTTCGGGCTAGGGTTAGGGTTAGGGCACGGGGACGGTTTAGTGTCCAGGGGAGGTTACGACAACGCTTTAGGGGGAGCGTACGTGTGAGGGCGCGGGTTAGTGTTATGGTACGGGTTAGGATTAGGGGACAGGTGAGGGTCAGGCTTCGGGGAAGGGTTAGGGTTAGGGTTCGGGCTAGGTTAGCGTTAGGGGACGGGGACGCTTTAGGGTCCAGGGGAGGTTACGACAACACTTTAGGGGGAGCGTACGTGTGAGGGAGCGGGTTAGTGTTAGCGTACGGGTTAGGATTAGGGGACAGGTGAGGGTCAGGCTTCGGGGAAGCGTTAGGGTTAGGGTTCGGGCTAGGGTTAGGGTTAGGGGACGGGGACGGTTAGGGTCCAGGAGAGGGTACGACAACGCTTTAGGGGGAGCGTACGTGTGAGGGCGCGGGTTAGTGTTAGCGTACGGGTTAGGATTAGGGGACGGGTGAGGGTCAGGCTTCGGGGAAGCGTTAGGGTTAGGGTTCAGGCTAGGGTTAGGGTTAGGGGACAGGGACGTTTTAGGGTCCAGGTGAGGGTACGACAACGCTTTAGGGGGAGCGTACGTGTGAGGGCGCGGGTTAGTGTTATCGTATGGGTTAGAATTAGGGGACGGGTGAGGGTGTGGCTTCGGGGAAGGGTTAGAGTTAGGGTTCGGGCTAGGGTTAGGGTTAGGGGACGGGGACGGTTTAGGGTCCAGGGGAGGGTACGTCAACGCTTTAGGGGGAGCGTAGGTGTGAGGGCGCGGGTTAGTGTTAGCCTACGGGTTAGGATCAGGGGACGGGTGAGGGTCAGGCTTCGGGGAAGGTTTAGGGTTAGGGTTCGGGCTAGGGTTAGGGTTAGGGGACGGGGACGGTTTAGGGTCCAGGGGAGGGTACGACAACGCTTTAGGGGGAGCGTACGTGTGAGGTCGCGGGTTAGTGTTAGCGTACGGGTTAGGATTAGGGGACGGGTGAGGGTTAGGCTTCGGGGAAGGGTTAGGGTTAGGGTTCGGGCTAGGGTTACGGTTAGGGGACGGGGACGGTGTAGGGTCCAGGGGAGGGTACGACAACCGTTAGGGAGACCGTACGTGTGAGGGCGCGGGTTAGTGTTAGCGTACGGGTTAGGATTAGGGGACGGGTGAGGGTCAGGCTTCGGGGAAGGGTTAGGTTTAGGGTTCGGGCTAGGGTTAGGATTAAGGGATGGGGACGGCTTAGGGTCCAGGGGAGGGTACGACAACGCTTTAGGGGGAGCGTATGTGTGAGGGCGTGCTTTAGGGTTAGCGTACGGGTTAGGATTAGGGGACGGGTGAGGGTCAGGCTTCGGGGAAGTGTTGGGGTTAGGGTTCGGGCTAGGGTTAGATTAGGGGACGGGGACGGTTTAGGGTCAGGGGAGGGTTCGACAACGTTTTAGGGGGAGCGTACGTGTGAGGGCGTGGTTTAGTGTTAGCGTACCGGTTAGGATTAGGGAACGGGTGAGGGTCAGGCTTCGGGGAAGGGTTAGGGTTAGGGTTCGGGCTAGGGTTAGGGTTAGGGGACGGGGACGGTTTATGGTCCAGGGGAGGGTACGACAACGCTTTAGGGGGAGCGTACGTGTGAGGGCGCGGGTTAGTGTTAGCGTACGGGTTAGAATTAGGGGACGGGTGAGGGTCAGGCTTCGGGGAAGTGTTAGGGTTAGGGTTCGGGCTAGGGTTAGGGTTAGGGGACGGGGACGGTTTAGGGTCCAGGGGAGGTTACGACAACGCTTTAGGGGGAGCGTACGTGTGAGGGCGCGGGTTATTGTTAGCGTACGGGTTAGGATTAGGGGACGGGTGAGGGTCAGGCTTCGGGGAAGGGTTAGGGTTAGGGTTCGGGCTAGGTTAGGGTTAGGGGACGGGAACAGTTTAGGGTCCAGGGGACGTTACGACAACGCTTTAGGCGGAGCGTACGTGTGAGGGAGCGGGTTAGTGTTAGCGTACGGGTTAGGATTGGGGACGGGTGAGGGTCAGGCTTCGGGGAATGTTTAGGGTTAGGGTTCGGGCTAGGGTTAAAGTTAGGGGACGGGGACAGTTTAGGGTCCAGGTGAGGGTACGACAACGCTTTAGGGGTAGCGTACGTGTGAGGTCGCGGGTTAGTGTTAGCGTACGGGTTAGGATTAGGGGACGGGTGACGGTCAGGCTTCGGGGAAGGGTTAGTGTTAGGGTTCGGGCTAGGGTTACGGTTAGGGGACGGGGACGGTGTAGGGTCCAGGGGAGGGTACGACAACGCTTTAGGGGGAGCGTACGTGTGAGGGCGCGGGTTAGTGTTAGCGTACGGGTTAGGATTATGGGACGGGTGAGGGTCAGGCTTCGGGAAGGGTTAGGGTTAGGGTTCGGGCTAGGTTTAGGGTTAGGGGACGGGGACGGTTTAGGGTCAGGGGAGGGTACGACAACGCTTTAGGGGGAGAGTACGTGTGAGGGCGCGTGTTAGTGTTAGCGTACGGGTTAGGAATAGGGGACGGGTGAGCTTCAGGCTTCGGGGAAGGGTTAGGGTTAGGGTTCGGGCTAGGGTTAGGGTTAGGGGACGGGGACGGTTTAGGGTCCAGGGGAAGGTACGACAACGCTTTAGGGGGAGCGTACGTGTGAGGGCGTGGGTTAGTGTTAGCGTACGGGTTAGGATTAGGGGACGGGTGAGTGTCAGGCTTCGGGGAAGGGTTAGGGTTAGGGTTCGGGCTAGGGTTAGGGTTAGGGGACGGGGACGGTTTAGGGACAGGGGAGGGTTCGACAACGCTTTAGGGGGAGCGTACGTGTGAGGGCGCGGGTTAGTGTTAGCGTACGGGTTAGGATTAGGGAACGGGGGAGGGTCAGGCTTCGGGGAAGGGTTAGGGTTAGGGTTCGGTCTAGGGTTAGGGTTAGGGGACGGGGACGGTTTAGGGTCCAGGAGAGAGTACGACAACGCTTTAGGGGAAGCGTACGTGTGAGGGCGCGGGTTAGTGTTAGCGTACGGGTTAGGATTAGGGGACGGGTGAGGGTCAGGATTCGGGGAAGGGTTAGGGTTAGGGTTAGGGCTAGGGTTAGGGTTAGGGGACGGAGACGGTTTAGGGTGCAGGAGAGGGTACGAGAACGCTTTAGGGGGAGCGTACGTGTGAGGGCGCGGGTTAGTGTTAGCGTACGGGTTAGGATTAGGGGACGGGTTAGGGTCAGGCTTCGGGGAAGGGTTAGGGTTAGGGTTCGGGCTAGGGTTAGGGTTAGGGGACGGGGACGGTTTAGGGTCCAGGGGAGGGTACGACAACACTTTAGGGGGAGGGTACGTGTGAGGGCGCGGGTTAGTGTTAGCGTACGGGTTAGGATTAGGGGACGGGTGAGGGTCAGGCTTCGGGGAAGGGTTAGGGTTAGTGTTCGGGCTAGGGTTAGGGTTAGGGGACGGGGAAGGTTTAGGGTCCAGGGGAGGGTACGACAACCGTTAGGGGGACCGTACGTGTGAGGGCGCGGGTTAGTGTTAGCGTACGGGTTAGGATTAGGGGACGGGTGAGGGTCAGGCTTCGGGGAAGGGTTAGGGTTAGGGTTCGGGCTAGGGTTAGGGTTAGGGGACGGGGACGGTTTAGGGTCCAGGGGAGGGTACGACAACGCTTTAGGGGGAGCGTACGTGTGAGGGCGTGGGTTAGTGTTAGCGTACGGGTTAGGATTAGGGGATGGGTGAGGGTCAGGCTTCGGGGAAGGGTTAGGGTTAGGGTTCGGGCTAGGGTTAGGGTTACGGGAAGGGGACGGTTTAGGGTCCAGGTGACGGTACGACAACGCTTTAGGGGCAGCGTACGTGTGAGGGCGTGGGTTAGTGTTAGCGTACGGGTTAGGTTTAGGGGACGGGTGAGGGTCAGGCTTCGGGGAAGTGTTAGGGCTAGGGTTCGGGCTAGGGTTAGGGTTAGGGGACGGAGACGGTTTAGGGTGCAGGGGAGGGTACGACAACGCTTTAGGGGGAGCGTACGTGTGAGGGTGCGGGTTAGTGTTAGCGTACGGGTTAGGATTAGGGGACGGGTGAGGGTCAGGCTTCGGGGAAGGGTTAGGGTTAGGGTTCGGGCTAGGGTTAGGGTTAGGGGACGGGGACGGTTTAGGGTCCAGGGGAGGGTACGACAACACTTTAGGGGGAGCGTACTTGTGAGGGCGCGGGTTAGTGTTAGCGTACGGGTTAGGATTAGGGGACGGGTGAGGGTCAGGCTTCTGGGAAGAGTTAGGGTTAGGGTTCGTTCTAGGGTTACGGTTAGGGGACGGGGACGGTTTAGGGTCAGGGGAGGGTACAACAACGCTTTAGGGGGAGCGTACCTGTGAGGGCGCGGGTTAGTGTTAGCATACGGGTTAGGATTAGGGGACGGGTTAGGGTCAGGCTTCGGGGAAGGGTTAGGGTTAGGGTTCGGCCTAGGGTTAGGGTTAGGGGACGGGGACGGTTTAGGGTCCAGGGCAGGGTACGACAACACTTTAGGGGGAGCGTACGTGTGAGGGCGTGGGTTAGTGTTAGCGTACGGGTTAGGATTAGGGGACGGGTGAGGGTCAGTCTTCGGGGAAGGGTTAGGGTTAGGGTTCGGGCTAGGGTTAGGGTTAGGGGATGGGGACGGTTTAGGGTCCAGGGGAGGGTACGACAACGCTTTAGGGGGAGCGTACGTGTGAGGGCGCTGGTTAGTGTTAGCGTACGGGTTAGGATTAGGGGACGCGTGAAGATCAGGCTTCAGGGAAGGGTTAGGGTTAGGGTTCGGGCTTGGTTAGGGTTAGGGGACGGGGACGGTTTAGGGTCCAGGGGAGGGTACGACAACGCTTTAGGGGGAGTGTACGTGTGAGGGCGCGGGTTAGCGTTAGCGTACCCGTTAGGATTAGGGGACTGGTGAGGGTCAGGCTTCGGGGAAGGGTTAGGGTTAGGGTTCGGGCTAGGGTTAGGGTTAGGGGACGAGGACGGTTTAGGGACAGGGGAGGGTTCGACAACGCTTTAGGGGGAGCGTACGTGTGAGGGCGCGGGTTAATGTTAGCGTACGGGTTAGGATTAGGGAACGGGGGAGGGTCAGGCTTCGGGGAAGGGTTAGGGTTAGGGTTCGGTCTAGGGTTAGGGTTAGGGGACGGGGACGGTTTAGGGTCCAGGAGAGAGTACGACAACGCTTTAGGGGAAGCGTACGTGTGAGGGCGCGGGTTAGTGTTAGCGTACGGGTTAGGATTAGGGGACGGGTGAGGGTCAGGATTCGGGGAAGGGTTAGGGTTAGGGTTCGGGCTAGGGTTAGGGTTAGGGGACGGAGACGGTTTAGGGTGCAGGAGAGGGTACGAGAACGCTTTAGGGGGAGCGTACGTGTGAGGGCGCGGGTTAGTGTTAGCGTACGGGTTAGGATTAGGGGACGGGTGAGGGTCAGGCTTCGGGGAAGGGTTAGGGTTAGGGTTCGGGCTAGGGTTAGGGTTAGGGGACGGGGACGGTTTAGGGTCCAGGGGAGGGTACGACAACACTTTAGGGGGAGGGTACGTGTGAGGGCGCGGGTTAGTGTTAGCGTACGGGTTAGGATTAGGGGACGGGTGAGGGTCAGGCTTCGGGGAAGGGTTAGGGTTAGTGTTCGGGCTAGGGTTAGGGTTAGGGGACGGGGACGGTTTAGGGTCCAGGGGAGGGTACGACAACGCTTTAGGGGGAGCGTACGTGTGAGGGCGCGGGTTAGTGTTAGCGTACGGTTTAGGATTAGGGGACGGGTGAGGGTCAGGCTTCGGGGAAGGGTTAGGGTTAGGGTTCTGGCTAGGGTTACGGTTAGGGGACGGGGACGGTGTAGGGTCCAGGGGAGGGTACGACAACCGTTAGGGGGACCGTACGTGTGAGGGCGCGGGTTAGTGTTAGCGTACGGGTTAGGATTAGGGGACGGGTGAGGGTCAGGCTTCGGGGAAGGGTTAGGGTTAGGGTTCGGGCTAGGGTTAGGGTTAAGGGATGGGGACGGTTTAGGGACCAGGGGAGGGTACGACAACGCTTTAGGGGGAGCGTATGTGTGAGGGCGTGCTTTAGGGTTAGCGTACGGGTTAGGATTAGGGGACGGGTGAGGGTCAGGCTTCGGGGAAGTGTTAGGGTTAGGGTTCGGGCTAGGGTTAGATTAGGGGACGGGGACGGTTTAGGGTCAGGGGAGGGTTCGACAACGTTTTAGGGGGAGCGTACGTGTGAGGGCGCGGTTTAGTGTTAGCGTACGGGTTAGGATTAGGGAACGGGTGAGGGTCAGGCTTCGGGGAAGGGTTAGGGTTAGGGTTCGGGCTAGGGTTAGGGTTAGGGGACGGGGACGGTTTAGGGTCCAGGGGAGGGTACGACAACGCTTTAGGGGGAGCGTACGTGTGAGGGCGCGGGTTAGTGTTAGCGTACGGTTTAGGATTAGGGGACGGGTGAGGGTCAGGCTTCGGGGAAGGGTTAGGGTTAGGGTTCTGGCTAGGGTTACGGTTAGGGGACGGGGACGGTGTAGGGTCCAGGGGAGGGTACGACAACCGTTAGGGGGACCGTACGTGTGAGGGCGCGGGTTAGTGTTAGCGTACGGGTTAGGATTAGGGGACGGGTGAGGGTCAGGCTTCGGGGAAGGGTTAGGGTTAGGGTTCGGGCTAGGGTTAGGGTTAAGGGATGGGGACGGTTTAGGGACCAGGGGAGGGTACGACAACGCTTTAGGGGGAGCGTATGTGTGAGGGCGTGCTTTAGGGTTAGCGTACGGGTTAGGATTAGGGGACGGGTGAGGGTCAGGCTTCGGGGAAGTGTTAGGGTTAGGGTTCGGGCTAGGGTTAGATTAGGGGACGGGGACGGTTTAGGGTCAGGGGAGGGTTCGACAACGTTTTAGGGGGAGCGTACGTGTGAGGGCGCGGTTTAGTGTTAGCGTACGGGTTAGGATTAGGGAACGGGTGAGGGTCAGGCTTCGGGGAAGGGTTAGGGTTAGGGTTCGGGCTAGGGTTAGGGTTAGGGGACGGGGACGGTTTAGGGTCCAGGGGAGGGTACGACAACGCTTTAGGGGGAGCGTACGTGTGAGGGCGCGGGTTAGTGTTAGCGTACGGGTTAGAATTAGGGGACGGGTGAGGGTCAGGCTTCGGGGAAGTGTTAGGGTTAGGGTTCGGGCTAGGGTTAGGGTTAGGGGACGGGGACGGTTTAGGGTCCAGGGGAGGTTACGACAACGCTTTAGGGGGAGCGTACGTGTGAGGGCGCGGGTTATTGTTACCGTACGGGTTAGGATTAGGGGACGGGTGAGGGTCAGGCTTCGGGGAAGGGTTAGGGTTAGGGTTCGGGCTAGGTTAGGGTTAGGGGACGGGAACAGTTTAGGGTCCAGGGGAGGTTACGACAACGCTTTAGGCGGAGCGTACGTGTGAGGGAGCGGGTTAGTGTTAGCGTACGGGTTAGGATTGGGGACGGGTGAGGGTCAGGCTTCGGGGAATGTTTAGGGTTAGGGTTCGGGCTAGGGTTAAAGTTAGGGGACGGGGACAGTTTAGGGTCCAGGTGAGGATACGACAACGCTTTACGGGTAGCGTACGTGTGAGGTCGCGGGTTAGTGTTAGCGTACGGGTTAGGATTAGGGGACGGGTGAGGGTCAGGCTTCGGGAAAGGGTTAGGGTTAGGGTTCGGGCTAGGGTTACGGTTAGGGGACGGGGACGGTGTAGGGTCCAGGGGAGGGTACGACAACGTTTTAGGGGGAGCGTACATGTGAGGGCGCGGGTTAGTGTTAGCGTACGGGTTAGGATTAGGGGACAGGTGAGGGTCAGGCTTCGGGGAAGTGTTAGGGTTAGGGTTCGGTCTAGGGTTAGGGTTAGGGGACAGAGACGGTTTAGGGTCCAGGGGAGGGTACGACAACGCTTTAGGGGGAGCGTACGTGTGAGGGCGTGGGTTAGTGTTAGCGTACGGGTTAGGATTAGGGGACGGGTGAGGGTCAGGCTTCGGGGAAGTGTTAGGGTTAGGGTTCGGGCTAGGGTTAGGGGACGGAGACGGTTTAGGGTGCAGGGGAGGGTACGACAACGCTTTAGGGGGAGCGTACGTGTGAGGGTGCAGGTTAGTGTTAGCGTACGATTAGGATTAGGGGACGGGTGAGGGTCAGGCTTCGGGGAAGGGTTAGGGTTAGGGTTCGGGCTAGGGTTAGGGTTAGGGGACGGGGACGGTTTAGGGTCCAGGGGAGGGTACGACAACACTTTAGGGGGAGGGTATGTGTGAGGGCGCGGGTTAGTGTTAGCGTACGGGTTAGGATTAGGGGACGGGTGAGGGTCAGGCTTCGGGGAAGTGTTAGGTTTAGGGTTCGGGCTAGGGTTACGGTTAGGGGACGGGGACGGTTTAGGGTCAGGGGAGGGTACGACAACGCTTTAGGGGGAGCGTACGTGTGAGGGCGCGGGTTAGTGTTAGCATACGGGTTAGGATTAGGGGACGGGTGAGGGTCAGGCTTCGGGGAAGGGTTAGGGTTAGGGTTCGGGCTAGGGTTAGGGTTAGGGGACGGGGACGGTTTAGGGTCCAGGGCAGGGTACGACAACGCTTTAGGGGGAGCGTACGTGTGAGGGCGTGGGTTAGTGTTAGCGTACGGGTTAGGATTAGGGGACGGGTGAGGGTCAGGCTTCGGGGAAGGGTTAGGGTTAGGGTTCTGGCTAGGGTTAGGGGACGGGGACGGGGACGGTTTAGGGTCCAGGGGAGGGTACGACAACGCTTTAGGGGGAGAGTACGTGTGAGCGCGCCGGTTAGTGTTAGCGTACGGGTTAGGATTAGGGGACGCGTGAGGATCAGGCTTCAGGGAAGGGTTAGGGTTAGGGTTCGGGCTTGGTTAGGGTTAGGGGACGGGGACGGTTTAGGGTCCAGGGGAAGGTACGACAACGCTTTAGGGGGAGCGTACGTGTGAGGGCGCGGGTTAGTGTTAGCGTACGGGGTAGCATTAGGGGACGCGTGAGGGTCAGGCTTCGGGGAAGGGTTAGGGTTAGGGTTCGGGCTAGGGTTAGGGTTAGGGGACGGGGACGGTTTAGGGTCCAGGGAAGGGTACGACAACAGTTTAGGGGGAGCGTACTTGTGAGGGCGCGGGTTAGTGTTAGCGTACGGGTTAGGATTAGCGGACGGGTGAGGGTCAGGCTTCGGGGAAGGGTTAGGGTTAGGGTTCGGGCTAGGGTTAGGGTTAGGGGACGGGGACGGTTTGGTTCCAGGGGAGGGTACGACAACGCTTTAGGAGAAGCGTTCGTGTGAGGGCTCGGGTTAGGATTAGCGTATGGGTTAGTATTAGGGGACGGGTGAGGGTCAGGCTTCGGGGAAGGGTTAGGGTTAGTGTTCGGGCTAGGGTTAGGGTTAGGGGACAGGGATGGTTTAGGGTCCAGGTGAGGGTACCACAACGCTTTAGTGGGAGCGTACATGTGAGGGCGCGGGTTAGTGTTAGCGTACGGGTTAGGATTAGGGGACGGGTGAGGGTCAGGCTTCGGGGAAGGGTTAGGGTTAGGGTTCAGGCTAGGGTTAGTGTTAGGGGACGGGGACGGTTTAGGGTTCAGGGGAGGGTACGACAACGCTTTAGGGGGAGCGTACTTGTGAGGGCGCGGTTTAGTGTTAGCATACGGGTTAGGATTAGGGGACGTGTGAGGGTCAGGCTTCGGGGAAGTGTTAGGTATAGGGTTCGGGCTAGGGTTAGGGTTAGGGGACGGGGACGGTTTAGGGTCCAGGGGAGGGTACGACAACGCTTTAGGGGGAGCGTACGTGTGAGGGCGCGGATTAGTGTTAGCGTACGGGTTAGGATTAGGGGACGGGTGAGGGTCAGGCTTCGGGGAAGGGTTAGGGTTAGGGTTCGGGCTAGGGTTAGGATTAGGGGACAGAGACGTTTTAGGGTCCAGGTGAGGGTACGACAATGCTTTAGGGGGAGCGTACGTGTGAGGCCGCGGGTTAGTTTTAGCGTACGGGTTAGAATTAGGGGACGGGTGAGGGTCTGGCTTCGGGGAAGGGTTAGAGTTAGGGTTCGGGCTAGGGTTAGGGTTAGGGGACGGGGACGATTTAGGGTCCAGGTGAGGGTACGAAAACGCTTTAGTGGGAGCGTACGTGTGAGGGCGCGGGTTAGTGTTAGCGTACGGGTTAGGATTAGGGGACGGGTGAGGGTCAGGCTTCGGGGAAGGGTTAGGGTTAGGGTTCGGAATAGGGTTAGGGTTAGGGGACGGGGACGGTTTAGGGTCCAGGTGAGGGTACGACAACGCTTTACGGGGAGCGTACGTGTGAGGGCGTGGGTTTGTGTTAGCGTACGGGTTAGGATTACGGGACGGGTGAGGGTCAGGCTTTGGGGAAGGGTTAGATTTAGGTTCGGGCTAGGGTTAGGGTTACGGGAAGGGGACGGTTTAGGTTCCAGGTGAGGGTACGACAACGCTTTAGGGGGAGAGTACCTGTGAGGGCGCGGGTTAGTGTTAGCGTACGGGTTAGAATTAGGGGACGGGTGAGTGTCAGGCTTCGGGGAAGCGTTAGGGTTAGGATTCTGGCTAGGGTTAGGGTTAGGGGATGGGGAAGGTTTAGGGTCCTGGTGAGGGTATGACAACGTATTAGGGTGAGCATACGTGTGAGGGCGCGGGTTAGTGTTAGCGTACGGTTTAGGATTAGGGGACGGGTGAGGGTAAGGCTTCGGGCAAGGGTTAGGGTTAGGGTTCGGGCTAGGGTTAGGGTTAGTGGCCGGGGACGGTTTAGGGTCCAGGGGAGGGTACGACAACGCTTTAGTGGGAGTGTACGTGTGAGGGCGTGGGTTAGTGTTAGCGTACGTGTTAGGATTAGGGGACGGGTGAGGGTCAGGCTTCGGGGAAGGGTTAGGGTTAGGGTTCGGGCTAGGGTTAGGGTTAGGGGACGGGGACACTTTAGGGTCCAGGGGAGGGTACGACAATGCTTTAGGTGGAGCGTACGTGTGAGGGCGCGGGTTAGGGTTAGCGTACGGGTTAGGATTAGGGGACGGGTGACGGTCAGGCTTCGGGGAAGGGATAGGGTTAGGGTTCGGGCTAGGGTTAGGGTTAGGGGACGGGGACGGTTTAGCGTCCAGGGGAGGGTACGACAACGCTTTAGGGGGAGCGTACGTGTGAGGGCGCGGGTTAGTGTTAGCGTACGGGTTAGGATTAGGGGACGGGTGAGGGTCAGGCTTCGGGGAAGTGTTAGGGTTAGGTTTCGGGCTAGGGTTAGGGTTAGGGGACGGGGACGGTTTGGGCCCAGGGGAGGGTACGACAACGCTTTAGGGGAAGCGTATGTGTGAGGGCTCGGGTTAGGATTAGCGTATGGGATAGGATTAGGGGACGGGTGGGGGTCAGGCTCGGGGAAGGGTTAGGGTTAGTGTTCGGGCTAGGGTTAGGGTTAGGGGACGGGGACGGTTTAGGGTCCAGGTGAGGGTACCACAACGCTTTAGTGGGAGCGTACATGTGAGGGCGCTGTTTAGTGTTAGCATACGGCTTAGGATTAGGGGACGGGTGAGGGTCAGGCTTCGGGGAAGGGTTAGGGTTAGGGTTCGGCCTAGGGTTAGGGTTAGGGGACAGGGACGTTTTAGGGTCCAGGTGAGGGTACGACAATGGTTTAGGGGGAGCGTACGTTTGAGGGAGCGGGTTAGTGTTAGCGTACGGGTTAGAATTAGGGGACGGGTGAGGGTCTGGCTTCGGGGAAGGGTTAGAGTTAGGGTTCGGGCTAGGGTTAGGGTTAGGGGACGGGGACGGTTTAGGGTCCAGGTGAGGGTACGACAACGCTTTAGTGGGAGCGTACGTGTGAGGGCGCGGGTTAGTTTTAGTGTACGGGTCAGGATTAGGGGACGGGTGAGTGTCAGGCTTCGGGGAAGGGTTAGGGTTAGGGTTCGGAATAGGGTTAGGGTTAGGGGACGGGGACGGTTTAGGGTCCAGGGGAGGGTACGACAACGCTTTAGGGGGAGCGTACGTGTGAGGGCGCGGGTTAGTGTTAGCGTACGCGTTAGGATTAGGAGACGGGTGAGGGTCAGGCTTCGGGGAAGGGTTAGGGTTTAGGTTCGGGCTAGGGTTAGGGTTAGGGGACGGGGAAGGTTTAGGGTCCAGGTGAGGGTACGACAACGCTTTAGGGGGAGCGTACGCGTGAGGTCGTGGGTTAATGTTAGCGTACGGGTTAGTATTAGGGGACGGGTGAGGGTCAGGCTTCGGGGAAGGGTTAGGGTTAGGGTTCGGGCTAGGGTTAGGGTTAGGGGACGGGGACTGTTTAGGGTCCAGGTGAGGTATTTTATACATAGCAGTGTGTATGTGTTAATCCCAAACTGTTAATTTATCCCTCCTCCCACCCTTCCCCTTTAGTAATAATAAATTATAAGATTTTATACTTCTCAGAAATGGGGGAGCTGAAAGAGAGGTATCATTTTCAATGGAAAAGCATTTAAAACAAGATTGAAGCTTTAACCAAGATTATTAGATGTACATCCTTGGAAAGAAAGCACTTCGTTTCTCTAATATTGACCTGACAAATAAGACAAACCCTTTCACTGAACTTGCTTATAATAAAGTGATGGAAATATCAAATGGAAGTGTTAGAAACATCTTATTTTACCCGAGCCTTATACACTGTTCTATGTTAACTACAGTTTGGCTCACACATCTGTTCATTGAGGTTACAATAGTCTCAATTTCTGTTACTGATCCTCCAGAGTGGACCCCAACAAGTGTCCCCCTGCCCAGTGTCATTGGGGCCAACAGATCGAGACTGAGTTTGGTTCACAAGCAAAGGAAACTTTATATTTTGATCAGAGAATGGAGACGTGAGAGCATGCACTACCCTGTGGGCTGTGGGCTGGCCTGCTGTGTAGAGATCCTGTCAGAGTCAGTGGGAGGGAGGGGACAGAGCTTTAAAGGGCTGGGTTGGCTGCAGCTCAGGCTCTATATCGCGGAGTCTGCACTGGGCCCCAGGAGCTGAGGTGTCGACCCAGCCATTCTGCACTAGGAAATCTGGCCTGAAGTGCCGGGTGTGGAACCTCTGCATGCGAGACCCTAGGAGTACGTGAAATTAGACAAAGCACAAAGGATAAAAAAGTTAGACTTGACTTTATTGCACAGATTCTATTTTTATCTCCCAGGGATTTTTAATGGGCTTTGCTGGGGACAAACTCCTCCTCTGCCTTTTGTCCCGTTCCTCATTCTTGGAGTTCTGAGGGTGCAGACCCTTCTTCTGTAACTGCTGAGTGCTGAGTTGGGAGCCCTCATACCCAGGGGCGAGGGTCAGAACTTCTCCCCAGCAGCCTCCAGGTGACGTTGATTGTCCCCAGGCCCCCTGCGTCCTTGCTCGTCCACCTGAGCACCAGCATTGGAAGTGTTATAGATTCTAATGACCTTTAAGGGTCCAGGAAAGAGATGTGCAGAGACGCTGTGGGGGCTGGTTTCACCCCACCCCACATTTGTTCGGCCACCTTAGGCTGACCGTTTCTGCCAGCCTAGATGCTCTGAACAGTAGTCTGTGCTTTCTTCAATTAGGCCCCTGAATTAACGTACAAACAGCACCAGGTGTCAGAGCCCTGCCCACTCAACTCCCAGACAGTCCAGGGTCAGTGGTGATCAAGGACCATGATGGCCACTGAGTCAACAGCCTTTTGAAGTAAACAGGAGTCCAGCCGGTCTTATTGGCCACCATCATCACGGTGTCTGTAGGCTTTTCTATGGTGACAGTGTGATATACGGTTCTCCCGCCAAGATTATTAGCTCCCCTCTGGGTGCAGTAAGTCCTGCAAGCAGTAGTCTACTCTTTTGGGACACACTCTTGTTGTTTTATGAGAGAAACTCCAGGTCAAGTGATGTTCACATGAGTCGTCATGGTGCCCTGTTGCCCCCGGTTATCTCTCTGGATGTTGGAGTTGGAAGGCCTCCTCACTCGAGGTTGGTGTGCCAACGGAGCGAACCCTGCAACTTCAGGGCATGGTTGGTGGTTAGGATCACCACGTGGGGTCCTTTTCCCTTAGGAGGGAGGTGGCCTTTTGGGCTGCTGATTTCCAGGATTTTAGATACCGCCAGTATCTTGGCCAGATGTGGCAGTGGGCCAAGCCCCTTAGTGACCGTAGTTTATCCTACCTGGATGGCATTCTTGCATTGTTCCATTTCAAGTGGTCCCAGTTTTTGCACTAATTCTCCAATGGCGATTCACCTTTCACCGGGAATGTAAAGGTCAAAGGGTTTAGCTAAATTAGGGAGTTCCAGGGCAAGGGTCTGAATTGACTGCTCTTTCCATTCTTGAAAGGCCACTTCTGGATTCTATTCAAAAGGATCATCATCTTTTCCTTTCAGTGTTTCATATAGAGGCCCAGCTAGTAGACTATAGTTAGGGATCCAGAAGCAGCAAACCCTGGCCTCCCCAGGAACCCTTAAGCTGTCTTCTAGTTTTAGAAAGGGGTAAGGCTGAAAATGGTTTCTTCCCTTTCCTGGGATGGGCTTCTCCGACCTTCTGTGAGAATGAAGCCCAGGCAGGTCACCGCAGTCTGTGATATTTGAGCTTCTTTTTGGACGACTTCTATCCTTTATTGGCTTGGTAGTTCAGAGGCCTCCTTAGTAGGCCTGGCAATCAGAATGTCGTCTGCATATTGAAGGAGGGTTTCCTTTTCCAGAGGTAGAACTTTTAGGTCTTTACCTAAGCTTTCCCCAAAGACGGTGTGGGAATTTTTGCACCCTTGGGGCAAGACGGCCCGGAAGTATTGTTTTAGTTGTATGTTGAGTCCTGCCACTCACAAGCCAAAATTTCTTGTGACTCTGGGACTAATGGAATACAAAAGAAGGCATCATTGAAGACTAATACAGAATACCATGTCCTGGTGGTTGGTAGAATGACCAGCAGGGTGTAGGAATTAGGAGCAGCTGGAGGTATATCCTCGGTGGCTTCACTGACTGTCCTGACATCCTTTACCAGGTCCCCAGCAGCCCATGGGGCTCTCGTGGTCAGACCAATCCCCGGATACAGAGCTACCCTTGCAGGTACCGTGGCAGGGCTGGGCACACAGGAACCATGCACATAGCCCTCATTGCAGAGCACCCCCAGCTCACCTGTCACTCAGAGCTGACACAGAGCACCTCAGAGCAGGACTTGAACTAACAAACAGCAGCTGCGACAGGTCTGTGACCCTGGGCATCACTCTGTACGGCCTCCCTCCACCTGGTCTTCCAGAGACTTCCACTGCACCCGGGGCACCAGGCCTCTGTCTCCAACCACCACCCACCCCTCCTCTCCCTGACTCCTGGGTTCCTCTCATTAGGAGAGGGTTTTCTTGAAGTTGTCTCCCACTCATGGGCCAGATAAAATGATTAGAAAACAAGCCAAAGCTGCAGCCCCTTGTCTATCTTGACTCTCAGGAGCCCACACCTGTTCCTTGGACCTGGCCGGTTCAGCAAGTTCCATTTTCTGCAACTGTGAGCCCCTGAGGGGTGATGATTGGCTGACCTGGGCAGCCTTACCGTGCCGGCCAGCCCTCCCCAGGTGTGCCTGGGTTGAGATCAATATAAATACCACTCCAGGCAGCAAGAGCCCCTGCAGCCGTGCCTGACGCCATTTTCTCTGCCCTGTCAGCAGTCTCGGGGCTGGGCTGGTGGGAGGGAGTGAGAGGCCACAGCTTTGTGGGTGGCCCAGTGTGAGTGGGGCTCTGCTGGACTTTCTGCAGCAGTTGCCAGGCTGCCACCTGCTAAGGAAGAGGATGTGTCACCCATACCTGCTGCTGGAATTTCTCCCTGGGCAGAGGTGAGGAAGGAAAAAAGCAGTGGGGGCAGGGACAGGACGGGTATCTCAGGCAGGGAAATGGAAATCTTCCAGAAGAGCACCCAGGGCCAGTACCATCCTGGCTGGCCTGCAGGCACCAAGTCGGCTGGCATGCTGTCACTCGTGTGGCTCCATGGCCCTTCCTCTAGGCTTTCAAGTCCTTGTACATATTCAGGTGTTTTACCTGGGAAGGTTGGGAACAGTTCAGCAGCAGCTGGCCTGGGGCTCATCTCACGTTTACTCACAGATGCCTCGGCACGGTCCCCCAGGCTTGTAATGAGGACACTCCTTGCGGGGGGGCTGCTGGCTGCATGCGAGATGATTCCCCACCTCTGACCAACTTCAGAATTGTCTACCACTGAAGCAAGTGCCCTGATAGGGTTTTCATCTGTATAACTGGTGGGTTCTGTTTTGTTTTTTTCTTTTTTGTTTCAAGGTAGGTTTTATTCCTCTTTTTTGTACTTATGGATGTAAGCATGGAAATAATTCATTCATATAAATACATGTATGTGAAGGGAATAACTTTTTTCCGTTTTTTAAAAAATTTTATTTTTCATTTTATTTTATTTATTTTTTATACAGCAGGTTCGTATTGGTTATCTATTTTATACATATCAATGTATACATGTCAATCCCAATCTCCCAACTCCTCCCACCGCCACCCCCCCCCCCCATGGCTTTCCCCTCTTTGTGTCCATACATTTGTTCTCTACATCTGTGTCTCTATTTCTGCCCTTCAAACCGGTTCATCTGTACCATTTTTCTAGGTTCCACATATATGCGTTAATATACAATATTTGTTTTTCTCTCTCTGACTTACTTCACTCTGTATGACAGTCTCTAGATCCATCGACGTCTCTACAAATGACCCAATTTCATTCCTTTTTATGGCTAATAGTCCATTTTATATATGTACCACATCTTTATCCATTCGTCTGTCTGTGGGCATTTAGGTTGCTTCCATTACCTGGCTATTGTAAATAGTGCTGCAATGAACATTGTGGTGAATGTGTCTTTTTGATTTATGGTTTTCTCTGGGTATATGCCCAGTAGTGGGTTGCTGGATCATATGGTAATTCTATTTTTAGTTTTTTAAGGAACCTCCATACTGTTCTCCATAGTGACTATCAATTTACATTCCCACCAATCGTGGAAGAGGGTTCCTTTTCTCCACACCCTCTCCAGCATTTGTTGTTTGTAGATTTTCTGATGATGCCCATTCTAACAGGTGTGAGGTGATACCTCATTGTAGTTTTGATTTGCATTTCTCTAATAATTAGTGATGTAGAGCAGCTTTTCATGTGCTCCTTGGCCATCTCTACGTCTTTTTGGAAGAAATGTCTATTTAGATCTTCTGCCCATTTTTGTATTGGGTTGTTTGTTTTTTTAATATTGAGCTGCATCAGCTGTTTATATATATTGGAGTTTAATCCTTTGTCCATTGATTCAGTTGCAAATATATTCTCCCATTCTGAGGGTTGTCTTTTTGTGTTTGTAGTTTCCATTGCTTTGTAAAAGCTTTTACGTTTCATTAGGTCCCATTTGTTTAGTTTTCTTTTTTATGTCATTACTCTAGGAGGTGGATCAAAAAAGATCTTGCTGTGATTTATGTTAGAGTATTCTTCCTATGTTTTCCTCTAAGAGTTTTATACTGTCCGGTCTTACATTAAGGTCTCTAATCCATTTTGAATTTATTTTTGTGTATGGTGTTAGGGGGTGTTCTAATTTCATTCTTTTACATGTAGCTGTCCATTTTTCCCAGCACCACTGATTGAAGACACTGTCTTTTCTCCATTGTATAGTCTTGCCTACTTTGTCATAGATTAGTTGACCATAGGTGTGTAGGTTTATCTCTGGGCTTCTTTCTTTTTTATTTTCCTTTTACACCTTTATTGGAGTATAATTGCTTTACAATGGAGTGTTAGTTTCTGCTGTATAACAAAGTGAATCAATTATACATATACATATATCACCATATCCCCTCCCTCTTACATCTCCCTCCCACCCTCCACATCCCACCCCTTTAGGTGGTCGCAAAGCACCGAGCTGATCTCCCTGTGCTATGTGGCTGCTTCCCAGTAGCTATCGATGTTACATTTGGTAATGTATATATGTCCATGGCACTCTCTCACTTCGTCCCAGCTTACCCTTCCCCCTCCCCGTGTCCTCAAGTCCTTTCTCTATGTCTGTGTCCTTAATCCTGTCCTGCCCCTAGGTTCTTCATAAACTTTCTTCTTTAGATTCCATATATCTCTGTTAGTACATGGTATTTATTTTTCTCTTTCTGACTTACTTCACTGTGTAGGACAGACTCTAAGTCCATCCCCCTCACTACAAATAACTCAGTTTTGTTTCTTTTTATGGCTGAGTAATATTCCATTTATATATGTGCCAGATATTCTTTATCCATTTATCTGTCGATGGACACTTAGGTTGCTTCCATGTCCTGGCTATTGTAAGTAGAACTGCAATGAACATTGTTGTATATAACTCTTTTTGAATTATGGTTTTCTCAGGGCAAATGCCCAGTAGTTGGATTGCTGGGTCGTATGGTACTTCTATTTTTAGTTTTTTCAGGAACCTCTATACTGTTATCCCTAGTGGGTATAACAATTTACATTCCCAGCAACAGTGCAAGAACGTTCCCTTTTCTCCAGTAAATGCCTCTCCAGCATTTATTGTTTGTAGATTTTTTGATGATTGCCATTCTGACTGCTGGGAGTTGATACCTCACTGTAGTTTTGATTTGCATTTCTCTAATGATTAGTGATGTTCAGCATCCTTTCATGTGTTTATTGGCAATCTGTATATCTCCTTTGGAGAAATGTCTATTTAGGTCTTCTGCCCATTTTTGGATTGTGTTGTTTGTTTTTGTGATATTGAGCTACACGAGCTGCTTGTAAATTTTGGAGATTAATCTTTTGTCATTTGCTTCATTTGAAAACATTTTCTCCCATTCTGAGGGTTGTATTTTCGTCTTGTTTATGTTTTCCTTTGCTGTGCAAAAGCTTTGAAGTTTCATTAGGTCCCATTTGTTTATTTTTGTTTTTATTTCCACTTCTCTAGGAGGTGGGTCAAAAAGGATCTTGCTGTGATTTATGTCATAGAGTGTTCTGCCTATGTTTTCCTCTAATAATTTTATAGTGTCTGGTCTAACATTTAGATCTCTAATTCATTTTGAGTTTATTTTTGTGTATGGTGTTATGGAGTGTTCTAATTTCATTCTTTCACGTGTAGTTGTCCAGTTTTCCCAGCACCACTTACTGAAGAGACTGTCTTTTCTTCATTGTATATCTTTGCCTCCTTTGTCATAGATGAGTTAGCCATAGGTATGTAGGTTTATCTCTGGGCTTTCTATCTTGTTCAATTGATCTATATTTCTGTTTTTGTGCCAGTACCATATAGTCTTGATTAATGTAGCTTTGTAGTATAGTCTGAAGTTAGGAAGTCTGATTCCTCCAGCTCTTTTAATTTCCCTCAAGACTGCTTTGGCTATTCGGGGTCTTTTGTGTCTCCATACAAATTTTAAGATTTTTTTGTTCTAGTTCTGTAGAAAATGCCAGTGGTATTTGATAGGGATTGCATTGAATCTGTAGCTTGCTTTGGGTACTATAGTCATTTTCACAATATTGATTCTTCTAATCCAAGAACATGGTTTATACCTCCATATGTTTATATCATCTTTGATTTCTTTCAACAGTGTCTTATAGTTTTCTGAGTACAGGTCTTTTACCTCCTTATGTAGGTTCATTCCTCCGTATTTTATTCTTTTTGTTGCAATGGTGAATGAGATTGTTTCCTTAATTTCTCTTTCTGATCTTTCATTGTTAGTGTATAGGAATGCAAGAGATTTCTGTGCATTAATTTTGTATCCTGCAACTTTACCAAATTCATTGATTAGCTCTGGTAGTTTTCTGGTGGCATCTTTAGGATTCACTATGTGTAGTATCGTGTCATTTGCAAACAGTGACAATTTTACTTCTTTTCCAATTTGTATTCCTTTTATTTCTTTTTCTTCTCTGATTACTGTGTCTAGGACTTCCAAAAACTATGTTGAGTAATAGTGGTGAGAGTGGACATCCTTGTCTTGTTCCTGATCTTAGAGGAAATGCTTTTAGTTTTTCACTATTGAGAATGATGTTTGCTGTGGGTTTGTCATATACTGCCTTTATTATGTTGAGGTAGATTCCCTCTATGCCCACTTTTTGGAGACTTTTAATCATAAATTGGTGTTGAATTTTGTCAAAAGCTTTTCCTGCATCTATTGGGATGATCATATTTTTATTCTACAATTTGTTAATATGGTGTATCACATTGATTGATTTGTGTATATTGAAGAATTCTTGCATCCCTGGGATAAACCCCACCTGATCATGGTGCATGATCCTTTGAATGTGTTGTTTAATTCTGTTTCCTAGTATTTTGTTGAGGATTTTTACATCTATATTAATCAGTGATATTGGTCTCTAATTTTCTTTTTCTGTAGTATCTTTGTCTGGTTTTGGTATCAGGGTGAGTGTGGCCTCATATAATGAGTTTGGGAGTGTTCCTTCCCCTGAAAAGTTCTGAAGAGTTTGAGAAGATTGGGTGTTAGCTCTTGTCTAAATGTTTGATAGAATTCACCTCTGATGCCATCTCGTTCTGGACTTTTGTTTGTTGGAAGATTTTTAATCACACTTTCAATTTCATTACTTGTGATTGGTCTGTTCATATTTTCTATTTCTTCCCGGTTCAGTCTTGGAAGGTTATACCTTTCTAAGAATTTGTCCATTTCTTCCAGGTTGTCCATTTTATTGGCATAGAGTTGCTTGTAGAGGTCTCTTAGGATGCTTTGTATTTCTGTGGTGTCTGTTACAACTTCTCCTGTTTCATTTCTAATTTTATTGATTTGAGTCCTCTCCCTCTTTTACTTGAGTCTGGCTAAAGGTTTATCATTTTTGTTTATCTTCTCAAAGAACCAGCTTTTAGTTTTATTGATCTTTGCTATTGTTTTTATTTCATTTATTTCTGCTCTGATCTTTATGATTTCTTTCCTTCTATTAACTTTGGGTTTTGTTCTTCATTCTCTAGTTCCTTTAGGTGTAGGGTTAGATTGTTTATTTGAGATTTTTCTGGTTTCTTGAGGTAGGCTTTTATTGCTATAAACTTCCCTCTTAGAACTGTTTTTGCTGCATCCCATAGGTTTTGGATCATCGTGTTTTTGTTGTCATTTGTCTCTAGGTATTTTTTGATTTCCTCTTTGATTTCCTCAGTGATCTCTTGGTTATTTAGAAATGTATTGTTTAGCCTCCATGTGTTTGTTTTTTACGTTATTTTCCCTGTAATTGATTTCTAATCTCATAGCATTGTGGTCGGAACAGCTGCTTGATATGATTTCAGTTTTCTTAAATTTACTGAGGCTTTATTTGTGACCCAAGATGTGATCTATCCCGGAGAATGTTCCGTGTGCCATTGAGAAGAACTTGTAGTCTGCTGTTTTTGGATGGAATGTCCTATAAATATCCATTAAATCTATCTGGTCTATTGTGTCATTTAAAGCTTGTGTTTCCTTATTAATTTTCTGTCTGGATGATCTCCATTGGTGTAAGTGAGGTGTTAAAGTCCCTTGCTATTATTGTGTTACTGTTGATTTCCTCTTTTATAGCTGTTAGCAGTTGCCTTATGTATTGAGGTGTTCCTGTGTTGGGTACATATATATTTATAATTGTTATATCTTGGATTGATCCCTTGATCATTATGTAGTGTCCTTCCTTGTCTCTTGTAGCATTCTTTATTTTAAAATCTATTTTATCTGATATGAGTATTGCTACTCCAGCTTTCTTTTGATTTTCATTTGCATGGAATATATTTTTCCATCCTCTCACTTTCAGTCTGTATGTGTCCCTAGGTCTGAAATGGGTCTCTTGTAGACAGCATATATATGGATCTTGTTTTTGTATCCATTCAGTGAGCCTGTGTCATTTGGTTGGAGCATTTAATCCATTCACGTTTAAGGTAATTATCAATATGTATGTTCCTATTATTATTTTCTTAATTGTTATGGGTTTGTCTTAGTGGGTCCTTTTCTTCTCTTGTGTTTCCCACTTAGAGAAGTTCCTTTAGCATTTGTTGTAGAGCTGGTTTCGTGGTGCTGAATTCTCTTAGCTTTTGCTTGTCTGTAAAGCTTTTGATTTCTCCATCAAATCTGAATGAGATACTTGCTGGGTGGAGTACTCTTGGTGGTAGGTTCTTCCCTTTCATCACGTTAAATTTATCATGCCACTCCCTTCTGGCTTGTAGATTTTCTGCTGAGAAATCAGCTGTTAACCTTATGGGAATTCCGTTGTATGTTGTCATTTTTCCCTTGTTGCTTTCAATAATTTTTCTTTGTCTTTAATTTTTTCAATTTGATTACTGTGTGTCTCGGCATTTTTCTCCTTTGGTTTATCCTGCCTGGGACTCTCTGCGCTTCGTGGACTTCGGTGGCTATTTCTTTTCCCATGCTAGGGAAGTTTTCAACTATAATCTCTTCAGATATTTTCTCGAGTCCTTTCTCTCTCTGTTCTCCATCTGGGACCCCTATAATGCGAATGTTGTTGCATTTAATGTTGTCCCAGAAGTCTCTTAGGTTGTCTTCATTTATTTTCATTCTTTTTCTTTATTTTGTTCCATGGCAGTGATTTCCACCTTTCTGTCTTCCAGGTCACTTATCCGTTCTTCTGTCACAGTTATTCTGCTACTGATTCCTTCTAGTGTATTTTTCATTTCAGTTATTGTATTGTTCATCTCTGTTTGTTTGTTCTTTAATTCTTCTAGGTGTTTGTTCCTTAATTCTTCTAGGTCTTTGTTAAGCATTTCTTGCATCTTCTCGATCTTTGCCTCCATTATTTTTCTAAGGTCTTGGATCATCTTCACTATCATTATTCTGAATTCTTTTACTGGAAGGTTACCTATCCCCACTTCATTTCGTTGTTTTTCTGAGGATTTATCTTGTTCCTTGATCTGGTATAAAGTCCTCTGCCTTTTCATTTTCTCTATCTTTCTGTGAATGTGGTTTTCTTTCCACAGGCTGCAGAATTGTAGTTCTTCTTGCTTCTGCTGTCTGCTCTCCAGTGATTGAGTCTATCTGAGAGGCTTGTGCAAGCTTTCTTATGCGAGGGACTGGTGGTGGGTAGAGCTGGGTGTTGTTCTGGTGGGCAGAGCTTTAATCTGCTTGTCTGTGGATTAAATAAAAGTTTAATAAAAAGTTTAATCCACTTGTCTGCTGATGCATGGGGCTGGGTTCCCTCCCTGTTGGTTGTTTGGACTGAGGCGACCCAGCACTGGAGCCTACCTTGCTCTTGGTGGGGCTAATGGTGGACTCTGGGAGAGTTCACGCCAAGGAGTATTTCCCAGAACTTCTGCTGTCAGTGTCGTTGTCCCCATGGTGAGCCGCAGCCACACCCCACCTCTGCAGGAGACCCTCTAAATCTAGCAGCTAGGTATGATCATTCACCTACGGGGTGACTGCTCCTTCCCCTGGGTCCTGATGTGCACACTACTTTGTGTGTGTCCTCCAAGAGTGGAGTCTCTGTTGAGACTCTGAGTCTCTGAATGCAGTTGAGACTCTGAGTGGAGTCGCACAGACTCTGGGTCCTGTGAAGCTTCGATGTTTTGTGGTTCTAGAAATCCTATAGGAGACGGTCCACAGCAGGTGAAGCTAATGCTGTCATAGAGGTGGTGAAACCAAAGATCTGCAGTTCCGACTAGAGGTGCTGATGTACAAACAGGACAAAATCATCTCATGTGAATGTAGTTCAGGCACGTTTAAAATGAATGCAGTCATGTTAATGCCTAACATCTTCTATCTTGTGCCTCTCCTCAAGGACCCCCTCCTCAGTTCCTGAGGCTCCTGTAAGTCATGTACAGGGGAATGGAGAGTGGGCTCTGTCCAGTCTGAGCCCTGAGTTACCCTGTGTGTATCTTAGGATACTTTGTATTTCTGTGGTGGCTCTTGTAACATCATCTCTTTCAGTTCTGATTTATTTGGCCCCTCTCTTTAAAAAAAAATTACTACTGTTGTCTTTTATTCTTTACAGAAGTTTAATAAGTGTTTGATCTACTACCCTTACTCTATGTATACTTTTTGCTGTGAGATTTTTACTTTTGTTTGTTTTCTTGTTACTGTCAATAATTAGTGAGAATTCTTTTAAGCTACCTTCAACATTGCTTATAAAGCTGCTTTATTAGTGATGACAGAGCTTTAATGGAAGTCGTGTTCTAGTTGTAAATTAGAATGCAATGTGCCAGCAAAAAGCCCCTTAAGTGTATGTCTCATTACTTCTCGTTCTTTTTTTTCCCTTTTTTTCTCTCTTTTTTTTCTTGTTCTTTTTTAATGTTTATTTTTTATCAGAGCAAATTTGATTAAAATGTTTTGTTTGTTCTAGGTGTGTAAGATGTGGTTCTTTTACACATATACATGTATCTATACTTCTTCAGATCGTTTTCTCATGTAGCTTGTGACACAATGTTGAGTAGTCTTCTCTTGGTATTCCGTAGGTCTTTGGTGATTATATATTTCACATGTGTTTCTATATCTATGTTAACCCCAATATCCTAATGTATCCAGTCCTCATACCTTTCCATTTGGTGAACCATAACTTTGTTTAATGAATCTGTGATTGCCTTTCTCTGTGGAAATATCTTCATTGGTATCAATTTTTAGCTAACACCTATAAGTGATATTATAGGATATGTGTCTTTTGCTGTCTGACTTAGTACAATTTGCCTGATTACCTCTAGAATCATCTACGGTGCTGCAAATGGCATTGTTTCATTTTTTTCCCTAGATAATATTCCATCTGTACATGTACCAGTTCTTCTTTGTCCACTCACCTGTTGATGGACTTTTTGGTTGCCTCCATGTCTTGGCTATTGTAATACTGCTGCACTGCACATTTGCCTGCCTGTGTCTTTACAATTCTGTCTTCTTATGTTATAGGCCCAGGAGTGGGCATCCTGTATCATATGGTATCTTGGGGTTTACCGTTTAAATGCACCACGATTCTGTGCTCATTATTGGCTCTTTCCAGGTTACATCCCACTTAAAGTTGAGGGTATGCATTTCTCCACAACACCTTCAGCATTTATTTATTTATTTATTTTTAATATCTTTATTGAAGTATAATTGCTTTACAATGGTGTGCTAGCTTGTGCTTTACAACAAAATGAATCAGTTATACATATACATATGTTCCCATATCACTTCCCTCTTGCGTCTCCCTCCCTCCCACCCTCCCTCCCCTCCAGGTGGTCACAAAGCACCGAGCTGATCTCCCTGTGCCATGCTGCTGCTTCCCACTAGCTATCTACCTTACGTTTGGTAGTGTATATATGTCCATGCCTCTCTCTCCCTTTGTCACAGCTTACCCTTCCCCCTCCCCATATCCTCAAGTCCATTCTCTAGTAGATCTCTGTCTTTATTCCTGTTTTACCCCTAGGTTCTTCATGACATTCTTTTCCCTTAAATTCCAGGTATATGTGTTAGCATACGGTATTTGTCTCTCTCTTTCTGACTTACTTCACTGTGTATGACAGACTCTAGGTCTATCCACCTCATTACAAATAGCTCAATTTCGTTTCTTTTTATGGCTTCAGCATTTATTGTTTGTAGTTTTCTTGCTGATGGATATTCTGACTGGTGTGAGCTGATACCTCTTTGTGGTTGAATTTGCATATGACTCATAATCCTTTGAAATTGAGCTTTAAGTCATGTCCTTTTTATTTTTCAAACTGTGATTACAGCTTAGCTCTTCAAAGTGTTTTCTAAAGTATGTGTTACATTTTGAAATTTATTGGCCATTACCTCCCTCAAAACATTTTGAGGGCAGGTTTCATTTACAGCCCTGCAGTACTTGTTCACATGAAGTGACCATTAGCACAGGCTTTAAAGCTGCTTTTGCAGGTAACGGCCAGATTGCGGCAGCCTTTCTTTGTTCCCCATGCTGGTACTAGGGAAACAGAGCTTCCGGCCGGTGGTCTTCCTCGGTTATAAATTAGAGTGGAATGTGCCCGGATAAACCCCCAAAGGCTGATGTCTCCTTACTTTTGTTTGTTTTTTTAATTTAATTTATATTTTTATCGGAATAATATTCCATTTTGTATATGGACCACTTCTTGGTGCATTGCTCTGTTGAGGGACATTTTTGTTGCTTCCAAGTGTTGGCTATATTAAATATTGCTGGAGTGCAAGATTGCCAGCTTGTGACTTTTTGATTCTCATTTTCTCAGGTGATAGTCCCAGCAGTGGGTATGACTGATTGACTAGTAGCTCAATGTTTACCTTTTCAAAGCACCTCCATTGTGTTTTCATTAGTGGCTCTTACCATGTCTCCCTTAGAGCCGAGGGTACGAACTTCTCCACAATCCCTTCAGCATTTATAGTTTGCAGCATTTTTGCTAATGGCCAATCTGACTGCTGTGACCTGATAGGTTTTTGTAATTTGGGTTTGCATGACTTTAAAAATTCCTACAATTCATCATTTTCCACGCCTTTTTCCTTTCTGTTAAAAATCAAGTGTGAGTACAATCTATCTCTTGAAGCTGTCTTCTTGGAAGGTTGCCCTCTTTTGAATTTTTGGTGGATATTCGACCCCAGGATTTTTTTGGAGGGCAGATGTCATTACAGAACTGCAAGTTTGGTGAATATTTAGTGACCATTAGCACTGGGTTTAAAGCTGCTGTTGTGGGAAACGGCCACAAGGAGGCAGCATTTGTCCTTTCCCAAATCTGGGTACTAGGGCAGCAGAGCCTTTCTGGAAGTCGTGGTCCTAGGTTTTAAGTTAGAATGGAATGTGCCAGGAGGAACGCCCATAAGTTTATGTCTCATTACATCTTGGTTTTTAAAATTTATTTAATCGGGGTAATGATTAGATATTGTTTGTCCAGATGTACACAATCTGGTTCATTTGTACAATATATATGTCTATTCATGTTCAGATCCTCTTCCCATGTAAAATATTACAGTGTTCCGTAGACCTCCCTTGCTATATGGTCCGTCTTTTTGATATATGTTTATTATATGTATTTGTATACGTATGGTAACGTTAATCTTAATTTATCCATTCTGCCCACCTTTCCTTTTAGATAAGCATACTTAATTTCTAAGTCTGTGAGTGTCTTTCTCTGTGGAAATATGTTCATTTGTGTTAGTTATTAGATAACGCCTATAAGTGATATCATAGGATATAGGTCTTTTGCTTTCTGACTTACCTCATATTCTGTGATTATCTCCAAGCTCATCTATGGCACCTCAAATAGCAGTGTTTCATTGTTTTCCATGGCTAATATTCTATTGTGAACGTGGACCACTTCTTCTTCATCCATACATCTGTTGATGGACATTTTGGTGGCTTCACTGTCTTGGCTATTGTGAATAAGGCTGCAGTGCAGCTTTTGCAGCCCGCGTCTTCTCGATTCTGGTCTTCTCAGGTGAGAGGCCCAGTGGTGTGACTGCTGCATCGAATGGTACCTCAACTTTTACTTTTAATCGTAGCTCCTTTCTGTTCTCATTATTGGCTCTTACCACGTTACATCTCACCAGCAGCTAGAGGGTACACAGTTCTCTAAAACCCCTTCAGAATTTATTGTTTGTAGACCTTTTGCTGATGGTCAGTCGACTGGTGTGAGTTGAAACCTTTTTGTACATTAGATTTGCATGAGTCTAATAATTCCTGAGGTTGAGCTTTCACCCATTTTCCTTTTTTTAAACAAGAGAGTGAGTCAAACTTACCTCTTCATACTATCGTCTTGAAAAATTTGCCAGTTTTGAATTTTATTGTCCATTCCCTACCTCAGCACAGTTGTTTAGGGCAGGTGTCCTTTGCAGCCCTGAGTCCTTGTGAATGTTAAGAGAACATTAGCTGTGGGCTTAACGCCGCTCTTGCGGAAAACGGCCACAAGGCAGCAGAATTTCTACATTTCCAACTCTGGGTTTTTGGGCAGCAGAGCCTTCCTGGAAATCGTGTTAGTAGGCTGCAAATTAGAGTGGAATGTGCCAGAGCACATCCCCAAGAGCTTATATCTCCTTACTTCTTGTTTGTTTTATAAATTTAATTTTTATTAATTATCAGAGCAAACTTGATAAAAATATTTTGTTTCTCCTAGGTGTACAGAATCTGGTTCATTATATCAATGTATCTGTCATTTATCTTTGCATTCTTTACCGTGTAGGTTATTACAGAGTGTTGCCTAGACCTCTCTTGGTATTCCATAGGTATTTTGTGATTATATATTTCATATGTATTAGTACATGTCTGTTAACCCTCATATCCTAATTCACACATTCCTTACACTTTTCCATTGGTTAAACATAATTTTTTTTTCTTAATCCATGCTTTTCCTTCTCTTGGAAATAAGTTCATGAGTATCAACTTTTAGGTAACACCTAGAAGTGATGTCATAGGATATCTGTCTTTCACTTTCTTTCTTTAATTTGAGTGATTATCTCTAGGTCCTTATATGGTGGTGCAAACGGCACTGTTTCATTGTTTTCCATGGCTTATATTCCATTGTTTACATGGACCACTTCCTCTTTGTGCATTTTTCTGTTGATGGACATTTTGGTTTCTTCCAAGTCTTGGCTATGTTAAATATTCCTGCAGTGCAGGATTGCCAGCCTGTGTCTTTTCCATTCTGCTCTGCTCAGGTGATAGGCACATCAAAGGACCTACCAGATCACATGGTAGCTCAATTTTTACCCTTAAACGCACCTCCATTATATTCTCACTGCTGGCTGTTACCAGTTTACATCCCCCCCAGCAGCTGGAGGGTACACAGTTCTCTGAAACCCCTTCAGCATTTATTCTTTGTAGACTTTTTGCTGAAGAACATTCTGACGGCTGTGAGGTGAACATTTCTGTAATTGGATTTGCATGGCTTTATTCATTGCTGATGTTGCGCATTTTTCAATTCCCTTTTATTTTAAAGAGAAAAAAAAGAAAAGACAAAATGTGCGTAAAATATGCCTCTTGACATTGTCTTCTTGAAATGTTGACGTCTTTTGAATTTTCTGGTCGATTACGACCCCAGGACATTTTTGAGGCCCGGTGTCCTTTACAGTGCTGCACATATTTTGAATATTAAGTGACCATTACCTCTTGGTTTAAAGCTGCTGTTGTGTGAAACAGTCACAAGGCGGCAGCATTTCTCCTTTACCAAATCTGGTTACCAGGGCAACAGAGCCTTAATGGAAGTCCTGTTCTAGGTTGAAAATTAGAATGGGATGTGCCAGGAAAAATTCCTTTCAGTTTATGTCTCATTATTTCTTGTTCATATTTTTAATTTAATTTTTAGTTTTTATCGCAGCAAATTTGATTACAATGTTTTTTTTTTTTGTTCTAGGTGTGCAAGATGTGGTTCTTTCACACACATACATATATCTATTCTTCTTCGGAACCTTTTCCCAGGTAGGTTATGACACAATGTTGAGTAGTCTTCTCTTGGTATTCCGTAGGTCTTTGGTGATTATATATTTCACATGTGTTTCTATATCTATGTTAACCCCAATATCGTAATGTATCCAATCCTCACACCTTTCGATTTGGGGAACCATAAGTTTGTTCAATGAATCTGTGATTGCCTTTCTCTGTGGAAATATCTTCATTGTTATCAATTTTCAGGTAACACCTATAAGTGATATACGTTAGGTGTCTTTCGCTTTCTCACTTACTACAAGTTGCATGGTTACCTCTAGACTCATCTATGGTGCTGCAAATGGCATTGTTTCATTTTTTTCCCGAGCTAATATTCCATCTCTACATGTAACAGTTCCTCTTTGTCCACTCATCTGTTGATGGACTTTTGGTTGCTTCCATGTCTTGGCTATTGTAATACTGCTGCAGTGCAGATTTGCCTGCCTGTGTCTTTCCAATTCTGTCTTCTTATGTTATAGGCCCAGGAGTGGGCCTGCTGGATCATATAGTAGCTCAATATTTACCTTTTAAAGGCACCTCCACCCTGTTCCCATTAGTGACTCTTGCCAGGTTACGTCCCACTTCAAATTAAGGGTATGCATTTCTCCACAACCTCTTCAGCATTGATCGTTTGTAGTTTCTTTCCTGATGGTTATTCTGAATGGTGTGAGCTGATACCTCTGTGTGGTTGGATTTGCATGTGTCTCATAATCCTTTGAAATTGAGCTTTCAGGCATGTCCTTTAATTTTTCAAACGGTTATTACAGCTTAGTTCTTCAAATGGTTTTCTTGAAATATGTGCCACATTTTGAAATACTTTGGCCTTTACCTCCCGCAAGACATGATGAAGGCAGGTTTCCTTTACAGCCCTGCAGGACTTGTTCATATGAAGTGACAATTAGCATAGGTTTTAAAGCTGTTTTTTCAGGTAATGGCCAGAGGGTGGAGCATTTCATAATTCTATGAAACGTAACTGAACACACAATATATATTTTTTCTTTTAAATTTCCATTGTTACTTTTTTAAAGTACAATTATAATTGAAGTTCTTTGTAACAAGTGAAATTTAAAAAATTAAAGGAAAAGATAATATTTTACCACTTGCCATCCTTTCCCATTTACTGAAACGACCAGCATAATGTGTAGATTTCTCATTTTATCCAGGTGTTCTATACATCTGGAATATCATGCTTCTCACTGTAGAAAAACAGATTTAGCTCTCACACTTTTTATAGGCTACATAAAAGTCCATAGAACAGAAGTACCAACTATTTCAGACTTAGCTTTTTGAGGGACACTCAGGTTACTTTCTGTTTTATTTTGTTGTTCTTTTTTTAGGGGGGGGTAGGAGTTTATTATTTATTTATTTATTTTTGTTGTGTTGGGTCTGAGTTTCCGTGTGAGGGCTTTCTCTAGTTGTGGCAAGTGGGGGGCCACTCTTGATCTCGGTGCGCGGGCCTCTCACTATTGCGGCCTCTCTTGTTGCAGAGCACAGGCTCCAGATGCGAGGGCTCACTGGTTGTGGCTTATGGGCCTAGTTGCTCCATGGCATGTGGGATCCTCCCAGACCAGGGCTCGAACCTGTGTCCCCTGCATTAGCAGGCAGATTCTAACCACCGCACCACCAGCGAAGCCCTCTATTTTGTTGTTCTGCTAGTTTGTTTTAACCCAAGAAAATATTTTTTTAAATACAAAAAAACAAAATTAAGCTAGGGGTAAGGATTAGGGTTTAGGGTAAGGTTTAGGGTTAGGGTACGGGTTAGGATTATTGTACGGCTTAGAGTATGGTTTAGGGTTATGGTTATGGTACGGGTTAGTGTTAGGGTACAGTTTAGGGTATGGCTATGGTTTAGTGTTAGGGTACGGGTTAAGGTATGGGTTAGTGTTAGGGTATGGGTTAGGATTCAGGTACGGTTTACGTTCAGGGTTATGGTTAGGTTTAGTGTATGGGTTAGTGTTAGGTACGGGTTAGGGTTAGGTTTAGTGTTAAGGAAGGGGTACAGTTTAGGGTACAGGATAGGGAACAACAAAGGGTTAGGGTTAGGGTACGTGTTAGGGTACAGTTTAGTGTTAGTGTACGGGTTAGGATTAGGGTACGGTTTAGGGTAAGGTTTAGGGTTAGGGTTAGGGGACGGGTATGGTTTGGGGTACAGTTTAGGGTATGACCACGGGTTAGGAGTAGGGTAAGTGTTAGGGTACGGTTTAGTGTTAGTGTACAGGTTAGGATTATGGTACGGGATAGTGTAAGGGTTAGGGTTAGGGAATGGGTACGGATTAGGTTGCAGGTTAGGGTATGACAACGGGTTAAGGTTAGGGTACGTGTTAGTGTATGGGTTAGGATTAGGGTACGGGTTAGGTTATGGGTTAGTGTTAGGGGATGGGTTAGGATTAGGATACGGGTTATGGTACGGTTTAGGGAAAGGGTTAGGATACGGGGTAGGGTTAGGATAAAGTTTAGTGTATGGCTATGTGTTACTGTTAGGGTACATGTTAGCGTACGAGTTAGTGTTCGTGTACAGCTTAGGGTAAGGGTTAGGGTTAGGGAACGGGTACGGTCTCAGGTACGGGTTAGGGTACGGTAGCGGGATAGGGTTAGGGTACGTGTTAGGATGAGACTTCTTTGTAGTGCAGATTTGAATTTCCCGCTTGCTTGGTTGGCCAAAAAGTGTGTATGCATTTTATCCTGAATATACTCAGGAAAAAACGCATACGCCCTTTTTGGCCAAGTGCATCGCTGCCAAATGATGTGCCAAACAGGAGGTTACAAGCACTGACTCTCCAAGTGGGGAGATTGTTAGTAAAGCGTCTGGAATGGCGAACCCGAGTACCAGAGGACGAATAATGAGATGCGTTTTAGAAACCTTGCCCGATCACACTGTGGACCATCCTCTGGGTTTCCCACGCATGTTTTAGCTGTAGGAAGAATCCCTTAAACCTGGAGGGTTGGGACCCATGGAATGGGTAGCACGCAGTACTACTTCAAAGGGTCTGCATTTGCTCACCGAACCTCACCAATCCTCACAGCCCCAAGTGTCCAGCCTTATGCCTCACTCAGCTGTGGGTGTAGATGTGGTAAATCCAGGTTTCATCACAAGCCTGAACGAGTTATTTAAGAATTTCTCTCTCTTTCACTGTCTTTGTGTTTTGATTTTGAAATTTGTTTTTATAATGGGGTTTAGCTGATTTGCACTGCTGTGTTTATGCCGCTCGATGCACACTTGATTCTCTTACGGAGACATATAAATACATAGATTTTAAGATTCTTACTAGTCAGATATATTCCTCTGCAGTGAATAGGGGGTGTTGAGTCCACTTCGTTGAACAAGGAGTATATCTTGTCTATTACTGGCTTATGGAACGGTATCTGTGCTCATTTCAATCTCTGGATTTATGCAGCACCCCAACTCACCTTTCCCCTTAAGCAAGCATAAGTTGGTTTTCTAAATGTGAGACTCTGTTCTGTTTTGTAATTCAGTTCATGTGTAGCCAAGTTTACATTCCCTCTATAAGTGTTATCTTATGACTAGTTTCTTTTTCTGTGTGACTTATTTCACTCAGAATCATCGTACCTAAATCCACTCATTATGCTGCTACGGGCCTGATGACATTGATTTCATTGCGGAGTGATATTCCATTGTATGTAAGTACCACAACTTCTTTATCCATTTTTCTCTTTCTGGGATATTTAAGTTGTTCCGTTGTCGAGGTTCTTGTAAACACAGCAGCCCTAAACTTTGGGGTGGCTGTGTCTTGTTGATTTTAATTTTCCTAAGCTATAGGACCATAAGTGGAAGCAACCTAGGCTCTGTAGCTTTGTTTTTTAGAGGTTTCAGGAAACACCATACACTTCTCCAGAGTGGCTGTTGGCCATTTACATCCCGCCCATCAGCATAACAAGGCTCCCAGTTCTCCATGGCCTGTCCTGCCTTTCTGGTTTTTACACTTTTTTCAGATGGCCCTTTTGACCGGTGGGAAGTGAGACTTCATTGTAGTGCAGATCTCCGTTGCAGGCTTGCTTATTTGGACAAAAAGAGCGTATGCGTTTTTTCCTGCATGTATTCAGGAAAAAAACGCATACGCCTTTTTTGGCCAAGTGCATCATTGTCAAAGTTCTGCCACTTTTCATATGTTTTAAATGCAGTTTCCATCTACCTCCTGAAATATATTTCCTGCAATTGTGCCATGCTTTCAAGTCCTCTTCGCAGCCTTACCTCAATATATTTTTGGACGATAGCTGTCATTTATAACTCTGCAGGTTTATGAATTACAGTGCCCCTGAGGTCCTTTCTTCAACTCGCTTTCTTGTGGGCTGGCCGCAGAACTGCAGGATTGCTTCAGGCCCTAATCTTGTTTCATCACGGCACGCTGAGCCTTTTGTTAATTCCTCTTCCTGGTGGGAAATTAGAGTGAAATGTGACCGTCCAAACACCTACAGCTAGTCTCTCATTGGTTCTCCCTATTCCCGTTCAACCTCCGCAGAAATTGCTAACTGTGCCAAACAGGAGTTTTAAGGCACTGACTCTCCACGTGGGGAGATTTTTAGTAAAGCATCTGGAATGGCGAACCCGTGTACCAGGGGACAAAAAATGAGATGGGTTTTAGAAACGTTGCCCGATCACATGGTGTACAGTCCTCTGGGTTTCCCATGCATGTTTTAGCTGTAGGAAGAATCCCTTAAACCAGGAGAGTTGGGACCCAGGGAATGGGTAGCATACAGTATTACTTCAAAGAGTCTGCATTTGCTCACCGAACCTCACCAATCCTCTCAGCCCCAAATGTCCTGCCTTATGTCTCACCCAGCTGTGGGTGTAGATGTGGTAAATCCAAGTTTCATCACAAGCCCTGAACGAATTATTTAAGAACTTTCTCTCCTTCACTGTCTTTGTTTTTGAAATTTATTTTAATAATGGGGTTTAGTTGATTTTTCACGGCTGTGTATACTGCTCTACACACACTTGATTCTCTTACGGAGACATATAGATACATATGTTTTAATATTCTTATTGTCAGATATATTCCTCTGCGGTGAATAGGTGGTGTTGAGTCTAATTCGTTGAGCAAGGAGTATATCTTGTCTATTATATATTTGGCTTATGGAATAGTATCTGTGCTAATTTCAATCTCTGGTTTACGCAGCATCCCAACTCACCATTCCCCTTAAGAAAGCATAAGTTTGTTTTCTAAATGTGAGACTCTGTTCTGTTTTGTAATTCAGTTCATGTGTAGCCAAGTTTACATTCCCTCTATAAGTGATATCTTATGATAAGTTTCTTTTTCTGTGTGACTTATTTCCTTTGAATCATCGTACCTAAATCCATTCATTATGCTTGTACGGGCCTGATGACATTGATTTCATTGTTGAGTGATATTCCATTGTACGTAAGTACGAAAACTTCTTTATCCATTTCTCTCTTTCAAGGATATTTAATTTGTACCATAGTCGAGGCTCTTGTAAACAGAGCAGCCCTAAACTTTGCGGTGGTTGTTTCTTGTTATTTTAATTTTCCTGAGCTATAGTGCTATAAGTGGGTTTAGGGTTAGGGTTAAGGTTAGGGTTAGGGAACGGGTATGGTTTAGGATGCGACAATGGTTTAGGGTGAGCGAAAATGTTAGGGTACAGGTCAGTGTTAGTGTACTGTTTAGGATTAGGGTAAGTGTTAGGGTAATGCTTCGGGTTAGGGATACGGTTAGGGAATGGGGAAGGTTTAGGGTACAGGTTAGGGTACGACAACGGTTTAGGGATAGCGTACAGGTAAGGGTAAAATTTAGTGTTAGCGTACGGGTTAGGATTAGGGGAGGGGTGAGGGTAAGGCTTCAGGTAAGGGTTAGGGTTAGGGTTAGGGGAGAGGGACAGTTTAGGGTACAGGTTAGGGTGCGACAATGGTTTAGGATGAGCGTACGTGTTAGGGTACGGGTTAGTGTTAGCGTATGGGCTAGGATTAGGTGTCGGGTTAGAGTAAGGCTTCAGGTAAGGGTTAGGGTTAGGGTTAAGGGACGGGGACGGTATAGGGTACAGGTTAGGGTACGACAACGGTTTAGGGTGAGCATACGTGTGAGGGCATGGGTTAGTCTTAGCGTACGGGTTAGGATTAGGAGAGGGGTTATGGTAAGGCTTCGGGTAAGGGTTAGGGTTAGGGTTAGGGGACGATTTAGGGTACAGGTTAGGGTACAACAATGGTATAGTGTGAGCGTAAGTGTGAGGGCACGGGTTAGTGTCAGCGTACGGGTTAGGATTAGGGGACGGGTTAGGGTAAGGCTTCAGGTAAGGGATAGGGTTAGGGTTAGGGTTAGGGGACAGGGATGGTTTAGGGTACAGGTTAGGGTAAGACAATGGTTTAGGGTGAGCGTACGTGTGAGGGCACGGGTTAGTGTTAGCGTACGGGTTAGGATTAGGGGACAGGTTAGGGGACGGGTTAGGGGACGGGTTAGGGGACGGGGACGGGGACGGTTTAGGGGACAGGTTAGAGTTAGGGGACGGGGACGGTTTAGGGGACAGGTTAGGGTACGACAATGGTTGAGGGTGAGCGTACGTGTGAAGGCATGGGTTAGAGTTAGCGTACGGGTTAGGATTAGGGGACGGGTAGGGTAAGGCTTTGGGTAAGGGTTAGGGTTAGGGTTAGAGGACGGGGACGGTTTAGGGGACAGGTTAGGGTATGACAACGGTTTAGGGTGAGCGTACGTGTGAGGGCACGGGTTAGTGTTAGCGTATGGGTTAGGATTAGGGGACGGGTTAGGGTAAGGCTTCGGGTAAGGGATCGGGTAAGGGTTCGGGCTAGGGTTAGGGTTAGGAGACGGGGACGGTTTAGGGTCCAGGTGAGGGTACGACAACTCTTTAGGGTGAGCGTACATGTGAGGGCATGGGTTAGTGTTAGCGTATGGGTTAGGATTAGGGGCCGGGTGACGGTAAGGATTTAGGGAAGGGTTAGGGTTAAGGTTCGGGGTAGGGTTAGGGTTAGGGGACGGGGACGGTTTAGGGTCCAGGTGAGGGTACCACAATGGTTTAGGATGAGCGTACATGTGAGGGCACGGGATAGAGTTAGCGTACGTGTTAGGATTACGGGACGGGTGAGTGTAAGGCTTCGGGGAAGGGTTAGGGTTAGGGTTTGGGCTAGGGATAGGGTTAGGGGACGGGGACGGTTTAGGGTCCAGGTGAGGGTACGACAACGCTTTAGGGGGAGCGTACGTGTGACAGCGCGGGTTAGTGTTAGCGTACGGGTTAGGATTAGGGGACGGGTGAGGGTCAAGTTTCGGGGAAGGGTTAGTGTTAGGGCTTGGGCTAGGGTTAGGGTTATGGCACGGGGACGGTTTAGGGTCCAGGTGAGGGTACGACAACGCTTTAGGAGGAGCGTACGTGTGAGAGCGCGGGTTAGTGTTAGCGTACGGGTTAGGATTAGGGGACGGGTGAGGGTCAGGCTTCGGGGAAGGTTTAGGTTTCAGGCTAGGGTTAGGGTTAAGGAACGGGGACGGTTTAGGGTCCAGGTGAGGGTACGACAACGCTTGAGTGGAGGCGTTCATGTGAGGGCACGGGTTAGTGTTAGCGTACGGGTTAGGATTAGGGGTCGGGTGAGGTCAGGCTTCGGGGAAGTGTTAGGGTCAGGGTTTGGGTTAGGGTTAGGGGACGGGGACGGTTTAGGGTCCAGGTGAGGGTACGACAACGCTTGAGTGGGGGCGTTCATGTGAGGGCGCGGGTTAGTGTTAGCGTACGGGTTAGGATTATGGGACGGGTTAGGGTCAGGCTTCGGGGAAGTGTTAGGGTTAGGGTTCGTGCTAGGGTTATGGTTAGGGGACAGGGACGGTTTAGGGTCCAGGTGAGGGTACGACAACGCTTTGGGGGGAGCGTACTTGTGAGGGCGTGGGTTAGTGTTAGCGTACGGGTTAGGATTAGCGGACAGGTGAGGGTCAGGTTTCGGGGAAGGGTTAGGATTCGGGTATCGGCTAGGGTTAGGGTTAGGGGACGGGGACGGTTTAGGGTCCAGGTGAGGGTACGACAACGCTTTAGGGGGAGCGTACATGTGAGGGCGCGGGTTAATGTTAGCGTACGGGTTAGGATTAGGGGACGGGTGAGGATCAGGCTTCGGGGAAGGGTTAGGGTTAGGGCTAGGGTTAGGGTTAGGGGACGGGGACGGTTTAGGGTCCAGGTGAGGGTACGACAACGCTTTATGGGGAGCGTACGTGTGAGGGCGTGGGTTAGTGTTAGCGTACGGGTTAGGATTAAGGGACGGGTGAGGGTCAGGCTTCGGGTAAGCGTTAGGGTTAGGGTTCTGGCTAGGTTTAGGGTTAGGGGACGGGGATGGTTTAGGTTCCAGGTGAGGGTATGACAACGCTTTAGGGAGAGCGTACGTGTGAGGGCGCAGGTTAGTGTTAGAGTACGGGTTAGGATAAGGGGAAGGGTGAGGGTCAGGCTTCGGGGAAGTGTTAGGATTAGGGTTCGGGCTAGGGTTAGGGTTAGGGGACGGGGACGGTTTAGGGTCCCGGTGAGTGTACGACAACGCTTTAGCGGGAGCGTACGTGTGATGGTGCGGGTTAGTGTTAGCGTACGGGTTAGGATTAGGGGACGGGTGAGGGTCAGGCTTCGGGGAAGGGTTAGGGTTAGGGTTCGGGCTAGGGTTAGGGTTAGGGGACGGAGACGGTTTAGGGTCCAGGTGAGGGTACGACAACGCTTTAGGGGGAGCGTACATGTGAGGGCGCGGGTTAGTGGTAGCGTACGGGTTAGGATTAGGGGACGGGTGAGGGTCAGGCTTCGGGGAAGGGTTAGGTTTAGGGTTCAGGCTAGGGTTAGGGTTAGGGTACGGGGACGATTTAGGGTCCAGGTGAGGGTACGACAACGCTTTAGGGGGGGCGTACGTGTGAGGGCGCGGGTTAGGATTATGGGACGGGTGAGGGTCAGGCTTGGAGGAAGGGTTAGGATTAGGGTTCGGGCTAGGGTTAGGGTTAGGGGACGGGGACAGTTTAGGGTCCAGGGGAGGGTACGACAACGCTTTAAGGGGAGCGTACGTGTGAGGGCGCCGGTTAGTGTTAGCGTACGGGTTAGGATTAGGGGACGGGTGAGGGTCAGGCTTCGGGGAAGCGTTAGGGTTCGGGCTAGGGTTAGGGTTAGGGGACGGGGTTGGTTTAGGGTCCAGGGGAGGGTGCGACAACGGTTTAGGGGGAGCGTACATGTGAGTGCGCGGGTTAGTGTTAGCGTACGGGGCAGGTTTAGGGGACGGGTGTGGGTCAGGCTTCGGGGAATGTTTAGGGTATGGGTTCGGGCTAGGGTTAGGGTTAGGGGACGGGGACATTTAGGGTCCATATGAGGGTACGACAACGCTTTAGGCAGAGCGTACATGTGAGGGCGCGGGTTAGTGTTAGCGTACGGGTTAGGATTAGGGGACGGGTGAGGGTCAGGCTTCGGGGAAGGGCAAGGTTTAGGGTTCGGGCTAGGGTTAGGGTTAGGGGACGGGGACGGTTTGGGGTCCAGGTGAGGGTACGACAACGCTTTAGGGGGAGCGTACATGTGAGGGCGCGGGTTAGTGTTAGCGTACGGGTTAGGATTAGGGGACGGTTGAGGGTCAGGCTTCGGGGAAGGGTTAGGGTTAGGGTTCTGGCTAGGGTTAGGGTTAGGGTACGGGACGGTTTAGGGTCCAGGGGAGGGTACGACAATGCTTTAGGGGAAGCGTACATGTGAGGGTGCGGGTTAGGGTTAGCGTACGGGTTAGGATTAGGGGACGGGGGAGGGTCAGGCTTCGGGGAAGGGTTAGGGTTCAGGTTAGGGCTAAGGTTAGGGTTAGGGGACGGGGACACTTTAAGGTCCAGGGGAGGGTACGACAACGCTTTAGGGGGAGCGAACGTGTGAGGGCGCGGGTTAGTGTTAGCGTACGGGTTAGGATTAGGGGACGGGTGAGGGTCAGGTTTCGGGGAAGGTTAGGGTTAGGGTTCGGGCTAAGTTTAGGTTTAGGGGACGGGGACAGTTTAGGGTCCAGGGGAGGGTACGACTACGCTTTAGGGGGAGCGTAGGTGTGAGGGCGAGGGATAGTGTTAGCGTATGGGTTAATATTAGGGGACGGGTGAGGGTCAGGCTTCGGGGAATGGTTAGGGTTAGGGTTAGGGTTCGGGCTAGAGTTAGGATTAGGGGACGGGGACAGTTTAGGGTCCAGGTGAGGGTAGGACAACGCCTTAGGGGGAGCGTACGTGTGAGGGCGTGGGTTAGTGTTAGCATACGGGTTAGGATTAGGGGACGGGTGACGGTCAGGCTTCGGGGAAGTGTTAGGGTTAGGCTTAGGGCTAGGTTTAGGGTTAGGGGACGGGGACGGTTTAGGGTCCAGGTGAGGGTACGACAACGCTTTAGGGGGAGCGTACGTGTGAGGGCGCGGGTTAGTGTTAGCGTACGGGTTAGGATTAGGGGACGGGTGAGGGTCAGGCTTCAGGGAAGTGTTAGTGTTAGGGTTCGGGCTAGGGTTAGGGTTAGGGGACGGGGACGGTTTAGGGTCCAGGGGAGGGTACGACAACGCTTTAGGGAGAGCGTACGTGTGAGGGCGTGGGTTAGTGTTATCGTACGGGTTAGGATTAGGGGACGGGTGAGGGTCAGGCTTCGGGGAAGGGTTCGGGTTAGGGTTTGGCCTAAGGTTAGGGTTAGGGGACGGGGACGGTTTAGGGTCCAGGTGAGTGTACGACAATGCTTTAGGGGGAGCGTACGTGTGAGGGCGCGGGTTAGTGTTAGCGTACGTGTTAGGATTAGGGGACGGGTAAGGGTCAGGCTTCGGGGAAGGATTAGGGTTAGGGTTCGGGCTAGGGTTAGGTTTAGGGGACGGGGACGGTTTAGGGTCCAGGTGACGGTACGACAACGCTTTAGGGGGAGCGTACGTGTGAGGGCGCGGGTTACGTCATGGGATGGGTGAGGGTCAGGCTTCTGGTAAGTGTTAGTGTTAGGGTTTGGGCTAGGGTTAGGGTTAGGGGACAGGGACGGTTTAGGGTCCAGGGGAGGGTACGACAACGCTTTAGGGGGAGCGTACGTGTGAGAGCGCGGGTTAGTGTTAGCGTACGGGTTAGGATTAGGGGATGGGTGAAGGTCAGGCTTCGGGGAAGGGTTAGGGTTAGGGTTGAGGCTAGGGTAGGGTTAGGGGACGGGGACGGTTTAGGGTCCAGGTGAGGGTACGACAACGATTTAGGGGGAGCGTACGTATGAGGGCGTGGGTTAGTGTTAGCGTACGGGTTAGGATTAGGGGATGCTTGAGGGTCAGGCTTCGGGGAAGTGTTAGGTTTAGGGTTCGGACTAGGGTTAGGGTTAGGGAACGGGGACAGTTTAGGGTCCAGGTGAGGGTACGACAACGCTTTAGAGGGAGTGTACGTGTGAGGGCGCGGGTTAGTGTTAGCGTACGGGTTAGGATTAGGGGTCGGGTGATGGTGACGTTTCGGGGAAGTGTTAGGGTTAGGGTTCTGGCTAGGGTTAGGGTTAGGGGACGGGGACGGTTTAGGGTCCAGGTGAAGGTACAACAACGCTTTAGGGTGAGGGTACGTGTGAGGTGGCAGGTTAGGATTATGGGACGGGTGAGGGTCAGGCTTCGGGGAAGGGATAGCTTTAGGGTTCGGGCTAGGGTTACGGTTAGGGGACGGGGACGGTTTAGGGTCCAGGAGAGGGTACGACAACGCTTTAAGGGGAGCGTACGTGTGAGGGCGCCGGTTAGTGTTAGCGTACGGGTTAGGATTAGGGGACGGGTGAGGGTCAAGCTTCGGGGAAGGGTTCGGGTTCAGGCTAGGGTTAGGGTTAGGGGACGGGGACGGTTTAGGGTCCAGGTGAGGGTTTAACAACGCTTTAGGGGGAGCGTAGGTGTGAGGGCGCGGGTTAGTGTTAGCATACGAGTTAGGATTAGGTGACTGGTGAGGGTCAGGCTTCGGGGAAGGGTTAGGGTTAGGGTTCGGGCTAGGGTTAGGGTTAGGGGACGGGGACGGTTTAGGGTCCAGGGGAGGTGTGACAATGGTTTAGGGGGAGCGTAGGTGTGAGTGCGCGGGTTAGTGTTAGCGTACGGGTTAGGATTAGGGGACGGGTGAGGGTCAGGCTTCAGGGAAGGGTTAGGGTTAGGGTTCGGGCTAGGGTTAGGGTTAGGGGACGGGGACGGTTTAGGGTCCAGGTGAGGGTACGACAACGCTTTAGGGGGAGCGTAGGTGTGAGGGCGCGTGTTAGTGTTAGCGTACGGGGCAGGATTAGGGGACGGGTGTGGGTCTGGCTTCGGGGAAGGGTTAGGGTATGGGTTCGGGCTAGGGTTAGGGTTAGGGGACGGGGACAGTTTAGGGTCCAGATGAGGGTACGACAAAGCTTTAGGGGGAGCGTACATGTGTGGGCGCGGGTTAGTGTTAGCGTACAGGTTACGCTTAGGGGACGGGTGAGGGTCAGGCTTCGGGGAAGGGTTAGGGTTAGGGGACGGTGACGGTTTAGGGTCCAGGTGAGGGTACGACAACGCTTTAGGGGGAGCGTACGTATGAGGGCGTGGGTTAGTGTTAGCGTACGGGTTAGGATTAGGGGATGGGTGAAGGTCAGGCTTCGGGGAAGGGTTAGGGTTAGGGTTGAGGCTAGGGTTAGGGTTAGGGGACGGGGACGGTTTAGGGTCCAGGTGAGGGTACGACAATGCTTTAGGGGGAGCGTACGTATGAGGGCGTGGGTTAGTGTTAGCGTACGGGTTAGGATTAGGGGATGCGTGAGGGTCAGGCTTCGGGGAAGTGTTAGGTTTAGGGTTCGGACTAGGGTTAGGGTTAGGGAACGGGGACAGTTTAGGGTCCAGGTGAGGGTACGACAACGCTTTAGGGGGAGCATACGTGTGAGGGCGCGGGTTAGTGTTAGCGTACGGGTTAGGATTAGGGGTCAGGTGATGGTGAGGCTTCGGGGAAGGGTTAGGGTTAGGGTTCGAGCTAGGGTTTGGGTTAGGGGACGGGGACGGTTTAGGGTCCAGGTGAGTGTACGACAACGCTTTAGGGGGAGCGTACGTGTGAGTGTGCGGGTTAGTGTTAGCGTACGGGTTAGGATTAGGGGACGGGTGAGGGTCAGGCTTCGGGGAAGGGTTAGGGTTAGGATTCAGGCTAGGGTTAGGGTTAGGGGACGGGGACGGTTTAGGATCCAGGTGAGGGTACGACAACGCTTTAGGGGGAGCGTACGTGTGAGGGCGCAGTTTAGGATAATGGGACGGGTGAGGGTCAGGCTTCGGGGAAGGTTTAGGTTTAGGGTTCGGGCTAGGTTTAGGGTTAGGGGACGGGGACGGTTTGGGTTCCAGGGGAGGTGCGACAACGGTTTAGGGGGAGCGTAGGTGTGAGTGCGCGGGTTAGTGTTACCGTACGGGTTAGGAGTAGGGGACGGGTGAGGGTCAGGCTTCGGGGAAGGGTTAGGGTTAGGGTTCGGGCTAGGGTTAGGGTTAGGGGACGGGGACGGTTTAGGGTCCAGGTGAGGGTACGACAACGCTTTAGGGGGAGCGTAGGTGTGAGGGCGCGAGTTAGTGTTAGCGTACGGGGCAGGATTAGGGGACGGGTGTGGGTCAGGCTTCGGGGAAGGGTTAGGGTATGGGTTCGGGCTAGGGTTAGGGTTAGGGGACGGGGACAGTTTAGGGTCCAGATGAGGGTACGACAACGCTTTAGGGGGAGCGTACATGTGAGGGCGCGGGTTAGTGTTAGCGTACGGGTTAGGATTAGGGGACGGGTGAAGGTCAGGCTTCGGGGAAAGGCAAGGGTTAGGGTTCGGGCTAGGGTTAGGGTTAGGGGACGGGGACGGTTTGGGGTCCAGGTGAGGGTACGACAACGCTTTAGGGGGAGCGTACGTGTGAGGGCGCGGGTTAGTGTTAGCGTACGGGTTAGGATTAGGGGACGGGTGAGGGTCAGGCTTCGGGGAAGGGTTAGGGTTAGGGTTCGGGCTAGGGTTAGGGTTAGGGGACGGGGACGGTTTAGGGTCCAGGGGAGGGTACGACAACGCTTTAGGGGGAGCGTACGTATGAGGGCATGGGTTAGTGTTAGCGTACGGGTTAGGATTAGGGGATGCGTGAGGGTCACGCTTCGGGGAAGTGTTAGGTTTAGGGTTCGGACTAGGGTTAGGGTTAGGGAACGGGGACAGTTTAGGGTCCATGTGAGGGTACGACAACGCTTTAGGGGGAGGGTACGTGTGAGGGCGTGGGTTAGTGTTAGCGTACGGGTTAGGATTAGGGGACGGGTGAGGGTCAGGCTTCGGGGAAGTGTTAGTGTTAGGGTTCGGGCTAGGGTTAGGGTTAGGGGACGGGGACGGTTTAGGTTATAGGGGAGGGTACGACAACGCTTTAGGGGGAGCGTACGTGTGAGGGCACGGGTAAGTGTTAGCGTACGGGTTAGGATTAGGGGTCAGGTGATGGTGAGGCTTCAGGGAAGTGTTAGGGATAGGGTTCGGGCTAGGGTTTGGGTTAGGGGACGGGGACGGTTTAGGGTCCAGGTGAAGGTACAACAACGCTTTAGGGGGAGCGTACGTGTGACAGCGCGGGTTAGTGTTTGCATACGGGTTAGGATTAGGGGACGGGTGAGGGTCAGGCTTCGGGGAAGTGTTAGGGTTAGGTTTCGGGCTAGGGTTAGGGTTAGGGGACGGGGACGGTTTAGGGTCCAGGTGAGGGTACGACAACGCTTTAGGGGGAGCGTACGTGTGAGCGCATGGGTTAGTGTTAGCGTATGGGTTAGGATTAGGGCATGCGTGAGGGTCAGGCTTCGGGGAAGTGTTAGGTTTAGGGTTCGGGCTAGGGTTAGGGTTAGGTGACGGGGATGGTTTAGGGTCTAGGGGAGGGTACGACAACGCTTTAGGGGGAGCGTAGGTTTGAGGGCGCGGGTTAGTGTTAGCATACGGGTTAGGATTAGGGGACGGGAGAGGGTCAGGCTTCAGGGAAGGGTTAGGGTTAGGGTTCAAGCTAGGGTTAGGGTTAGGGGACGGGGATGGTTTAGGGTCCAGGTGAGGGTACGACAACGCTTTAGGGGGAGCGTAAGTGTGAGGGCGCGGGTTACTGTGAGCGTACGGTTTAGGATTAGGGGACGGGTGAGGGTCAGGCTTCGAGGAAGGGTTCGGGTTAGGGTTAGGGCTAGGGTTAGGGTTAGGGGACGGGGACGGTTTAGGGTCCAGGGGAGGGTACGACAACGCTTTAGGGGGAGCGTAGGTGTGAGGGCACGGGTTAGTGTTAGCGTAGTGGTTAGGACTAGGGGACGGGTGAGGGTCAGGCTTCGGGGAAGGGTTAGGGTTAGGGTTCAAGCTAGGGTTAGGGTTAGGGGACGGGGATGGTTTAGGGTCTAGGGGAGGGTACGACAACGCTTTAGGGGGAGCGTAGGTTTGAGGGCGCGGGTCAGTGTTAGCATACGGGTTAGGATTAGGGGACGGGAGAGGGTCAGGCTTCGGGGAAGGGTTAGGGTTCGGGCTAGGGTTAGGGTTAGGGGACGGGGACGGTTTAGGGTCCAGGTGAGGGTATAACAACGCTTTAGGGGGAGCGTAGGTGTGAGGGCGCGGGTTAGTGTTAGCGTACGAGTTAGGATTAGGGGACGGGTGAGTGTCAGGCTTCGGGGAAGGGTTAGGGTTTATCTTCTGGCTAGGGTTAGGGTTAGGGGAAGGGACAGTTTAGGGTCCAGGGGAGAGTACGACAATGCTTTAGGGGGAGCGTACATGTGAGGGCGCGGGTTAGGGTTAGCGTACGGGTTAGGATTAGGGGACGGGTGAGGGTCAGGCTTCGGGGAAGGGTTAGGGTTCGGGTTCGGGCTCGGGTTAGGGTTAGGGGACGGGGACGGTTTAGGTTCCAGTGGAGGGTACGACAACGCTTTAGGGGGAGCGTACGTGTGAGGGCGTGGGTTAGTGTAAGCGTACGGGTTAGGATTAGGGGACTGGTGAGGGTCAGGTTTCGGGGAAGGTTAGGGTTAGGGTTCGGGCTAAGGATAGGGTTAGGGGACGGGGACGGTTTAGGGTCCAGGGGAGGGTACGACAACGCTTTAGGGGGAGCGTAGGTGTGAGGGCGCGGGATAGTGTTAGCGTATGGTTTAGGATTAGGGGACGGGTGAGGGTCAGGCTTCGGGGAATGGTTAGGGTTAGGGTTAGGTTTCGGGCTAGGGTTATGGTTAGGGGACGGGGACGGTTTAGGGTCCTGGTGAGGGTACGACAACGGTTTAGGGGTAGCGTACGTGTGAGGGCGTGGGTTAGTGTTAGCGCACGGGTTAGGATTAGGGGACGTGTGAGGGTCAGGCTTCGGGGAAGGGTTAGGGTTAGGGTTCGGGCTAGGGTTAGGGTTAGGGGACGGGACGGTTTAGGGTCCAGGGGAGGGTACGACAATGCTTTAGGGGGAGCGTACATGTGAGGGCGTGGGTTAGGGTTAGCGTACGGGTTAGAATTAGGGGACGTGTGAGGGTTAGGCTTCGGGGAAGGGTTAGGGTTCGGGTTCGGGCTAGGGTTAGGCTTAGGGGACGGGGAAGGTTTAGGGTCCAGGGGAGGATACGACAACGCTTTAGGGGGAGCGTACGTGTGAGGGCGCGGGTTAGTGTTAGCGTACGGGTTAGGATTGGTGGACGGGTGAGTGTCAGCTTTCGGGGAAGGTTAAGGTTAGGGTTCGGGCTAAGGTTAGGGTTAGGGGACGGGGACGGTTTAGGGTCCAGTTGAGGGTACGACAACGCTTTAGGGGGAGCGTAGGTGTGAGGGCGCTGTATAGTGTTAGCGTATTGGTTTGGATTAGGGGACGGTTGAGGGTCAGGATTCGGGGAATGGTTAGGGTTAGGGTTAGGGTTCGGGCTAGGGTAAGGGTTAGGGGACTGGGACGGTTTAGGGTCCAGCAGAGGGTACGAGAACGCTTTAGGGGGAGCGTACGTGTGAGGGCGTGGGTTAGTGTGAGCATACGGGTTAGGATTAAGGGACGGGTGAGGGTCAGGCTTCAGGGAAGTGTTAGGCTTAGGCTTAGGGCTAGGTTTAGGGTTAGGGGACGGGGACGGTTTAGGGTCCAGGTGAGGGTACGACAACGCTTTAGGGGGAGCGTAGGTGTGAGGGCGCGTGTTAGTGTTAGCGTACGGGTTAGGATTAGGGGACGGGTGAGGGTCAGGATTCGGGGAAGGGTTAGGATTAGGGTTCGGGCTAGGGTTAGGGTTAGGGGACGGGGACGGTTTAGGGTCCAGGTGAGGGTACAACAACGCTTTAGGGGGAGCGTACGAATGAGGGCATGGGTTAGTGTTAGCGTACTGGTTAGGATTAGGCGATGCGTGAGGGTCAGGCTTCGGGGAAGTGTTAGGTTTAGGGTTCGGACTAGGGTTAGGGTTAGGGAACGGGGACAGTTTTGGGTCCATGTGAGGGTACGACAACGCTTTAGGGGGAGCGTACGTGTGAGGGCGTGGGTTAGTGTGAGCATACGGGTTAGGATTAAGGGACGGGTGAGGGTCAGGCTTCGGGGAAGGTTAGGCTTAGGTTTCGGGCTAAGGTTAGGGTTAGGGGACGGGGACGGTTTAGGGTCCAGGTGAGTGTACGACAACGCTTTAGGGGGAGCGTACGTGTGAGGGCGCGGGTTAGTGTTAGCGTACGGGTTAGGATTAGGGGACGGGTAAGGGTCAGGCTTCGGGGAAGGGTTCGGGTTAGGGTTCGGGCTAGGCTTAGGGTTAGGGTACGGGGACGGTTTAGGGTCCAGTTGAGGGTACGACAACGCTTTAGGGGGAGCGTATGTGTGAGGGCGCGGGTTAGGTCATGGAACGGGTGAGGGTCAGGCTTCTGGTAAGGGTTAGGGTTAGGGTTCGTGCTAGGGTTAGGATTAGGGAACGGGGACGGTTTAGGGTCCAGGTGAGGGTACGACAACGCTTTAGGGGGAGCGTAGGTGTGAGGTCGCTGGTTAGTGTTAGCGTACGGGTTAGGATTAGGGGACGGGTGAGGGTCAGGCTTCGGGGAAGGGTTAGGGTTCTGGTTAGGGTTAGGGTTAGGGGACGGGGACGGTTTAGGGTCCATGTGAGGGTACGACAACGCTTTAGTGGGAGCGTACGTGTGAGGGCGTGGGTTAGTGTTAGCGTAAGGGTTAGGATTAGGGGACGGGTGAGGGTCAGGCTTCGGGGAAGGGTTAGGGTTAGGCTTCGGGCTAGGATTAGGGTTAGGGGACGGGGACGGTTTAGGGTCCAGGGGAGGGTACGACAAGGCTTTAGGGGGAGCGTACGTGTGAGGGCGCGGGTTACTGTGAGCTTACAGGTTAGGATTAGGGGACGGGTGAGGGTCAGGCTTCGGGGAATGTTTAGGGTCAGGGTTCGAGCTAGTGTTAGGGTTAGGGGACGGGGATGGTTTAGGGTCTAGGGGAGGGTACGACAACGCTTTAGGGGGAGCGTAGGTTTGAGGGCGCGGGTTAGTGTTATTGTACGGGTTAGGAATAGGGGACGGGTGAGGGTCAGGCTTCGTGGAAGGTTAGGGTTAGGGTTCGGGCCAAGGTTAGGGTTAGGGGACGGGGACGGTTTAGGGTCCAGGTGAGGGTACGACAACGCTTTAGGGTGAGCGTACGTGTGACGGCGCGGGTTAGTGTTAGCGTATGGGTTAGGATTAGGGGACGTGTGAGGGTCAGGCTTCGGGGAAGTGTTTGGGTTAGGGTTCGGGCTAGGGTTAGGGTTAGGGGACGGGGACGGTTTAGGGTCCAGTGGAGGATACGACAACGCTTTAGGGGGAGCGTACGTGTGAGGGCGTGGGTTAGTGTTAGCGTACGGTTTAGGATAAGGGGACGGGTGAGGGTCAGGCTTCGGGGAAGGCTTAGGGTTAGGGTTCGGGCTAGGGTTAGGTTTAGGGGACAGGAATGGTTTAGGGTCCAGGGGAGGGTACGAAAACGCTTTAAGGGGAGCGTAGGTGTGAGGGCGCGCGTTAGTGTTAGCGTACGTGTTAGGATTAGGGGACGGGTGAGGGTCAGGTTTCGGGGAAGGGTTCGGGTTAGGGTTCGGGCTAGGGTTAGGGTTAGGGGACGGGGACGGTTTAGGGTCCAGGTGAGGGTACGACAACGCTTTAGGGGGAGCGTAGGTGTGAGGGTGCGGGTTAGTGTTAGCGTACGGGTTAGGATTATGGGACGGGTGAGTGTCAGGCTTCGCGGAAGTGTTAGGGTTAGGGTTCGGGCTAGGTTTAGGTTTAGGGAACGGGGACGATTTAGGGTCCAGGGGAGGTTAAAACAACGCTTTAGGGGGAGCGTACGTGTGAGGGCGTGGGTTAGTGTTAGCGTACGGGTTAGGATTTTGGGACGGGTGAGTGTCAGGCTTCGGGAAGGGTTAGGGTTCGGGTTCAGGCTAGGGTTAGGGTTAGGGGACGGGGACGGTTTAGGGTCCAGGGGAGGGTACAACAAGGCTTTAGGGGGCGTGTACGTGTGAGGGCGCGGGTTAGTGTTAGCGTACGGGTTAGGATTAGGGGACGGGTGAGGGTCAGGCTTCGGGGAAGGGTTAGGGTTAGGGTTCGCGCTAGGTTTAGGGTTAGGGTTAGGGGACGGGTTAGGGTCCAGGTGAGGGTACCACAACGCTTTAGGGGGAGCGTACGTGTGAGGGCGCGGGTTAGTGTCAGCGTACGGGTTAGGATTAGGGGACGAGTGAGGGTCAGGCTTCGGGGAAGGGTTAGGGTTAGGGTTCTGGCTAGGGTTAGGGTTAGGGGATGGGGACGGTTTAGGGTCCAGGGGTGGGATACGACAATGCTTTAGGTGGAGAGCACGTGTGAGGGCACGGGTTAGTGTTAGCGTACGGGTTAGGATTAGGGGACGGGTGAGGGTCAGGTTTCGGGGAAGGGTTAGGGTTAGGGTTCTGGCTAGGCTTAGGGTTAGGGGACGGGGACGTTTTAGGGTTAGGGGAGGGTACGACAACGCTTTAGGGGGAGCGTACGTGTGAGGGCGCGGGTTAGTGTTAGAGTACGGGTTAGATTTGGGGACGGTTGAGGGTCAGGCTTCGGGGAAGGCTTAGGGTTAGGGTTCGGGCTAGGGTTAGGGTTAGGGGACGGAGACGGTTTAGGGTCCAGGTGAGGGTACGACAAAGCTTTAGGGGGAGCTACGTGTGAGGGCGTGGGTTAGTGTTAGCGTGCGGGTTAGGATTAGGGGACGGATGAGGGTCAGGTTTCGGGGAAGGCTTAGGGTTAGGGTTCGGGCTAGGATTAGGGTTAGGGGACGGGGACGGTTTAGGGTCCAGGGGAGGGTACGGCAACGCTTTAGAGGGAGCGTACGTGTGAGGGCGTGGGTTAGTGTTAGCGTATGGGTTAGGATTAGGGGACGGGTGAGGGTCAGGCTTCGTGAAGGGTTAGGGTTAGGGTTCGGGCTAGGGTTAGGGTTAGGGGATGGGAACGGTTTAGGGTCCAAGGGAGGGTACGACAACGCTTTAGGGGCAGTGTACGGGTGAGGGCACGGGTTAGTGTTAGCGTACGGTTTAGGATTAGGGGACGGGTGAGGGTCAGGCTTCGGGGAAGGGTTCGGGTAAGGGTTCGGCCTAGGGTTAGGGTTAGGGGACGGGACGGTTTAGGGTCCAGGGGAGGGTACGGCAAAGCTTTAGCGGGAGCGTACGTGTGAGGGCGCGAGTTATGTTAGCGTACGGGTTAGGATTAGGGGACGGGTGAGGGTCAGGCTTCGGGGAAGGTTTAGGGTTAGGGTTCGGGCTAGGGTTAGGGTTAGGGGACGGGGACGGTTTAGGGTCCAGGGGAGGGTACGACAACGCTTTAGGGGGAGCGTACGTGTGAGGGCGCGGGTTAGTGTTAGCGTACGGGTTAGGATTAGGGGACGGGTGAGGGTCAGGCTTCGGGGAAGGGTTAGGGTTAGGGTTCGGGCTAGGGTTAGGGTTAGGGGACGGGGATGGTTTAGGGTCCAGGGAATGGTACGACAACGCTTTAGTGGGAGCGTACGTGTGAGTGTGCGGGTTAGTGTCAGCGTACGGGTTAGGATTAGGGGACGGGTGAGGGTCAGGTTTCGGGGAAGGGTTAGCGTTAGTGTTCGGGCTAGGGTTAGGGTTATGGGACGGGGACGGTTTAGGGTCCAGGTGAGGGTACCACTAAGCTTTAGGGGGAGCGTACGTGTGAGGGCGCGGGTTAGTGTCAGCGTACGGGTTAGGATTAGAGGACGGGTGAGTGTCAGGCTTCGGGGAAGGGTTAGGGTTAGGGTTGGTGCTAGGGTTAGGGTTTAGGGGACGGGGACGGTTTAGGGTCCATGTGAGGGTACGACAACGCTTTAGGGGGAGCATACGTGTGAGGGCGCGGGTTAGAGTTAGCGTACGGTTTAGGATTAGGGGACGGGTGAGGGTCAGGCTTCGGGGAAGGCTTAGGGTTACGGTTCGGGTTAGGGTTAGGGTTAGGGGACAGGGACGGTTTAGGGTCCAGGTGAGGGTACGACAACGCTTTAGGGGGAGCGTACGTGTGAGGGCGCGGGTTAGTGTTAGAGTACGGGTTAGGATTAGGGGACATGTGAGGGTCAGGCTTCAGGGAAGGCTTAGGTTTAGGGTTCGGGCTAGGCTTAGGGTTAGGGGACGGAGACGGTTTAGGGTCCAGGTGAGGGTACGACAACGATTTAGGGGGCGCTACGTGTGAGGGTGTGGGTTAGTGTTAGCGTACGGGTTAGGATTAGGGGACGGGTGAGGGTCAGGCTTCGGGGAAGTGTTAGGGTTAGGGTTCGGGCTAGGGTTAATGTTAAGGGACGGGGATGGTTTAGGGTCCAGGGAACGGTACGACAACGCTTTAGGGGGAGCGTACGTGTGAGTGTGCGGGTTAGTGTCAGCGTACGGGTTAGGATTAGGGGTCGGGTGAGGGTCAGGCTTCGGGGAAGGGTTAGCGTTAGTGTTCGGGCTAGGGTTAGGGTTAGGGGACGGGGATGGTTTAGGGTCCATGTGAGGGTACGACAACGCTTTAGGGGGAGCATACGTGTGAGGGCGCGGGTTAGTGTTAGCGTACGGGTTAGGATCAGGGGACGGGTGAGGGTCAGGCTTCGGGGAAGGCTTAGGGTTAGGGTTCGGGCTAGGGTTAGGGTTAGGGGACGGGGACGGTTCAGGGTCCAGGTGAGGGTAGGAGAACGCTTTAGGGGGAGCGTATACATGAGGGCGCGGATTAGTGTTAGCGTATGGGTTAGGATTAGGGGACGGGTGAGGGTCAGGCTTCGGGGAATTGTTAGGGTTAGGGTTCGGGCTATGGTTAGGGTTAGGGGAAGGGGACGGTTTAGGGTCCAGGGGAGGGTTCGCCAACGCTCTAGGGGGAGTGTACGCGTGAGGGCGCGGGTTAGTGTTAGCGTACGGGTTAGGATTAGGGGACGGGTGAGGGTCAGGCTTCGGGAAAGGGTTAGGGTTTGGGTTCGGGCTAGGGTTAGGGTTAGGGGACGGGTACGGTTTAGGGTCCAGGTGAGGGTACGACAACGCTTTAAGGGGAGCGTACGTGTGAGGGCACGGGTTAGTGTCAGAGTACGTGTTAGGATTAGGGGACGTGAGAGGGTCAGGCTTTGGGGAAGGGTTAGGGTTAGGGTTCGGGCTAGGGTTAGGGTTAGGGGAAGGGGACGGTTTAGGGTCCAGGTGAGGGTACCACAACGCTTTACGGGGGAGCGTAAATGTGAGGGCGCAGGTTAGTGTCAGCGTACGGGTTAGGATTAGGATATGGGTGAGGGTCAGGCTTCGGGGAAGGGTTAGGGTTAGGGTTCGGGCTAGGGTTAGGGTTAGGGGATGGGGACGGTTTAGGGTCCAGGTGAGGGTACGACAACGCTTTAGGGGGAGCGTACGTGTGAGGGCGCGGGTTACTGTTAGCTTACGTGTTAGGTTTAGGGGACGGGTGAGGGTCAGGCTTCGGGGAAGGCTTAGGGTTAAGGTTCGGGCTAGGGTTAGGGTTAGGGGACGGGGATGGTTTAGGGTCCAGGGGCGGGTACGTCAACGCTTTAGGTGGAGCGTACGTGTGAGGGCGCGGGTTAGTGTTAGCGTACGGGTTAGGATTAGGGGACGGGTGAGGGTCACGCTTCGGGGAAGGGTTAGGGTTAGGGTTCGGGCTAGGGTTTGGGTTAGGAGACGGGGACGGATTAGGGTCCAGTGGAGGGTACGACAACGCTTTAGGGGGAGCGTACGTGTGAGGGCGCGGGTTAGTGTTAGCTTTCGGGTTAGGATTATGGGACGGGTGAGGGCCAGGCTTTGGGGAAGGGTTAGTGTTAAGGTTTAGGCTAGGGTTAAGGTTAGGGGACGGGGAAGGTTTAGGGTCCAGAGGAGGGTACGACAAAGCTTTAGGGGGAGCGTACGTGTGAGAGCGCGGATTAGTGTTAGCGTATGGGTTAGGATTAGGGGACGGGTGAGTGTCAGGAATCGGGGAAGGGTTAGGGTTAGGGTTCGCGCTAGGGTTAGGGTTAGGGTTAGGAGACGGTTTAGGGTCCAGGTGAGGGTACCACAACGCTTTAGGGGGAGCGTATGTGTGAGGGCGCGGGTTAGTGTTAGCGTACGGGTTAGGATTAGGGGACGGGTAAGGGTCAGGCTTCGGGGAAGGGTTCGGGTTAGGGTTCGGGCTAGGCTTAGTGTTAGGGTACGGGGACGGTTTAGGGTCCAGTTGAGGGTACGACAACGCTTTAGGGGGAGCGTATGTGTGAGGGCGCGGGTTAGGTCATGGAACGGGTGAGGGTCAGGCTTCTGGTAAGGGTTAGGGTTAGGGTTCGTGCTAGGGTTAGGATTAGGGAACGGGGACGGTTTAGGGTCCAGGTGAGGGTACGACAACGCTTTAGGGGGAGCGTAGGTGTGAGGGCGCTGGTTAGTGTTAGCGTACGGGTTAGGATTAGGGGACGGGTGAGGGTCAGGCTTCGGGGAAGGGTTAGGGTTCTGGTTAGGGTTAGGGTTAGGGGACGGGGACGGTTTAGGGTCCATGTGAGGGTACGACAACGCTTTAGTGGGAGCGTACGTGTGAGGGCGTGGGTTAGTGTTAGCGTAAGGGTTACGATTAGGGGACAGGTGAGGGTCAGGCTTCGGGGAAGGGTTAGGTTTAGGCTTCGGGCTAGGATTAGGGTTAGGGGACGGGGACGGTTTAGGGTCCAGGTGAGGGTACGACAAGGCTTTAGGGGGAGCGTACGTGTGAGGGCGCAGGTTACTGTGAGCGTACAGGTTAGGATTAGGGGACGGGTGAGGGTCAGGCTTCGGGGAATGGTTAGGGTCAGGGTTCGAGCTAGTGTTAGGGTTAGGGGACGGGGACGGTTTAGGGTCCAGGGGAGGGTACGACAACGCTTTAGGGGGAGCTAGGTGTGTGGGCACGGGTTAGTGTTAGCGTACGGGTTAGGACAAGGGGACGGGTGAGGGTCAGGCTTCGGGGAAGGGTTAGGGTTAGGGTTCAAGCTAGGGTTAGGGTTAGGGGACGGGGATGCTTTAGGGTCTAGGGGAGGGTACGACAACGCTTTAGGGGGAGCGTAGGTTTGAGGACGCGGGTCAGTGTTATTGTACGGGTTAGGAATAGGGGACGGGTGAGGGTCAGGCTTCGTGGAAGGTTAGGGTTAGGGTTCGGGCTAAGGTTAGGGTTAGGGGACGGGGACGGTTTAGGGTCCAGGTGAGGGTACGACAACGCTTTAGGGGGAGCGTAGGTGTGAGGGTGCGGGTTAGTGTTAGCGTACGGGTTAGGATTATGGGACGGGTGAGTGTCAGGCTTCGGGGAAGTGTTAGGGTTAGGGTTCGGGCTAGGTTTAGGGTTAGGGAACGGGGACGATTTAGGGTCCAGGGGAGGTTAAAACAACGCTTTAGGGGGAGCGTACGTGTGAGGGCGTGGGTTAGTGTTAGCGTACGGGTTAGGATTTTGGGACGGGTGAGTGTCAGGCTTCGGGAAGGGTTAGGGTTCGGATTCGGGCTAGGGTTAGGGTTAGGGGACGGGGACGGTTTAGGGTCCAGGTGAGGTTAAGACAACGCTTTAGGGGGAGCGTACGTGTGAGGGCGCGGGTTAGTGTCAGCGTACGGGTTAGGATTAGGGGACGAGTGAGGGTCAGGCTTCGGGGAAGGGTTAGGGTTAGGGTTCGGGCTAGGGTTAGGGTTAGGGGACGGGGACGGTTTAGGGTCCAGGGGTGGGATACGACAATGCTTTAGGGGGAGCGCACGTGTGAGGGCACGGGTTAGTGTTAGCGTACGGGTTAGGATTAGGGAACGGGTGAGGGTCAGGTTTCGGGGAAGGGTTAGGGTTAGGGTTCGGGCTAGGGTTTGGGTTAGGAGACGGGGACGGATTAGGGTCCAGGGGAGGGTACGACAACGCTTTAGGGGGAGCGTACGTGTGAGGGCGCGGGTTAGTGTTAGAGTACGGGTTAGATTTGGGGACGGTTGAGGGTCAGGCTTCGGCTAAGGCTTAGGGTTAGGGTTCGGGCTAGGGTTAGGGTAAGGGGACGGAGACGGTTTAGGGTCCAGGTGAGGGTACGACAACGCTTTAGGGGGAGCTACGTGTGAGGGCGTGGGTTAGTGTTAGCGTGCGGGTTAGGATTAGGGGACGGATGAGGGTCAGGTTTTGGGGAAGGCTTAGGGTTAGGGTTCGGGCTAGGATTAGGGTTAGGGGACGGGGACGGTTTAGGGTCCAGGGGAGGGTACGACAACGCTTTACGGAGAGCGTACGTGTGAGGGCGCGGGTTAGTGTTAGCGTACGGGTTAGGATTAGGGGACGGGTGAGGGTCAGGCTTCGGGGAAGTGTTAGGGTTAGGGTTCGGGCTAGGGTTAGGGTTAGGGGACGGGGACGGTTTAGGGTCCAGGGGTGGGTACGGCAACGCTTTAGAGGGAGCGTAGGTGTGAGGGCGCGGGTTAGTGTTAGCGTACGGGTTAGGATTATGGGACGGGTGAGTGTCAGGCTTCGTGAAGAGTTAGGGTTAGGGTTCGGGCTAGGGTTAGGGTTAGGGGATGGGAACGGTTTAGGGTCCAGGGGAGGGTACGACAACGCTTTAGGGGCAGTGTACGGGTGAGGGCACGGGTTAGTGTTAGCGTACGGTTTAGGATTAGGGGACGGGTGAGGGTCAGGCTTCGGGGAAGGGTTCGGGTTAGGGTTCGGGCTAGGGTTAGGGTTAGGGGACGGGACGGTTTAGGGTCCAGGGGAGGGTACGGCAAAGCTTTAGTGGGAGCGTACGTGTGAGTGTGCGGATTAGTGTCAGCGTACGAGTTAGGATTAGGGGACGGGTGAGGGTCAGGTTTCGGGGAAGGGTTAGCGTTAGTGTTCGGGCTAGGGTTAGGGTTATGGGACGGGGACGGTTTAGGGTCCAGGTGAGGGTACAACTACGCTTTAGGGGGAGCGTACGTGTGAGGGCGCGGGTTAGTGTCAGCGTACGGGTTAGGATTAGAGGACGGGTGAGTGTCAGGCTTCAGGGAAGGGTTAGGGTTAGGGTTCGTGCTAGGGTTAGGGTTAGGGGACGGGGACGGTTTAGGGTCCATGTGAGGGTACGACAACGCTTTAGGGGGAGCATACGTGTGAGGGCGCGGGTTAGAGTTAGCGTACGGGTTAGGATTAGGGGACGGGTGAGGGTCAGGCTTCGGGGAAGGCTTAGGGTTACGGTTCGGGTTAGGGTTAGGGTTAGGGGACGGGGACGGTTTAGGGTCCAGTTGAATGTACGACAACGCTTTAGGGGGAGCGTACGTGTGAGGGCGCGGGTTAGTGTTAGAGTACGGGTTAGGATTAGGGGACAGGTGAGGGTCAGGCTTCGGGGAAGGCTTAGGTTTAGGGTTCGGGCTAGGCTTAGGGTTAGGGGACGGAGACGGTTTAGGGTCCAGGTGAGGGTAGGACAACGATTTAGGGGGCGCTACGTGTGAGGGTGTGGGTTAGTTTTAGCACACGGGTTAGGATTAGGGGACGGGTGAGGGTCAGGCTTCGGGGAAGTGTTAGGGTTACGGTTCGGGCTAGGGTTAGGGTTAGGGGACGGGGATGGTTTAGGGTCCAGGGAACGGTACGACAACGCTTTAGGGGGAGCGTACGTGTGAGTGTGCGGGTTAGTGTCAGCGTACGGGTTAGGATTAGGGGTCGGGTGAGGGTCAGGCTTCGGGGAAGTGTTAGCGTTAGTGTTCGGGCTAGGGTTAGGGTTAGGGGACGGGGATGGTTTAGGGTCCATGTGAGGGTACGACAACGCTTTAGGGGGAGCATACGTGTGAGGGCGCGGGTTAGTGTTAGCGTACGGGTTAGGATCAGGGGACGGGTGAGGGTCAGGCTTCGGGGAAGGCTTAGGGTTAGGATTCGGGCTAGGGTTAGGGTTAGGGGACGGGGACGGTTCAGGGTCCAGGTGAGGGTAGGAGAACGCTTTAGGGGGAGCGTATACATGAGGGCGCGGATTAGTGTTAGCGTATGGGTTAGGATTAGGGGACGGGTGAGGGTCAGGCTTCGGGGAATTGTTAGGGTTAGGGTTCGGTCTATGGTTAGGGTTAAGGGAAGGGGACGGTTTAGGGTCCAGGGGAGGGTTCGCCAATGCTCTAGGGGGAGTGTACGCGTGAGGGCGCGGGTTAGTGTTAGCGTACGGGTTAGGATTAGGGGACGGGTGAGGGTCAGGCTTCGGGAAAGGGTTAGGGTTTGGGTTCGGGCTAGGGTTAGGGTTAGGGGACGGGTACGGTTTAGGGTCCAGGTGAGGGTACGACAATGCTTTAAGGGGAGCGTACGTGTGAGGGCACGGGTTAGTGTCAGAGTACGTGTTAGGATTAGGGGACGTGAGAGGGTCAGGCTTTGGGGAAGGGTTAGGGTTAGGGTTCGGGCTAGGGTTAGGGTTAGGGGAAGGGGACGGTTTAGGGTCCAGGTGAGGGTACCACAACGCTTTACGGGGGAGCGTACATGTGAGGGCGCAGGTTAGTGTCAGCGTACGGGTTAGGATTAGGGTATGGGTGAGGGTCAGGCTTCGGGGAAGGGTTAGGGTTAGGGTTCGGGCTAGGGTTAGGGTTAGGGGTCGGGGACGGTTTAGGGTCCAGGTGAGGGTACGACAACGCTTTAGGGGGAGCGTACGTGTGAGGGCGCGGGTTACTGTTAGCTTACGGGTTAGGATTAGGGGACGGGTGAGGGTCAGGCTTCGGGGAAGGCTTAGGGTTAGGGTTCGGGCTAGGGTTAGGGTTAGGGGACGGGGATGGTTTAGGGTCCAGGGGCGGGTACGACAACGCTTTAGGGGGAGCGTACGTGTGAGGGCGCGGGTTAGTGTTAGAGTACGGGTTAGGATTAGGGGACGGGTGAGGGTCAGGCTTCGGGGAAGGCTTAGGTTTAGGGTTCGGGCTAGGCTTAGGGTTAGGGGACGGAGACGGTTTAGGGTCCAGGTGAGGGTACGACAACGATTTAGGGGGCGCTACGTGTGAGGGTGTGGGTTACTGTTAGCTTACGGGTTAGGATTAGGGGACGGGTGAGGGTCAGGCTTCGGGGAATGCTTAGGGTTAGGGTTCGGGCTAGGGTTAGGGTTAGGGGACAGGGATGGTTTAGGGTCCAGGGGCGGGTACGACAACGCTTTAGGGGGAGCGTACGTGTGAGGGCGCGGGTTAGTGTTAGCGTACGGTTTAGGATTAGGGGACGGGTGAGGGTCACGCTTCGGGGAAGGGTTAGGGTTAGGGTTCGGGCTACGGTTTGGGTTAGGAGACGGGGACGGATTAGGGTCCAGGGGAGGGTACGACAACGCTTTAGGGGGAGCGTACGTGTGAGGGCACGGGTTAGTGTTAGCTTACGGGTTAGGATTATGGGACGGTTGAGGGCCAGGCTTTGGGGAAGTGTTAGTGTTAAGGTTTAGGCTAGGGTTAAGGTTAGGGGACGGGGAAGGTTTAGGGTCCAGAGGAGGGTACGACAACGCTTTAGGGGGAGCGTACGTGTGAGAGCGCGGATTAGTGTTAGCGTATGGGTTAGGATTAGGGGACGGGTGAGTGTCAGGAATCGGGGAAGGGTTAGGGTTAGGGTTCGCGCTAGGGTTAGGGTTAGGGTTAGGGGACTGTTTAGGGTCCAGGTGAGGGTACCACAACGCTTTAGGGGGAGCGTATGTGTGAGGGCGCGGGTTAGTGTCAGCGTACGGGTTAGGATTAGGGGACGAGTGAGGGTCAGGCTTCGGGGAAGTGTTAGGGTTAGGGTTCGGGCTAGGGTTAGGGTTAGGGAACGGGGACGGTTTAGGGTCCAGGGGAGGGTATGACAACGCTTTTGGGGGAGCGTACGTGTGAGGGCGCGGGTTAGTGTTAGCGTACGGGTTAGGATTATGGGACGGGTGAGGGTCAGGCATCGGGGAAGGGTTAGGGTTAGGGTTAGGGCTAGGGTTAGGGTTAGGGGACGGGGACGGTTTAGGGTCCAGGGGAGGGAACGGCAACGCTTTAGCGGGAGCGTACGTGTGAGGGCGCGAGTTATGTTAGCGTACGGGTTAGGATTAGGGGACGGGTGAGGGTCAGGCTTCGGGGAAGGGTTAGGGTTACGGTTCGGGCTAGGGTTAGGGTTAGAGGACGGGGACGGTTTAGGGTCCAGGTGAGGGTACCACTACGCTTTAGGGGGAGCGTACGTGTGAGGGCGCGGGTTAGTGTCAGCGTACGGGTTAGGATTAGAGGACGGGTGAGTGTCAGGCTTCGGGGAAGGGTTAGGGTTAGGGTTCGTGCTAGGGTTAGGGTTAGGGGACGGGGACGGTTTAGGGTCCATGTGAGGGTACGACAACGCTTTAGGGGGAGCATACGTGTGAGGGCACGGGTTAGTGTTAGCGTACGGGTTAGGATTAGGGGACGGGTGAGGGTCAGGCTTCGGGGAAGGCTTAGGGTTACGGTTCGGGTTAGGGTTAGGGTTAGGGGACGGGGACGGTTTAGGGTCCAGGTGAGGGTACGACAACGCTTTAGGGGGAGCGTACGTGTGAGGGCGCGGGTTAGTGTTAGAGTACGGGTTAGGATTAGGGGACAGGTGAGGGTCAGGCTTCGGGGAAGGCTTAGGTTTAGGGTTCGGGCTAGGCTTAGGGTTAGGGGACGGAGACGGTTTAGGGTCCAGGTGAGGGTACGACAACGATTTAGGGGGCGCTACGTGTGAGGGTGTGGGTTAGTGTTAGCGTACGGGTTCGGATTAGGGGACGGGTGAGGGTCAGGCTTCGGGGAAGTGTTAGGGTTAGGGTTCGGGCTAGGGTTAGGGTTAGGGGACGGGGATGGTTTAGGGTCCAGGGAACGGTACGACAACGCTTTAGGGGGAGCGTACGTGTGAGTGTGCGGGTTAGTGTCAGCGCACGGGTTAGGATTAGGGGTCGGGTGAGGGTCAGGCTTCGGGGAAGGGTTAGCGTTAGTGTTCGGGCTAGGGTTAGGGTTAGGGGACAGGGATGGTTTAGGGTCCATGTGAGGCTACGACAACGCTTTAGGGGGAGCATACGTGTGAGGGCGCGGGTTAGTGTTAGCGTACGGGTTAGGATCAGGGGACGGGTGAGGGTCAGGCTTCGGGGAAGGCTTAGGGTTAGGGTTCGGGCTAGGGTTAGGGTTAGGGGACGGGAACGGTTCAGGGTCCAGGTGAGGGTAGGAGAACGCTTTAGGGGGAGCGTATACATGAGGGCGCGGATTAGTGTTAGCATATGGGTTAGGATTAGGGGACGGGTGAGGGTCAGGCTTCGGGGAATTGTTAGGGTTAGGGTTCGGGCTATGGTTAGGGTTAGGGGAAGGGGACGGTTTAGGGTCCAGGGGAGGGTTCGCCAACGCTCTAGGGGGAGTGTACGCGTGAGGGCGCGGGTTAGTGTTAGCGTACGGGTTAGGATTAGGGGACGGGTGAGGGTCAGGCTTCGGGAAAGGGTTAGAGTTTGGGTTCGGGCTAGGGTTAGGGTTAGGGGACGGGTACGGTTTAGGGTCCAGGTGAGGGTACGACAACGCTTTCAGGGGAGCGTACGTGTGAGGGCACGGGTTAGTGTCAGAGTACGTGTTAGGATTAGGGGACGTGAGAGGGTCAGGCTTTGGGGAAGGGTTAGGGTTAGGGTTCGGGCTAGGGTTAGGGTTAGGGGACGGGGACGGTTTAGGGTCCAGGTGAGGGTACCACAATGCTTTACGGGGGAGCGTACGTGTGAGGGCGCAGGTTAGTGTCAGCGTACGGGTTAGGATTAGGGTATGGGTGAGGGTCAGGCTTCGGGGAAGGGTTAGGGTTAGGGTTCGGGCTAGGGTTAGGGTTAGGGGACGGGGACGGTTTAGGGTCCAGGTGAGGGTACGACAACGCTTTAGGGGGAGCGTACGTGTGAGGGCGCGGGTTACTGTTAGCTTACGGGTTAGGATTAGGGGACGGGTGAGGGTCAGGCTTCGGGGAAGGCTTAGGGTTAGGGTTCGGGCTAGGGTTAGGGTTAGGGGACGGGGATGGTTTAGGGTCCAGGGGCGGGTACGACAACGCTTTAGGGGGAGCGTACGTGTGAGGGCGCGGGTTAGTGTTAGCGTACGGGTTAGGATTAGGGGACGGGTGAGGGTCACGCTTCGGGGAAGGGTTAGGGTTAGGGTTCGGGCTAGGGTTTGGGTTAGGAGACGGGGACGGATTAGGGTCCAGGGGAGGGTACGACAACGCTTTAGGAGGAGCGTACGTGTGAGGGCGCGGGTTAGTGTTAGCGTATGGTTTAGGATTAGGGGACGGGTGAGGGTCAGGCTTCGGGGAAGTGTTAGGGTTAGGGTTCGGGCTAGGATTAGGGTTAGGGGACGGGGACGGTTTAGTGTCCAGGGGAGGGTACGACAACGCTTTAGGGGGAGCGTACTGGTGAGGGCGCGGGATAGTGTTAGCGTATGGGTTAGCATTAGGGGACGGGTGAGGGTCAGGTTTCGGGGAAGTGTTAGGGTTAGGGTTCGGCCTAGGGTTAGGGTTAGGGGATGGGGACGGTTTAGGGTCCAGGTGAGGGTAAGACAACGCTTTACGGGGAGTGTACGTGTGAGGGCGCAGGTTAGTGTTAGCGAACGGGTTAGGATTAGGGGACGGGTGAGGGTCAGGCTTCGGGGAAGGGTTAGGGTTAGGGTTCGGGCTAGGGTTAGGGTTAGGGTACGGGGACGGTTTAGGGTCCAGGGGAGGGTACGACAACGCTTTAGGGGTAGCGTCCGTGTGAGGGCGCGGGTTAGTGTTAGCGTACGGGTTAGGATTAGGGGACGGGTGAGGGTCAGGCTTCTGGGAAGGTTTAGGGTTAGGGTTCGGGCTAGGGTTAGGGTTAGGGGACGGGGATGGTTTACGGTCCAGGGGAGTGTACGACAACGCTTTAGGAGGAGCGTACGTGTGAGGGCGCGGGTTAGTGTTAGCATACGGGTTAGCATTAAGGGACGGGTGAGGGTCAGGCTTCGGGTAAGGGTTAGTGTTAGGGTTCGGGCTAGGGTTAGGGTTAGGGGACGGGGACGGTTTAGGGTCCAGGGGAGGGTACGACAACGCTTTAGGGGGAGCTTATTTGTGAGGGCGCGGGTTAGTGTTAGCGTACGGGTTAGGATTAGGGGACGGGTGAGGGTCAGGCTTCGGGGAAGGCTTAGGTTTCGGGCTAGGGTTAGGGTTAGGCGACGGGGACGGTTTAGGGTCCAGGTGAGGGTACGACAAGGCTTTAGGGGGAGCGTACGTGTGAGGGCGCGGGTTAGTGTTAGCGTACGGGTTAGGATTAGGGGACGGGTGAGGGTCAGGCTTCGGGGAAGGGTTAGGTTTCGGGCTATGGTTAGGGTTAGGGGACGGGGACGGTTTAGGGTCCAGGAGAGGGTACGACAACGCTTTAGGGGGAGCGTACGTGTGAGGGCGCGGGTTAGTGTTAGCGTACGGGTTAGGATTAGGGGACGGGTGTTGGTCAGGCTTCGGGGAAGGGTTAGGGTTAGGGTTCGGGCTAGGGTTAAGGATAGGGGACGGGGAAAGCTTAGGGTCCAGGGGAGGTTACGACAACGCTTTAAGGAGAGCGTACGCGTGAGGGCGCGCGTTAGTGTGAACGTACGGGTTAGGATTAGGGGATGTGTGAGGGTCAGGCTTTGGGGAAGGGTTAGGGTTAGGGTTCGGGCTACGGTTAGGGTTAGGGGACAGGGACGGTTTAGGGTCCAGGTGAGGGTAAGACAACGCTTTATGGGGAGCGTACGTGTGAGGGCGCGGGTTAGTGTTAGCGTACGTCTTAGGACTAGGGGACGGGTGAGGGTCAGGCTTCGGGGAAGTGTTAGGGTTAGGGTTCGGGCTAGGGTTAGGTTTAGGGGGCGGGGACGTTTTAGGGTCCAGGGGCGGGTGCGACAACGGTTAAGGGGAGCATACGTGTGAGGGCGCGGGTTAGTGTTAGCGTACGGGTTAGGATAAGGGGACGGGTGAGGGTCAGGCTTCGGGGAAGGATTAGGGTTAGGGTTCGGGCTAGGGTTAGGGTTAGGGGACGGGGACGGTTTAGGGTCCAGGGGAGGCTACGACAACGCTTTAGGAGGAGCGTACGTGTGAGGGCGCGGGTTAGTGTTAGCATACGGGTTAGCATTAAGGGCCGGGTGAGGGTCAGGCTTCGGGGAAGGGTTAGTTTTAGGGTTCGGGCTAGGGTTAGGGTTAGGGGACGGGGACGTTTTAGGGTCCAGGTGAGGGTACGACAACGCTTTACGGGGAGTGTACGTGTGAGGGCGCGGGTTAATGTTAGCGTACGGGTTAGGATTAGGGGACGGGTGAGTGTCAGGCTTCGGGGAAGAGTTAGGGTTAGTGTTCGGGCTAGGGTTAGGGTTAGGGGACGGGGACGGTTTAGGGTCCAGGTTAGGGTAAGACAACGCTTTAGGGGGAGCGTACGTGCGAGGGCCCAGGTTAGTGTTAGCGTACGGGTTAGGATTAGGGGACGGGTGAGGGTCAGGCTTCGGGGAAGGTTTAGGGTTAGGGTTCGGGCTAGGGTTAGGGTTAGGGGACGGGGACGGTTTAGGGTCCAGGGGAGGGTATGACAATGCTTTAGGGGGAGCGTACGTGTGAGGGCGCGGGTTAGTGTCAGCGTACGGGTTAGGATTAGGGGACGGGTGAGGGTCAGGCTTCGGGGAAGGGTTCGGGTTAGGGTTAGGGCTAGGGTTAGGGTTAGGGGACGGGGACGGTTTAGGGTCCAGGGGAGGGTACGACAATGCTTTAGCGGGAGCGTACGCATAAGGGCGCGGGTTAGTGTTAGCGTACGGGTTAGGATTACGGGACGGGTGAGGGTCAGGCTTCGGGGAAGCGTTAGTGCTAGGGTTTGGCTAGGGTTAGGGTTAGGGGGCGGGGACGGTTTAGGGTCCAGGGGAGGGTACGACAACGCTTTAAGGGGAGTGTACGCGTGAGGGCGCTTTTTACTGTTAGCGTACGGGTGAGCATTAGTGTAGGGGTGAGTGTCAGGCTTCGGGGAAGGATTAGGTTTAGGGTTCGGGCTAGGGTTAGGGTTAGGGGACGGGGACGGTTTAGGGTCCAGGGGAGGGTACGACAACGCTTTAGGGGGAGCGTACGTGTGAGGGCACAGGTTAGTGTTATCGTACGGGTTAGGATTAGGGGACTGGTGAGGGTCAGGCTTCGGGGAAGGGTTAGGGTTAGGGTTCGGGCTAGCGTTAGTGTTAGGGGACGGGGACGGTTTAGGGTCCAGGGGAGGGTACGACAAAGATTTAGGGGGAGTGTACGTGTGAGGGCGCTGGTTAGTGTTAGCGTACGGGTTAGGATTAGGGGACGGGTGAGGATCAGGCTTCGGGGAAGGGTTAGGGTTAGGGTTCGGGCTAGGGTTAGGGTTCGGGGACGGGGACGGTTTAGGGTCCAGGGCAGTGTACGACAACGCTTTAGGGGGAGCGTACGTGTGAGGGCGTGGGTTAGTGTTAGCGTACGGGTTAGGATTAGGGGACGGGTGAGGGTCAGGCTTTGGGGAAGGGATAGGGTTAGGGTTCGGGCTAGGGTTAGGGTTAGGGGACGGGGATGGTTTAGGGTCCAGGGGAGGGTACGACAACGCTTTAGGGGGAGCGTACGTGTGAGGGCGCGGGTTAGTGTTAGCGTACGTGTTAGGATTACGGGACGGTTGAGGGTCAGGCTTCGGGGAAGGGTTAGCGTAAGGGTTCGGGCTAGGGTTAAGGTTAGGGGACGGGGACGGTTTAGGGTCCAGGGGAGGGTACGACAACGCATTAGGGGGAGTGTACGTGTTAGGGCACTGGTTAGTGTTAGCGTACGGGTTAGAATTAGGGGACGGGTGAGGGTCAGGCTTCGGGGAAGGGTTCGGGTTAGGGTTCGGGCTAGGGTTAGGGTTAGAGGACGGGGACGGTTTAGGGTACAGGGGAGGGTACAACAACGCTTTAGATGGAGCGTACGTGTGACGGCGCGGGTTAGTTTTAGCGTACGGGTTAGGATTAGGGGACGGGTGAGGGTCAGGCTTCGGGGAAGGGTTAGGGTTAGGGTTCGGGCTAGGGTTAGGTTTAGGGGACGGGGAAGGTTTAGGGTCCAGGGGAGGGTACGACAACGCTTTCGGTGGAGCGTACGCGTGAGGGCGCGGGTTAGTGTTAGCGTACGTGTTAGGATTAGGGGACGGTTGAGGGTCAGGCTTCGGGGAAGGGTTAGGGTTAGGGTTCGGGCTAGGGTTAGGGTTAGGGGACGGGGACGGTTTAGGGTCCAGGGGAGGGTACGACAACACTTTAGGTGGAGCGTACGTGTGAGGGCGCTTGTTAGTGTTAGCGTACGGGTTAGAATTAGGGGACGGGTGAGGGTCAGGCTTCTGGGAAGGGTTAGGGTTAGGGTTCGGGCTAGGGTTAGGGTTAGAGGACGGGTACGGTTTAGGGTCCAGGGGAGGGTACGACAACGCTTTAGGTGGAGCGTACGTGTGAGGGCGCGGGTTAGTGTTAGCGTACGGGTTAGGATTAGGGGACGTGTGAGGGTCAGGCTTCGGGCAAGGGTTAGGATTAGGGTTCGGGCTAGGGTTAGGGTTAGGGGACGCGGACGGTTTAGGGTCCAGGGGAGGGTACGACAACACTTTAGGGGGAGCGTACGTGTGAGGGCGCGGGTTAGTTTTAGCGTACGGGTTAGGATTAGGGGACGGGTGAGGTTCAGGCTTCGGGGAAGGGTTAGGGTTAGGGTTCGGGCTAGGGTTAGGGTTAGGGGACGGGGACGGTTTAGGGTCCAGGGGAGGGTACGACAACGCTTTAGGGGGAGCGTACGTGTGAGGGCGTGGGTTAGTGTTAGCGTACGGGTTAGGATTAGGGGACGGGTGAGTGTCAGGCGTCGGGGAAGTGTTAGGATTAGGGTTCGGGCTAGGGTTAGGGTTAGGGGACGGGGACGGTTTAGGGTCCAGGGGAGGGTACGACAACGCTTTTGGGGGAGCGTACGTGTGAGGGCGCAGGTTAGTGTTAGCGTACGGGTTAGGATTAGGGGACCGGTGAGTGTCAGGCTTCGGGGAAGGGTTAGGGTTAGGGTTCGGGCTAGGGTTAGGGTTAGGGGACGGGGACGGTTTAGGGTCCAGGGGAGGGTACGACAACGCTTTAGGGGGAGCGTACGTGTGAGGGCACGGGTTAGTGTTAGCGTACGGGTTAGGATTAGGGGACGGGTGAGGGTCAGGCTTCGGGGAAGGGTTAGGGTTAGGGTTCGGGCTAGGGTTAGGGTTAGGGGACGGGGAGGGTTTACGGTCCAGGGGAGGGTACGACAACGCTTTAGGGGGAGCGTACGTGTGAGGGCGCGGGTTAGTGTTAGTGTACGGGTTAGGATTAGTGGACGGGTGATTGTTAGGCTTCGGGGAAATGTTAGGGTTAGGGTTCGGGCTAGGGTTAGGGTTAGCGGACGGGGACGGATTAGGGTCCAGGGGAGGGTACGACAACGCTTTGGGGGAGCGTACATGTGAGGGCGCGGGTTAATGTTAGCGTACGGGTTAGGATTAGGGGACGGGTGAGGGTCAGGCTTCGGGGAAGGGTTAGGTTTCGGGCTAGGGTTAGGGTTAGGGGACGGGGACGGTTTAGGGTCCAGGTGAGGGTACGACAACGCTTTAGGGGGAGCGTACGTGTGAGGGCGCGGGTTAGTGTTAGCGTACGGGTTAGGATTAGGGGACGGGTGAGGGTCAGGCTTCGGGGAAGGGTTAGGGTTAGGGTTCGGGCTAGGGTTAGGGTTAGAGGACGGGGACGGTTTAGGGTCCAGGGGAGGGTACGACAACGCTTTAGGTGGAGCGTACGTGTGAGGGCGTGGGTTAGTGTTAGCGTACGGGTTAGGATTAGGGGACGGGTGAGGGTCAGGCTTCGGGGAAGGGTTAGGGTTCGGGCTAGGGTTAGGGTTAGGGGACGGGGACGGTTTACGGTCCAGGGGAGTGTACGACAACGCTTTAGGAGGAGCGTACGTGTGAGGGCGCGGGTTAGTGTTAGCATACGGGTTAGCATTAAGGGCCGTGTGAGGGTCAGGCTTCGGGGAAGGGTTAGTTTTAGGGTTCGGGCTAGGGTTAGGGTTAGGGGACGGGGACGTTTTAGGGTCCAGGTGAGGGTACGACAACGCTTTACGGGGAGTGTACGTGTGAGGGCGCGGGTTAATGTTAGCGTACGGGTTAGGATTAGGGTACGGGTGAGTGTCAGGCTTCGGGGAAGAGTTAGGGTTAGTGTTCGGGCTAGGGTTAGGGTTAGGGGACGGGGACGGTTTAGGGTCCAGGTTAGGGTAAGACAACGCTTTAGGGGGAGCGTGCGTGCGAGGGCCCAGGTTAGTGTTAGCGTACGGGTTAGGATTAGGGGACGGGTGAGGGTCAGGCTTCGGGGAAGGTTTAGGGTTAGGGTTCGGGCTAGGGTTAGGGTTAGGGGACGGGGACGGTTTAGGGTCCAGGGGAGGGTATGACAATGCTTTAGGGGGAGCGTACGTGTGAGGGCGCGGGTTAGTGTCAGCGTACGGGTTAGGATTAGGGGACGGGTGAGGGTCAGGCTTCGGGGAAGGGTTCGGGTTAGGGTTAGGGCTAGGGTTAGGGTTAGGGGACGGGGACGGTTTAGGGTCCAGGGGAGGGTACGACAATGCTTTAGCGGGAGCGTACGCATAAGGGCGCGGGTTAGTGTTAGCGTACGGGTTAGGATTACGGGACGGGTGAGGGTCAGGCTTCGGGGAAGCGTTAGTGCTAGGGTTTGGCTAGGGTTAGGGTTAGGGGGCGGGGACGGTTTAGGGTCCAGGGGAGGGTACGACAACGCTTTAAGGGGAGTGTACGCGTGAGGGCGCTTTTTAGTGTTAGCGTACGGGTGAGCATTAGTGTAGGGGTGAGTGTCAGGCTTCGGGGAAGGATTAGGTTTAGGGTTCGGGCTAGGGTTAGGGTTAGGGGACGGGGACGGTTTAGGGTCCAGGGGAGGGTACGACAACGCTTTAGGGGGAGCGTACGTGTGAGGGCACAGGTTAGTGTTATCGTACGGGTTAGGATTAGGGGACTGGTGAGGGTCAGGCTTCGGGGAAGGGTTAGGGTTAGGGTTCGGGCTAGGGTTAGTGTTAGGGGACGGGGACGGTTTAGGGTCCAGGGGAGGGTACGACAAAGATTTAGGGGGAGTGTACGTGTGAGGGCGCTGGTTAGTGTTAGCGTACGGGTTAGGATTAGGGGACGGGTGAGGATCAGGCTTCGGGGAAGGGTTAGGGTTAGGGTTCGGGCTAGGGTTAGGGTTCGGGGACGGGGACGGTTTAGGGTCCAGGGCAGTGTACGACAACGCTTTAGGGGGAGCGTACGTGTGAGGGCGTGGTTTAGTGTTAGCGTACGGGTTAGGATTAGGGGACGGGTGAGGGTCAGGCTTTGGGGAAGGGATAGGGTTAGGGTTCGGGCTAGGGTTAGGGTTAGGGGACGGGGATGGTTTAGGGTCCAGGGGAGGGTACGACAACGCTTTAGGGGGAGCGTACGTGTGAGGGCGCGGGTTAGTGTTAGCGTACGTGTTAGGATTACGGGACGGTTGAGGGTCAGGCTTCGGGGAAGGGTTAGCGTAAGGGTTCGGCCTAGGGTTAAGGTTAGGGGACGGGGACGGTTTAGGGTCCAGGGGAGGGTACGACAACGCATTAGGGGGAGTGTACGTGTTAGGGCACTGGTTAGTGTTAGCGTACGGGTTAGAATTAGGGGACGGGTGAGGGTCAGGCTTCGGGGAAGGGTTCGGGTTAGGGTTCGGGCTAGGGTTAGGGTTAGAGGACGGGGACGGTTTAGGGTACAGGGGAGGGTACAACAACGCTTTAGATGGAGCGTACGTGTGACGGCGCGGGTTAGTGTTAGCGTACGGGTTAGGATTAGGGGACGTGTGAGGGTCAGGCTTCGGGCAAGGGTTAGGATTAGGGTTCGGGCTAGGGTTAGGTTTAGGGGACGGGGAAGGTTTAGGGTCCAGGGGAGGGTACGACAACGCTTTCGGGGGAGCGTACGCGTGAGGGCGCGGGTTAGTGTTAGCGTACGTGTTAGGATTAGGGGACGGTTGAGGGTCAGGCTTCGGGGAAGGGTTAGGGTTAGGGTTCGGGCTAGGGTTAGGGTTAGGGGACGGGGACGGTTTAGGGTCCAGGGGAGGGTACGACAACAATTTAGGTGGAGCGTACGTGTGAGGGCGCTTGTTAGTGTTAGCGTACGGGTTAGAATTAGGGGACGGGTGAGGGTCAGGCTTCTGGGAAGGGTTAGGGTTAGGGTTCGGGCTAGGGTTAGGGTTAGAGGACGGGGACGGTTTAGGGTCCAGGGGAGGGTACGACAACGCTTTAGGTGGAGCGTACGTGTGAGGGCGCGGGTTAGTGTTAGCGTACGGGTTAGGATTAGGGGACGTGTGAGGGTCAGGCTTCGGGCAAGGGTTAGGATTAGGGTTCGGGCTAGGGTTAGGGTTAGGGGACGCGGACGGTTTAGGGTCCAGGGGAGGGTACGACAACACTTTAGGTGGAGCGTACGTGTGAGGGCGCGGGTTAGTTTTAGCGTACGGGTTAGGATTAGGGGACGGGTGAGTTTCAGGCTTCGGGGAAGGGTTAGGGTTAGGGTTCGGGCTAGGGTTAGGGTTAGGGGACGGGGACGGTTTAGGGTCCAGGGGAGGGTACGACAACGCTTTAGGGGGAGCGTACGTGTGAGGGCGTGGGTTAGTGTTAGCGTACGGGTTAGGATTAGGGGACGGGTGAGTGTCAGGCGTCGGGGAAGTGTTAGGATTAGGGTTCGGGCTAGGGTTAGGGTTAGGGGACGGGGACGGTTTAGGGTCCAGGGGAGGGTACGACAACGCTTTTCGGGAGCGTACGTGTGAGGGCGCAGGTTAGTGTTAGCGTACGGGTTAGGATTAGGGGACCGGTGAGGGTCAGGCTTCGGGGAAGGGTTAGGGTTAGGGTTCGGGCTAGGGTTAGGGTTAGGGGACGGGGACGGTTTAGGGTCCAGGGGAGGGTACGACAACGCTTTAGGGGGAGCGTACGTGTGAGGGCATGGGTTAGTGTTAGCGTACGGGTTAGGCTTAGGGGACGGGTGAGGGTCAGGCTTCGGGGAAGGGTTAGGGTTAGGGTTCGGGCTAGGGTTAGGGTTAGGGGACGGGGAGGGTTTACGGTCCAGGGGAGGGTACGACAACGCTTTAGGGGGAGCGTACGTGTGAGGGCGCGGGTTAGTGTTAGTGTACGGGTTAGGATTAGTGGACGGGTGAGGGTTAGGCTTCGGGGAAATGTTAGGGTTAGGGTTCGGGCTAGGGTTAGGGTTAACGGACGGGGACGGTTTAGGGTCCAGGGGAGGGTACGACAACGCTTTGGGGGAGCGTACATGTGAGGGCGCGGGTTAATGTTAGCGTACGGGTTAGGATTAGGGGACGGGTGAGGGTCAGGCTTCGGGGAAGGTTTAGGGTTAGGGTTCGGGCTAGGGTTAGGGTTAGGGGTCGGGGACTGTTTAGGGTCCAGGGGAGGGTAAGACAACACATTAGGGCGAGCGTACGTGTGAGGGAGCGGGTTAGTGTTAGCATACGGGTTAGGATTAGGGGACGGGTGAGTGTCAGCCTTCGAGGAAGGGTTAGTGTTAGGGTTCGGGCTAGGGTTAGGGTTAGGGGACGGGGACGGTTTAGGGTCCAGGGGAGGGTACGACAACGCTTTAGGGGGAGCGTTCGTGTGAGGGCGCGGGTTAGTGTTAGCGTACGGGTTAGGATTAGGGGACGGGTGAGGGTCAGGTTTCGGGGAAGGGTTAGGGTTCGGGTTCGGGCTAGGGTTAGGGTTAGGGGACGGGGACCGTTTAGGGTCCAGGGGAGGATACGAGAACGCTTTAGGGGGATCGTACGTGTGAGGGCGCGGGATAGTGTTAGCGTACGGGTTAGGATTAGGGGACGGGAGAAGGTCAGGCTTCAGGGAAGGCTTAGGGTTAGGGTTCGGGCTAGGGTTAGGGTTAGGGGACGGGGACGGTTTAGGGTCCAAGGGATGGTACGACAACGCTTTAGGGGGAGCGTACGCGTGAGGGCGCGGGTTAGTGTTAGCGTACGGGTGAGGATTAGGGGACGGGTGAGGGTCAGGCTTAGGGGAAGGGTTAGGGTTAGGGTTTGGGCTAAGGTTAGGGTTAGGGGACGGGGACGGTTTACGGTCCAGGGGAGGGTACGACAACGCTTTAGAGGGAGCGTACGTGTGAGGGCGCGGGTTAGTGTCAGCGTACGGGTTAGGATTAGGGGACCTGTGAGGGTCAGGCTTCGGGGAAGGGTTAGGGTTAGGGTTCAGGCTAGGGTTAGGGTTAGGGGACGGGGACGGTTTAGGGTCCAGGGGAGGGTACGACAACGCTTTTGCGGGATCGTACGCATGAGGGCGCGGGTTAGTGTTAGCGTACGTGTTAGGATTAGGGGACGGGTAAGCGTCAGGCTTCGGGGAAGGGTTAGGGTTAGGGTTCGGGCTAGGGTTAGGGTTAGGGGAAAGGGAAGGTTTAGGGTCCAGGGGAGGGTACGACAACGCTTTAGGGGGAGCGTAAGTGTGAGGGCGCGGGTTAGTGTTAGCGTACGGGTTAGGATTAGGGGACGGGTGAGGCTCAGGCTTCGGGGAAGGGTTAGGGTTAGGGTTCGGGCTAGGTTTAGGGTTAGGGGTCAGGGACGGTTTAGGGTCGAGGTGAGGGTACGACAACGCTTTAGGGGGAGCGTACGTGTGAGGGCACGGGTTAGTGTTAGCGTACGGGTTAGGATTAGGGAACAGGTGAGGGTCAGGCTTCGGGGAAGGGTTAGGGTTAGGGTTCGGGCCAGGGTTAGGGTTAGGGGACGGGGACGGTTTAGGGTCCAGGTGAGGGTACGACAACACTTTAGGGGGAGCGTACACGTGAGGGCACGGGTTAGTGTTAGCGTACGGGTTAGGATTAGGGGACGGGTGAGGGTCAGGCTTCGCGGAAGGGTTAGGGTTAGGGTTCGGGCTAGGGTTAGGGTTAGGGGTCGGGGACGGTTTAGGGTACAGGGGAGGGTAAGACAACACTTTAGGGGGAGCATACGTGTGAGGGTGTGGGTTAGTGTTAGCGTACGGGTTAGGATTAAGGGACGGGTGAGGGTCAGGCTTCGGGGAAGGGTTCGGGTTAGGGTTAGGGCTAGGGTTAGGGTTAGGGAACGGCGACGGTTTAGGGTCCAGGGGAGGGTACGACAACGCTTTAGCGGGAGCGTACGCATAAGGGCGCGGGTTAGTGTTAGCGTACGGTTTAGGATTACGGGACGGGTGAGGGTCAGGCTTCGGGGAAGGGTTAGGGCTAGGGTTCGGGCTAGGGTTAGGGGTAGGAGGCGGGGACGGTTTAGGGTCCAGGGGAGGGTACGACAACGCTTTAGGGGGAGCGTACGCGTGAGGGCGCTTTTTAGTGTTAGCGTACGGGTGAGGATTAGTGTAGGGGTGAGGGTCAGGCTTCGGGGAAGGTTTAGGGCTAGGGTTCGGGCTAGGGTTAGGGGTAGGGGGCGGGGACGGTTTAGGGTCCAGGGGAGGGTACGACAACGCTTTAGGGGGAGCGTACGTGTGAGGGAGCGGGTTAGTGTTAGTGTACGGGTTAGGAATAGGGGACGGGTGAGGGTCAGGCTTCGGGGAAGTGTTAGGGTTAGGGTTCGGGCTAGGGTTAGTGTTAGGGGACGGGGACGGTTTAGGGTCCAGGGGAGGGTACGACAACGCTTTAGGGGGAGCGTACGTGTGAGGGCGCGGGTTTGTGTTAGCGTACGTGTTAGGATTAGGGGACGGGTGAGGGTCAGGCTTCGGGTAAGTGTTAGGGTTAGGGTTCGGGCTAGGGTTAGAGTTAGGGGACGGGGAAGGTAGAGGGTCCTGGTGAGGGTACGACAATGCTTTAGGGGGAGCGTACGTGTGATGGACGGGTTAGTTTTAGCATACGGGTTAGGATTAGGGGACGGGTGAGGGTCAGGCTTCGGGGAAGGGTTAGGGCTAGGGTTCGGGCTAGGGTTAGGGTTAGGGGATGGGGACGGTTTAGGGTCCAGGGGAGGGTACGTCAACGCTTTAGGGGGAGCGTACACGTGAGGGCGCGGGTTAGTGTTAGCGTACGGTTGAGGATTAGGGGACGGGTGAGGGTCAGGCTTCGGGGAAGTTTTAGGGATAAGGTTCGGGCTAGGGTTAGGGTTAGGGGACGAGGACAGTTTAGGGTCCAGGGGAGGGTACGACAACGCTTTAGGGGGATCGTACGCGTGAGGGCGCGGGTTAGTGTTAGCGTACGGGTGAGGATTAGGGGACGGGTGAGGGTCAGGCTTCGGGGAAAGGTTAGGGTTAGGGTTTGGGCTAGGGTTAGGGTTAGGGGACGGGGACGGTTTACGGTCCAGAGGAGGGTACGACAACGCTTTAGAGGGAGCGTACGTGTGAGGGCGCGGGTTAGTGTCAGCGTACGGGTTAGGATTAGGGGACGGGTGAGGGTCAGGCTTCGGGGAAGGGTTAGGGTTAGGGTTCGGGCTAGGGTTAGGGTTAGGGGACGGGGACGGTTTAGGGTCCAGGGGAGGGTACGACAACGCTTTAGGGGGAGCGAAAGTCTGAGGGCGCGGGTTAGTGTTAGCGTACGGGTTAGGATTAGGGGACGGGTGAGGCTCAGGCTTCGGGGAAGGGTTAGGGTTAGGGTTCGGGCTAGGTTTAGGGTTAGGGGTCAGGGACGGTTTAGGGTCGAGGTGAGGGTACGACAATGCTTTAGGGGGAGCGTACGTGTGAGGGCACGGGTTAGTGTTAGCGTACGGGTTAGGATTAGGGGATGGGTGAGGGTCAGGCTTCGGGGAAGGTTTAGGGTTAGGGTTCGGGCCAGGGTTAGGGTTAGGGGACGGGGACGGTTTAGGGTCCAGGTGAGGGTACGACAACGCTTTAGGGGGAGCGTACACGTGAGGGCACGGGTTAGTGTTAGCGTACGGGTTAGGATTAGGGGACGGGTGAGGGTCAGGCTTCGGGGAAGGGTTAGGGTTAGGGTTCGGGCTAGGGTTAGGGTTAGGGGTCGGGGACGGTTTAGGGTCCAGGGGAGGGTAAGACAACACTTTAGGGGGAGCATACGTGTGAGGGTGTGGGTTAGTGTTAGCGTACGGGTTAGGATTAAGGGACGGGTGAGGGTCAGGCTTCGGGGAAGGGTTAGGGTTAGGGTTCGGGCTAGGGTTAGGGTTATGGGACGGGGACGGTTTAGGGTCCAGGGGAGGGTACGACAACGCTTTAGGGGGAGCGTACGTGTGAGGGAGCGGGTTAGTGTTAGCGTACGGGTTAGGATTAGGGGACGGGTGAGTGTCAGCCTTCGAGGAAGGCTTAGTGTTAGGGTTCGGGCTAGGGTTAGGGTTAGGGGACGGGGACGGTTTAGGGTCCAGGGGAGGGTACGACAACGCTTTAGGGGGAGCGTTCGTGTGAGGGCGCGGGTTAGTGTTAGCGTACGGGTTAGGATTAGGGGACGGGTGAGGGTCAGGCTTCGGGGAAGGGTTAGGGTTAGGGTTCGGGCTAGGGTTAGGGTTAGGGGACGGGGACGGTTTAGGGTCCAGGGGAGGGTACGACAACGCTTTAGGGGGAGCGTACGTGTGAGGGCGCGGGTTAGTGTTAGCGTACGGGTTAGTATTAGAGGACGGGTGAGGGTCAGGCTTCGGGGAAGGGTTAGGGTTAGGGTTCGGGCTAGGGTTAGGGTTAGGGGACGGGGACACTTTAGGGTCCAGGGGAGGGTACGACAACGCTTTAGGGGGAGCGTACGTGTGAGGGCGCGGGTTAGGGTTAGCGTACGGGTTAGGATTAGGGGACGGGTGACGGTCAGGCTTCGGGGAAGGGATAGTGTTAGGGTTCGGGCTAGGGTTAGGGTTAGGGGACGCGGACGGTTTAGGGTCCAGGGGAGGGTACGACAACTCTTTAGGGGGAGCGTAAGTGTGAGGGCGCAGGTTAGTGTTAGCGTACGGGTGAGGAGTAAGGGACGGGTGAGGGTCAGGCTTCGGGGAAGGGTTAGGGTTAGGGTTCGGGCTACGGTTAGGGTTAGGGGACGGGGACGGTTTAGGGTCCAGGGGAGGGTACGACAACGCTTTAGGGGGAGCGTACGTGTGAGGGCACAGGTTAGTGTTAGCGTACGGGTTAGGATTAGGGGATGCGTGAGGGTCAGGCTTCGGGTAAGGGTTAGGTTTAGGGTTCGGGCTAGGGTTAGGGTTAGGGGACGGGGACGGTTTAGGGTCCAGGGGAGGGTACGACAACGCTTCAGGGGGAGCGTACGTGTGAGGGCGCGGGTTAGTGTTAGCGTACGGGTTAGGAATAGGGAACGGGTGAGGGTGAGGCTTCGGGGAAGGGCTAGGGTTAGGGTTCGGGCTAGGGTTAGGGGACGGGGACGGTTTAGGGTCCAGGGGAGGGTACGACAACGCTTTAGGGGGAGCGTACGTGTGAGGGCATGGGTTAGTGTTAACGTACGGGTTAGGATTAAGGGACGGGTGAGGGTCAGGCTTCAGGGAAGTGTTAGGGTTAGGGTTAGGGCTAGGGTTAGGGTTAGGGGATGGGGACGGTTTAGGGTCCAGGTGAGGGTACGACAACGCTTTAGGGGGAGCGTACGTGTGAGGGCGCGGTTTAGTGTTAGCGTACGGGTTAGGATTAAAGGCCGGGTGAGGGTCAGGCTTCGGGGAAGTGTTAGGGTTAGGGGACGGGACGGTTTAGCATCCAGGTGATGGTACGACAATGCTTTAGGGGGAGCGTAGTTGTGAGGGCGCGGGTTAGTGTTAGTGTACGGGTTAGGATTAGGGGACAGGTGAGGGTCAGGTTTCGGGGAAGGTTTTGGGTTAGGGTTCGGGCTAGGGTTAGGGTTAGGGGACGGGGACGGTTTAGGGTCCAGATGAGGGTACGACAACGCTTTAGGGGGAGCGTACGTGTGAGCGCGCGCGTTAGTGTTAGCGTACGGGTTAGGAGTAGGGGACGGGTGAGTGTCAGGCTTTGGGGAAATGTTAGGGTTAGGGTTTGGGCTAGGGTTAGGGTTAGGGGACGGGGACTTTTTAGGGTCCAGGTGAATGTACGACAACGCTTTATGCTGAGCGTACGTGTGATGAGGCGGGTTAGTGTTAGCGTACGGTTTAGAATTAGGGGACGGGTGAAGGTCAGGCTTTGGGGAAGTGTTAGTGTTAGGTTTCGGGCTAGGGTTAGGGTTAGGGGACGGGGACGGTTTAGGGTCCAGGTGAGTGTACGACAACGCTTTAGGCTGAGCGTACGTGTGATGAGGCGGGTTAGTGTTAGCGTACGGGTTAGGATTAGGGGACGGGTGAGGGTCAGGCTTCGGGGAATGGTTAGGGTTAGGGTTCGGGCTAGGGTTAGGGTTAGGGGACGGGGACGGTTTAGGGTCCAGGTGAGGGTACGACAACGCTTTAGGGGGAGCGTACGTTTGAGGGCGTTGGTTAGTGTTAGCGTACGGGTTAGGATTAGGGGACGTGTGAGGGTCAGGCTTCTGGTAAGGGTTAGGTTTAGGGTTCGGGGTAGGGTTAGGGTTTGGGGACGGGACGGTTTAGGGTCCAGGGGAGGGTACGACAATGCTTTAGGGGGAGCATACATGTGAGGGCGCGGGTTAGGGTTATCGTACGGGTTAGGATTAGGGGACGGGTGAGGGTCAGGCTTCGGGGAAGGGTTAGGGTTAGGGTTCGGGCTAGGGTTAGGGTTAGGGGACGGGGACGGTTTAGGGTCCAGGGGAGGGTACAACAACGCTTTAGGGGGAGCGTACGTGTGAGGGCGCGGGTTAGTGTTAGCGTACGGGTTATGATTAGTGGACGCGTGAGGGTCAGGTTTCGGGGAAGGTTAAGGTTAGGGTACGGGCTAAGGTTAGGGTTAGGGGACGGGGACGGTTTAGGGTCCAGGTGAGGGTACGACAACGCTTTAGGGGGAGCGTAGGTGTGAGGGCGCGGGATAGTGTTAGCGTATGGGTTAGGATTAGGGGACGGGTGAGGGTCAGGATTCGGGGAATGGTTAGTGTTAGGGTTAGTTTTCGGGCTAGGGTTAGGGTTAGGGGACGGGGACGGTTTAGGGTCCAGGTGAGGGTACAACAACACTTTAGGGGGAGCGTACGTGTGAGGGCGTGGGTTAGTGTTAGCATACGGGTTAGGATTAGGGGACGGGTGACGGTCAGGCTTCGGGGAAGTGTTAGGGTTAGGCTTAGGGCTAGGTTTAGGGTTAGGGGACGGGGACGGTTTAGGGTCCAGGTGAGGGTATGACAACGCTTTAGGGGGAGCGTAGGTGTGAGGGCGCGGGTTAGTGTTAGCGTACGGGTTAGGATTAGGGGACGGGTGAGGGTCAGGCCTCGGGGAAGGGTTAGGGTTAGGGTTCGGGCTAGGGTTAGGGTTAGGGGACGGGGACGGTTTAGGGTCCAGGTGAGGGTACGACAACGCTTTAGGGGGAGCGTACGTATGAGGGCGTGGGTTAGTGTTAGCGTACGGTTTAGGATTAGGGGATGCGTGAGTGTCAGGCTTCGGGGAAGTGTTAGGTTTAGGGTTCGGACTAGGGTTAGGGTTAGGGAACGGGGATAGTTTAGGGTCCATGTGAGGGTACGACAACGCTTTAGGGGGAGCGTACGTGTGAGGGCGCAGGTTAGTGTTAGCGTACGGGTTAGGATTAGGGGACGGGTGAGGGTCAGGCTTCGGGGAAGGGTTAGGGTTCGGGTTCGGGCTAGGGTTAGGGTTAGGGGACGGGAACGGTTTAGGGTCCGGGTGAGGGTATGACAACGCTTTAGGGGGAGCGTAGGTATGAGGGCACGGGTTAGTGTTAGCGTACGGGTTAGGATTAGGGGACGGGTGAGGGTCAGGCTTCGGGGAAGGTTTAGGTTTCAGGCTAGGGTTAGCGATAGGGGACGGGGACGGTTTAGGCTCCAGGTGAGGGTACGACAACACTTTATGGGGAGCTTACGTGTGAGGGCGCGGGTTAGTGTTAGCATACGGGTTAGGATTAGGGGACAGGTGAGGGTCAGGCTTCGGGGAAGGGTTAGGGTTAGGGTTCGGGCTAGGGTTAGGGTTAGGGGACGGGGACGGTTTAGGGTCCAGGTGACTGTACGACAACGCTTTAGGGAGAGCGTACGTGTGATGAGGCGGGTTAGTGTTAGCGTACGGTTCAGGATTAGGGGACGGGTGAGGGTCAGGCTTCGGGGAAGGTTAGGGTAAGGGTTCGGCCTAAGGTTAGGGTTAGGGGACGGGGACGGTTTAGGGTCCAGGTGAGTGTACGACAATGCTTTAGGGGGAGCGTACGTGTGAGGGCGTGGGGTAGTGTTAGCGTACGTGTTAGGATTAGGGGACGGGTAAGGGTCAGGCTTCGGGGAAGGGTTAGGGTTAGGGTTCGGGCTAGGGTTAGGTTTAGGGGACGGGGACGGTTTAGGGTCCCGGTGACGGTACAACAACGCTTTAGGGGGAGCGTACGTGTGAGGGCGCGGGTTACGTCATGGGATGGGTGAGGGTCAGGCTTCTGGTAAGTGTTAGGGTTAGGGTTCGTGCTAGGGTTAGGATTAGGGGACGGGGACGGTTTAGGGTCCAGGTGAGGGTACGACAACGCCTTAGGGGGAGCGTACGTGTGAGGGCGCGGGTTAGGGTTAGCGTACGGGTTAGGATTAGGGGACGGGTGAGGGTCAGGCTTCGGGGAAGGGTTAGGGTTAGGGTTCGGGCTAGGGTTAGGGTTAGGGGACGGGTACGGTTTAGGGTCCAGGTGAGGGTATGACAACGCTTTAGGGGGAGCGTAGGTGTGAGGGCGCGGGTTAGTGTTAGCGTACGGGTTAGGATTAGGGGACGGGTGAGGGTCAGGCTTCGGGGAAGGGTTAGCTTTAGGTTTCGGGCTAGGGTTAGGGTTAGGGGACGGGACGGTTTAGGGTCCAGGGGAGGGTACGACAATGCTTTAGGGGTAGCGTACATGTGAGGGCGCGGGTTAGTGTTAGCGTACGGGTTAGGATTAGGGGACGGGTGAGGGTCAGGCCTCGGGGAAGGGTTAGGGTTAGGGTTCGGGCTAGGGTTAGGGTTAGGGGACGGGGACGGTTTAGGGTCCAGGTGAGGGTACGACAACGCTTTAGGGGGAGCGTACGTATGAGGGCGTGGGTTAGTGTTAGCGTACGGTTTAGGATTAGGGGATGCGTGAGTGTCAGGCTTCGGGGAAGTGTTAGGTTTAGGGTTCGGACTAGGGTTAGGGTTAGGGAACGGGGATAGTTTAGGGTCCATGTGAGGGTACGACAACGCTTTAGGGGGAGCGTACGTGTGAGGGCGCAGGTTAGTGTTAGCGTACGGGTTAGGATTAGGGGACGGGTGAGGGTCAGGCTTCGGGGAAGGGTTAGGGTTCGGGTTCGGGCTAGGGTTAGGGTTAGGGGACGGGAACGGTTTAGGGTCCGGGTGAGGGTATGACAACGCTTTAGGGGGAGCGTAGGTATGAGGGCACGGGTTAGTGTTAGCGTACGGGTTAGGATTAGGGGACGGGTGAGGGTCAGGCTTCGGGGAAGGTTTAGGTTTCAGGCTAGGGTTAGCGTTAGGGGACGGGGACGGTTTAGGCTCCAGGTGAGGGTACGACAACACTTTATGGGGAGCTTACGTGTGAGAGCGCGGGTTAGTGTTAGCATACGGGTTAGGATTAGGGGACAGGTGAGGGTCAGGCTTCGGGGAAGGGTTAGGGTTAGGGTTCGGGCTAGGGTTAGGGTTAGGGGACGGGGACGGTTTAGGGTCCAGGTGACTGTACGACAACGCTTTAGGGAGAGCGTACGTGTGATGAGGCGGGTTAGTGTTAGCGTACGGTTCAGGATTAGGGGACGGGTGAGGGTCAGGCTTCGGGGAAGGTTAGGGTAAGGGTTCGGCCTAAGGTTAGGGTTAGGGGACGGGGACGGTTTAGGGTCCAGGTGAGTGTACGACAATGCTTTAGGGGGAGCGTACGTGTGAGGGCGTGGGTTAGTGTTAGCGTACGTGTTAGGATTAGGGGACGGTTAAGGGTCAGGCTTCGGGGAAGGGTTAGGGTTAGGGTTCGGGCTAGGGTTAGGTTTAGGGGACGGGGACGGTTTAGGGTCCCGGTGACGGTACGACAACGCTTTAGGGGGAGCGTACGTGTGAGGGCGCGGGTTACGTCATGGGATGGGTGAGGGTCAGGCTTCTGGTAAGTGTTAGGGTTAGGGTTCGTGCTAGGGTTAGGATTAGGGGACGGGGACGGTTTAGGGTCCAGGTGAGGGTACGACAACGCCTTAGGGGGAGCGTACGTGTGAGGGCGCGGGTTAGGGTTAGCGTACGGGTTAGGATTAGGGGACGGGTGAGGGTCAGGCTTCGGGGAAGGGTTAGGGTTAGGGTTCGGGCTAGGGTTAGGGTTAGGGGACGGGGACGGTTTAGGGTCCAGGTGAGGGTATGACAACGCTTTAGGGGGAGCGTAGGTGTGAGGGCGCGGGTTAGTGTTAGCGTACGGGTTAGGATTAGGGGACGGGTGAGGGTCAGGCTTCGGGGAAGTGTTAGGGTTAGGGTTCGGGCTAGGGTTAGGGTTAGGGGACGGGGACGGTTTAGGGTCCAGGGGAGGGTGCGACGACGGTTTAGGGGGAGCGTAGGTGTGAGTGCGCGGGTTAGTGTTAGCGTACGGGTTAGGATTAGGGGACGGGAGAGGGTCAGGCTTCGGGGAAGAGTTAGGGTTCGGGCTAGGGTTAGGGTTAGGGGACGGGGACGGTTTAGGCTCCAGGTGAGGGTACGACAAGGCTTTAGTGGGAGCGTACGTGTGACGGCGCGGGTTACTGTGAGCGTACGGGTTAGGATTAGGGGACGGGTGAGGGTCAGGCTTCGGGGAAGGGTTAGCTTTAGGTTTCGGGCTAGGGTTAGGGTTAGGGGACGGGACGGTTTAGGGTCCAGGGGAGGGTACGACAATGCTTTAGGGGTAGCGTACATGTGAGGGCGCGGGTTAGTGTTAGCGTACGGGTTAGGATTAGGGGACGGGTGAGGATCAGGTTTCGGGGAAGGTTAGGGTTAGGGTTCGGGCTAAGTTTAGGGTTAGGGGACGGGGACAGGTTAGGGTCCAGGGGAGGGTACGACAACGCTTTAGGGGGAGCGTAGGTGTGAGGGCGCGGGATAGTGTTAGCGTATGGGTTAATATTAGGGGACGGGTGAGGGTCAGGCTTCGGGGAATGGTTAGGGTTAGGGTTAGGGTTCGGGTTAGGTTTAGGGTTCGGGGACGGGGACGGTTTAGGGTCCAGGTGAGGGTACGACAACGCTTTAGGGGGAGCGTACGTGTGACAGCGCGGGTTAGTGTTTGCATACGGGTTAGGATTAGGGGACGGGTGAGGGTCAGGCTTCGGGGAAGGGTTAGGGTTAGGCTTCGGGCTAGGATTAGGGTTAGGGGAAGGGAAGGTTTAGGGTCCAGGTGAGGGTACGACAATGCTTTAGGGGGAGCGTACGTGTGAGGGCGTGGGTTAGTGTTAGCGTATGGGTTAGGATTAGGGGACGGGTGAGGGTCAGGCTTCGGGGAAGGTTAGGCTTAGGGTTCGGGCTAAGGTTAGGGTTAGGGGACGGGGACGGTTTAGGGTCCAGGTGAGTGTACGACAACGCTTTAGGGGGAGCGTACGTGTGAGGGCGCGGGTTAGTGTTAGCGTACGGGTTACGATTAGGGGACGGGTAAGGGTCAGGCTTCGGGGAAGGGTTAGGGTTAGGGTTCTGGCTAGGGTTAGGGTTAGGGGACGGGACAGTTTAGGGTCCAGGGGAGGGTACAACAATGCTTTAGGGGGAGCGTACGTGTGAGGGTGCGGGTTACTGTTAGCGTACGGGTTAGGATTAGGGGAAGGGTGAGGGTCAGGCTTCGGAGAAGGGTTAGGGTTAGGGGACGGTGACGGTTTAGGGTCCAGGTGAGGGTACGACAATGCTTTAGGGGGAGCGTACGTATGAGGGCGTGGGTTAGTGTTAGCGTAAGGGTTAGGTTTAGGGGATGGGTAAAGGTCAGGCTTCGGGAAAGGGTTAGGGTTAGGGTTGAGGCTAGGGTTAGGGTTAGGGCACGGGGACGGTTTAGGGTCCAGGTGAGGGTACGACAACGCTTTAGGGGGAGCGTACGTATGAGGGCGTGGGTTAGTGTTAGCGTACGGGTTAGGATTAGGAGACGGATGAGCGTCAGGCTTCAGGGAAGTGTTAAGGTTAGGCTTAGGGCTAGGTTTAGGGTTAGGGGACGGGGACGGTTTAGGGTCCAGGTGAGGGTACGACAACGCTTTAGGGGGAGCATAGGTGTGAGGGCGCCGGTTAGTGTTAGCGTACGTGTTAGGATTAGGGGACGGGTGAGGGTCAGGCTTCGGGGAAGTGTTAGGATTAGGTTTCGGGCTAGGGTTAGGGTTAGGGGACGGGGACGGTTTAGGGTCCAGGTGAGGGTATGACAACGCTTTAGGGGGAGCGTACGTATGAAGGCATGGGTTAGTGTTAGCGTACGGGTTAGGATTAGGGGATGCGTGAGGGTCAGGCTTCGGGGAAGTGTTAGGTTTAGGGTTCGGACTAGTGTTAGGGTTAGGGGACGGGGACGGTTTAGGGTCTAGGGGAGGGTACGACAACGCTTTAGGGGGAGCGTACGTGTGAGGGCACGGGTAAGTGTTAGCGTACGGGTTAGGATTAGGGGTCAGGTGATGGTGAGGCTTCAGGGAAGTGTTAGGGATAGGGTTCGGGCTAGTGTTAGGGTTAGGGGACGGGGACGGTTTAGGGTCCAGGTGAAGGTACAACAACGCTTTAGGGGGAGCGTACGTGTGACAGCGCGGGTTAGTGTTTGCATACGGGTTAGGATTAGGGGACGGGTGAGGGTCAGGCTTCGGGGAAGGGTTAGGGTTAGGTTTCGGGCTAGGATTAGGGTTAGGGGACGGGGACGGTTTAGGGTCCAGGTGAGGGTACGACAACGCTTTAGGGGGAGCGTACGTGTGAGCGCGTGGGTTAGTGTTAGCGTACGGGTTAGGATTAGGGGATGCGTGAGGGTCAGGCTTCGGGGAAGTGTTAGGTTTAGGGTTCGGGCTAGGGTTAGGGTTAGGGGACGGGGACGGTTTGGGGTCCAGGTGAGGGTACGACAACGCTTTATGGGGAGCGTAGATGTGAGGGCGCGGTTTACTGTGAGCGTACGGGTTAGGATTAGGGGACGGGTGAGGGTCAGGCTTCGGGGAAGGGTTAGGGTCTGGGTTCGAGCTAAGGTTAGGGTTAGGGGACGGGGACGGTTTAGGGTCCAGGGGAGGGTACGACAACGCTTTAGGGGGAGCGTAGGTGTGAGGGCACGGGTTAGTGTTAGCGTAGTGGTTAGGACTAGGGGACGGGTGAGGGTCAGGCTTCAGGGAAGGGTTAGGGTTAGGGTTCAAGCTAGGGTTAGGGTTAGGGGACGGGGATGGTTTAGGGTCTAGGGGAGGGTACGACAACGCTTTAGGGGGAGCGTAGGTTTGAGGGCGCGGGTTAGTGTTAGCGTACGGGTTAGGATTAGGGGACGGGAGAGGGTCAGGCTTCGGGGAAGGGTTAGGGTTCGGGCTAGGGTTAGGGTTAGGGGACGGGGACGGTTTAGGGTCCAGGTGAGGGTATCACAACGCTTTAGGGGGAGCGTAGGTGTGAGGGCGCGGGTTAGTGTTAGCGTACGAGTTAGGATTAGGGGACGGGTGAGTGTCAGGCTTCGGGGAAGGGTTAGGGTTTATGTTCTGGCTAGGGTTAGGGTTAGGGGACGGGACAGTTTAGGGTCCAGGGGAGGGTACGACAATGCTTTAGGGGGAGCGTACATGTGAGGGCGCGGGTTAGGGTTAGCGTACGGGTTAGGATTAGGGGACGGGTGAGGGTCAGGCTTCGGGGAAGTGTTAGGGTTCGGGTTCGGGCTAGGGTTAGGGTTAGGGGACGGGGACGGTTTAGGTTCCAGTGGAGGGTACGACAACGCTTTAGGGGGAGCGTACGTGTGAGGGCGCGGGTTAGTGTCAGCGTACGGGTTAGGATTAGGGGTCGGGTGAGGGCAGGCTTCAGGGAAGGGTTAGCGTTAGTGTTCGGGCTAGGGTTAGGGTTAGGGGACGGGGATGGTTTAGGGTCCATGTGAGGGTACGACAACGCTTTAGGGGGAGCATACGTGTGAGGGCGTGGGTTAGTGTTAGCGTACGGGTTAGGATCAGGGGACGGGTGAGGGTCAGGCTTCGGGGAAGGCTTAGGGTTAGGGTTCGGGCTAGGGTTAGGGTTAGGGGACGGGGACGGTTCAGGGTCCAGGTGAGGGTAGGAGAACGCTTTAGGGGGAGCGTATACATGAGGGCGCGGATTAGTGTTAGCGTATGGGTTAGGATTAGGGGACGGGTGAGGGTCAGGCTTCGGGGAATTGTTAGGGTTAGGGTTCGGGCTATGGTTAGGGTTAGGGGAAGGGGACGGTTTAGGGTCCAGGGGAGGGTTCGCCAACGCTCTAGGGGGAGTGTACGCGTGAGGGCGCGGGTTAGTGTTAGCGTACGGGTTAGGATTAGGGGACGGGTGAGGGTCAGGCTTCGGGAAAGGGTTAGGGTTTGGGTTCGGGCTAGGGTTAGGGTTACGGGACGGGTACGGTTTAGGGTCCAGGTGAGGGTACGACAACGCTTTAAGGGGAGCGTACGTGTGAGGGCACGGGTTAGTGTCAGAGTACGTGTTAGGATTAGGGGACGTGAGAGGGTCAGGCTTTGGGGAAGGGTTAGGGTTAGGGTTCGGGCTAGGGTTAGGGTTAGGGGACGGGGACGTTTTAGGGTCCAGGTGAGGGTACCACAACGCTTTACGGGGGAGTGTACATGTGAGGGCGCAGGTTAGTGTCAGCGTACGGGTTAGGATTAGGGTATGGGTGAGGGTCAGGCTTCGGGGAAGGGTTAGGGTTAGGGTTCGGGCTAGGGTTAGCGTTAGGGGACGGGGACGGTTTAGGGTCCAGGTGAGGGTACGACAACGCTTTAGGGGGAGCGTACGTGTGAGGGCGCGGGTTACTGTTAGCTTACGGGTTAGGATTAGGGGACGGGTGAGGGTCAGGCTTCGGGGAAGGCTTAGGGTTAGGGTTCGGGCTAGGGTTAGGGTTAGGGGACGGGGATGGTTTAGAGTCCAGGGGCGGGTACGACAACGCTTTAGGGGGAGTGTACGTGTGAGGGCGCGGGTTAGTGTTAGCGTACGGGTTAGGATTAGGGGACGGGTGAGTGTCAGGAATCGGGGAAGGGTTAGGGTTAGGGTTCGCGCTAGGGTTAGGGTTAGGGTTAGGGGACGGTTTAGGGTCCAGGTGAGGGTACCACAACGCTTTAGGGGGAGCGTATGTGTGAGGGCGCGGGTTAGTGTCAGCGTACGGGTTAGGATTAGGGGACGAGTGAGGGTCAGGCTTCGGGGAAGTGTTAGGGTTAGGGTTCGGGCTAGGGTTAGGGTTAGGGGACGGGGACGGTTTAGGGTCCAGGGGAGGGTATGACAACGCTTTTGGGGGAGCGTACGTGTGAGGGCGCGGGTTAGTGTTAGTGTACGGGTTAGGATTATGGGACGGGTGAGGGTCAGGCATCGGGGAAGGGTTAGGGTTAGGGTTCGGGCTAGGGTTAGGGTTAGGGGACGGGGACGGTTTAGGGTCCAGTGGAGGGTACGACAACGCTTTAGGGGGAGCGTACGTGTGAGGGCGTGGGTTAGTGTTAGCGTACGGGTTAGGATAAGGGGACGGGTGAGGGTCAGGCTTCGGGGAAGGCTTAGGGTTAGGGTTCGGGCTAGGGTTAGGTTTAGGGGACAGGAATGGTTTAGGGTCCAGGGGAGGGTACGACAACGCTTTAGGGGGAGCGTAGGTGTGAGGGCGCGGGTTAGTGTTAGCGTACGTGTTAGGATTAGGGGACGGGTGAGGGTCAGGCTTCGGGGAAGGGTTCGGGTTAGGGTTCGGGCTAGGGTTAGGGTTAGGGGACGGGGACGGTTTAGGGTCCAGGTGAGGGTACGACAACGCTTTAGGGGGAGCGTAGGTGTGAGGGTGCGGGTTAGTGTTAGCGTACGGGTTAGGATTATGGGACGGGTGAGTGTCAGGCTTCGGGGAAGTGTTAGGCTTAGGGTTCGGGCTAGGTTTAGGGTTAGGGAATGGGGACGATTTAGGGTCCAGGGGAGGTTAAAACAATGCTTTCGGGGGAGCGTACGTGTGAGGGCGTGGGTTAGCGTTAGCGTACGGGTTATGATTTTGGGACGGGTGAGTGTCAGGCTTCGGGAAGGGTTAGGGTTCGGGTTCGGGCTAGGGTTAGGGTTAGGGGATGGGGACGGTTTAGGGTCCAGGGGAGGGTACAACAAGGCTTTAGGGGGCGCGTACGTGTGAGGGCGCGGGTTAGTGTTAGCGTACGGGTTAGGATTAGGGGACGGGTGAGGGTCAGGCTTCGGGGAAGGGTTAGGGTTAGGGTTCGCGCTAGGTTTAGGGTTAGGGTTAGGGGACGGGTTAGGGTCCAGGTGAGGGTACCACAACGCTTTAGGGGGAGCGTACGTGTGAGGGCGCGGGTTAGTGTCAGCGTACGGTTTAGGATTAGGGGACGAGTGAGGGTCAGGCTTCGGGGAAGCGTTAGGGTTAGGGTTCGGGCTAGGGTTAGGGTTAGGGGACAGGGACGGTTTAGGGTCCAGGGGTGGGATACGACAATGCTTTAGGGGGAGCGCACGTGTGAGGGCACGGGTTAGTGTTAGCGTACGGGTTAGGATTAGGGGACGGGTGAGGGTCAGGTTTCGGGGAAGGGTTAGGGTTAGGGTTCTGGCTAGGGTTAGGGTTAGGGGACGGGGACGGTTTAGGGTCCAGGGGAGGGTACGACAACGCTTTAGGGGGAGTTACGTGTGAGGGCGTGGGTTAGTGTTAGCGTGCGGGTTAGGATTAGGGGACGGATGAGGGTCAGGTTTCGGGGAAGGCTTAGGGTTAGGGTTCGGGCTAGGATTAGGGTTAGGGGACGGGGACGGTTTAGGGTCCATGTGAGGGTACGACAACGCTTTAGGGGGAGCGTACGTGTGAGGGCGCGGGTTAGTGTTAGCGTACGGGTTAGGATTAGGGGACGGGTGAGGGTCAGGCTTCGGGGAAGGCTTAGGATTACGGTTCGGGTTAGGGTTAGGGTTAGGGGACGGGGACGGTTTAGGGTCCAGGTGAGGGTACGACAACGCTTTAGGGGGAGCGTACGTGTGAGGGCGCGGGTTAGTGTTAGAGTACGGGTTAGGATTAGGGGACAGGTGAGGGTCAGGCTTCGGGGAAGGCTTAGGTTTAGGGTTCGGGCTAGGCTTAGGGTTAGGGGACGGAGACGGTTTAGGTTCCAGGTGAGGGAACGACAACGATTTAGGGGGCGCTACGTGTGAGAGTGTGGGTTAGTGTTAGCGTACGGGTTAGGATTAGGGGACGGGTGAGGGTCAGGCTTCGGGGAAGTGTTAGGGTTAGGGTTCGGGCTAGGGTTAGGGTTAGGGGACGGGGATGGTTTAGGGTCCAGGTGAGGGTACGACAACGCTTTAGGGGGAGCGTACGTGTGAGGGCGCGGGTTAGTGTTAGCGTAAGGGTTAGGATTAGGGGACGGGTGAGGGTCAGGCTTCGGGGAAGGCTTAGGATTACGGTTCGGGTTAGGGTTAGGGTTAGGGGACGGGGACGGTTTAGGGTCCAGGTGAGGGTACGACAACGCTTTAGGGGGAGCGTACGTGTGAGTGTGCGGGTTAGTGTCAGCGTACGGGTTAGGATTATGGGTCGGGTGAGGGTCAGGCTTGGGGAAGGGTTAGCGTTAGTGTTCGGGCTAGGGTTAGGGTTAGGGGACGGGGATGGTTTAGGGTCCATGTGAGGGTACGACAACGCTTTAGGGGGAGCATACGTGTGAGGGCGCGGGTTAGTGTTAGCGTACGGGTTAGGATCAGGGGACGGGTGAGGGTCAGGCTTCGGGGAAGGCTTAGGGTTAGGGTTCGGGCTAGGGTTAGGGTTAGGGGACGGGGACGGTTCAGGGTCCAGGTGAGGATAAGAGAACGCTTTAGGGGGAGCGTATACATGAGGGCGCGGATTAGTGTTAGCGTATGGGTTAGGATTAGAAGACGGGTGAGGGTCAGGCTTCGGGGAATTGTTAGGGTTAGGGTTCGGGCTATGGTTAGGGTTAGGGGAAGGGGACGGTTTAGGGTCCAGGGGAGGGTTCGCCAACGCTCTAGGGGGAGTGTATGCGTGGGGGCGCGGGTTAGTGTCAGAGTACGTGTTAGGATTAGGGGACGTGAGAGGGTCAGGCTTTGGGGAAGGGTTAGGGTTAGGGTTCGGGCTAGGGTTAGGGTTAGGGGACGGGGACGGTTTAGGGTCCAGGTGAGGGTACCACAACGCTTTACGGGGGAGCGTACATGTGAGGGCGCAGGTTAGTGTCAGCGTACGGGTTAGGATTAGGGTATGGGTGAGGGTCAGGCTTCGGGGAAGGGTTAGGGTTAGGGTTCGGGCTAGGGTTAGGGTTAGGGGACGGGGACGGTTTAGGGTCCACGTGAGGGTACGACAACGCTTTAGGGGGAGCGTACGTGTGAGGGCGCGGGTTACTGTTAGCTTACGGGTTAGGATTAGGGGACGGGTGAGGGTCAGGCTTCGGGGAAGGCTTAGGGTTAGGGTTCGGGCTAGGGTTAGGGTTAGGGGACGGGGATGGTTTAGGGTCCAGGGGCGGGTACGAAAACGCTTTAGGGGGAGCGTACGTGTGAGGGCGCGGGTTAGTGTTAGCGTTCGGGTTAGGATTAGGGGACGGGTGAGGGTCACGCTTCGGGGAAGGGTTAGGGTTAGGGTTCGGGCTAGGGATTGGGTTATGAGACGGGGACGGATTAGGGTCCAGGGGACGGTACGACAACGCTTTAGGGGGAGCGTACGTGTGAGGGCGCGGGTTAGTGTTAGCGTACGGGTTAGGATTAGGGGACGGGTGAGGGTCAGGCTTCGGGGAAGGCTTAGGGTTATGGTTCGGGTTAGGGTTAGGGTTAGGGGACGGGGACGGTTTTGGGTCCAGGTGAGGGTACGACAACGCTTTAGGGGGAGCGTACGTGTGAGGGCGCGGGTTAGTGTTAGAGTACGGGTTAGGATTAGGGGACAGGTGAGGGTCAGGCTTCGGGGAAGGCTTAGGTTTAGGGTTCGGGCTAGGCTTAGGGTTAGGGGACGGAGACAGTTTAGGGTCCAGGTGAGGGTACGACAACGATTTAGGGGGCGCTACGTGTGAGGGTGTGGGTTAGTGTTAGCGTACGGGTTAGGATTAGGGGACGGGTGAGGGTCAGGCTTCGGGGAAGTGTTAGGGTTAGGGTTCGGGCTAGGGTTAGGGTTAGGGAACGGGGATGGTTTAGGGTCCAGGGAACGGTACGACAACGCTTTAGGGGGAGCGTACGTGTGAGTGTGCGGGTTAGTGTCAGCGTACGGGTTAGGATTAGGGGTCGGGTGAGGGTCAGGCTTCGGGGAAGGGTTAGCGTTAGTGTTCGGGCTAGGGTTAGGGTTAGGGGACGGGGATGGTTCAGGGTCCATGTGAGGGTACGACAATGCTTTAGGGGGAGCATACGTGTGAGGGCGCGGGTTAGTGTTAGCGTACGGGTTAGGATCAGGGGACGGGTGAGGGTCAGGCTTCGGGGAAGGCTTAGGGTTAGGGTTCGGGCTAGGGTTAGGGTTAGGGGACGGGGACGGTTCAGGGTCCAGGTGAGGGTAGGAGAACGCTTTAGGGGGAGCGTATACATGAGGGCGCGGATTAGTGTTAGCGTATGGGTTAGGATTAGGGGACGGGTGAGGGTCAGGCTTCGGGGAATTGTTAGGGTTAGGGTTCGGGCTATGGTTAGGGTTAGGGGAAGGGGATGGTTTAGGGTCCAGGGGAGGGTTCGCCAACGCTCTAGGGGGAGTGTACGCGTGAGGGCGCGGGTTAGTGTTAGCGTACGGGTTAGGATTAGGTGACGGGTGAGGGTCAGGCTTCGGGAAAGGGTTAGGGTTTGGGTTCGGGCTAGGGTTAGGGTTAGGGGACGGGTACGGTTTAGGGTCCAGGTGAGGGTTCGACAACGCTTTAAGGGGAGCGTACGTGTGAGGGCACGGGTTAGTGTCAGAGTACGTGTTAGGATTAGGGGACGTGAGAGGTTCAGGCTTTGGAGAAGGGTTAGGGTTAGGGTTAGGGCTAGGGTTAGGGTTAGGGGACGGGGACGGTTTAGGGTCCAGGTGAGGGTACCACAACGCTTTACGGGGGAGCGTACATGTGAGGGCGCAGGTTAGTGTCAGCGTACGGGTTAGGATTAGGGTATGGGTGAGGGTCAGGCTTCGGGGAAGGGTTAGGGTTAGGGTTCGGGCTAGGGTTAGGGTTAGGGGACGGGGACGGTTTAGGGTCCAGGTGAGGGTACGACAACGCTTTAGGGGGAGTGTACGTGTGAGGGCGCGGGTTACTGTTAGCTTACGGGTTAGGATTAGGGGACGGGTGAGGGTCAGGCTTCGGGGAAGGCTTAGGGTTAGGGTTCGGGCTAGGGTTATGGTTAGGGGACGGGGATGGTTTAGGGTCCAGGGGCGGGTACGACAACGCTTTAGGGGGAGCGTACGTGTGAGGGCGTGGGTTAGTGTTAGCGTACGGGTTAGGATTAGGGGACGGGTGAGGGTCACGCTTCGGGGAAGGGTTAGGGTTCGGGCTAGGGTTTGGGTTAGGAGACGGGGACGGATTAGGGTCCAGGGGAGGGTACGACAACGCTTTAGGGGGAGCGTACGTGTGAGGGCGCTGGTTAGTGTTAGCGTACGGGTTAGGATTATGGGACGGGTGAGGGCCAGGCTTTGGGGAAGGGTTAGTGTTAAGGTTTAGGCTAGGGTTAAGGTTAGGGGACGGGGAAGGTTTAGGGTCCAGAGGAGGGTACGACAACGCTTTAGGGGGAGCGTACGTGTGAGAGCGCGGATTAGTGTTAGCGTATGGGTTAGGATTAGGGGACGGGTGAGTGTCAGGAATCGGGGAAGGGTTAGGGTTAGGGTTCGCGCTAGGGTTAGGGTTAGGGTTAGGGGACGGTTTAGGGTCCAGGTGAGGGTACCACAACGCTTTAGGGGGAGCGTATGTGTGAGGGCGCGGGTTAGTGTCAGCGTACGGGTTAGGATTAGGGGACGAGTGAGGGTCAGGCTTCGGGGAAGTGTTAGGGTTAGGGTTCGGGCTAGGGTTAGGGTTAGGGGACGGGGACGGTTTAGGGTCCAGGGGAGGGTACGACAACGCTTTAGGGGGAGCGTACGTGTGAGGGCGCGGGTTAGTGTTAGCGTACGGGTTAGGATTAGGGGACGGGTGAGGGTCACGCTTCGGGGAAGGGTTAGGGTTAGGGTTCGGGCTAGGGTTTGGGTTAGGAGACGGGGACGGATTAGGGTCCAGGGGAGGGTACGACAACGCTTTAGGGGGAGCGTACGTGTGAGGGCGCTGGTTAGTGTTAGCGTACGGGTTAGGATTATGGGACGGGTGAGGGCCAGGCTTTGGGGAAGGGTTAGTGTTAAGGTTTAGGCTAGGGTTAAGGTTAGGGGACGGGGAAGGTTTAGGGTCCAGAGGAGGGTACGACAACGCTTTAGGGGGAGCGTACGTGTGAGAGCGCGGATTAGTGTTAGCGTATGGGTTAGGATTAGGGGACGGGTGAGTGTCAGGAATCGGGGAAGGGTTAGGGTTAGGCTTCGCGCTAGGGTTAGGGTTAGGGTTAGGGGACGGTTTAGGGTCCAGGTGAGGGTACCACAACGCTTTAGGGGGAGCGTATGTGTGAGGGCGCGGGTTAGTGTCAGCGTACGGGTTAGGATTAGGGGACGAGTGAGGGTCAGGCTTCGGGGAAGTGTTAGGGTTAGGGTTCGGGCTAGGGTTAGGGTTAGGGGACGGGGACGGTTTAGGGTCCAGGGGAGGGTATGACAACGCTTTTGGGGGAGCGTACGTGTGAGGGCGCGGGTTAGTGTTAGCGTACGGGTTAGGATTATGGGACGGGTGAGGGTCAGGCATCAGGGAAGGGTTAGGGTTAGGGCTAGGGTTAGGGTTAGGGAACGGGGACGGTTTAGGGTCCAGGGGAGGGAACGGCAACGCTTTAGCGGGAGCGTACTTGTGAGGGCGCGAGTTATGTTAGCGTACGGGTTAGGATTAGGGGACGGGTGAGGGTCAGGCTTCGGGGAAGGGTTAGGGTTACGGTTCGGGCTAGGGTTAGGGTTAGGGGACGGGGACGGTTTAGGGTCCAGGGGAGGGTACGACAACGCTTTACGGGGAGCGTACCTGTGAGGGCGCAGGTTAGTGTTAGCGTACGGGTTAGGATTATGGGACGGGTCAGTGTCAGGCTTCGGGGAAGGGTTAGATTTAGGGTTCGGGCTAGGGTTAGGGTTAGGGGATGGGAACGGTTTAGGGTACAGGGGAGGGTAAGACAACGCTTTAGGGGCAGTGTACGGGTGAGGGCACGGGTTAGTGTTACCGTACGGGTTAGGATTAGGGGACGGGTGAGGGTCAGGCTTCGGGGAAGGATTCGGGTTAGGGTTCGGGCTAGGGTTAGGTTTAGGGGACGGGACGGTTTAGGGCCCAGGGGAGGGTACGGCAACGCTTTAGCGGGAGCGTACGTGTGAGGGCACGAGTTATGTTAGCGTACGGGTTAGGATTAGGGGACGGGTGAGTGTCAGGTTTCGGGGAAGTCTTAGGGTTAGGGTTCGGGCTAGGATTAGGGTTAGGGGACGGGGACGGTTTAGGGTCCAGGGGAGGGTACGACAACGCTTCAGGGAGAGCGTACGTGTGAGGGCGCGGGTTAGTGTTAGCGTACGGGTTAGGATTAGGGGACGGGTGAGGGTCAGGCTTCGGGGAAGTGTTAGGGATAGGGTTCAGGCTAGGGTTAGTGTTAGGGGACGGGGATGGTTTAGGGTCCAGGGAAAGGTACGACAACGCTTTAGGGGGAGCGTACGTGTGAGTGTGCGGCTTAGTGTCAGCGTACGGGTTAGGATTAGGGGACGGGTGAGGGTCAGCCTTCGGGGAAGTGTTAGCGTTAGTGTTCGGGCTAGGGTTAGGGTTATGGGACGGGACGGTTTAGGGTCCAGGTGAGGGTACCACTACGCTTTAGGGGGAGCGTAAGTGTGAGGGCGCGGGTTAGTGTCAGCGTACGGGTTAGGATTAGGGGACGGGTGAGTGTCAGGCTTCGTGGAAGGGTTAGGGTTAGGGTTCGTGCTAGGGTTAGTGTTAGGGGACGGGGAAGGTTTAGGGTCCATGTGAGGGTACGACAACGCTTTAGGGGGAGCGTACGTGTGAGGGCGCGGGTTAGTGTTAGTGTACGGGTTAGGATTAGGGGACGGGTGAGGGTCAGGCTTCGGGGAAGGGTTAGGGTCAGGGTTCAGGCTAGGGTTAGGGTTAGGGGACGGGGACGGTTTAGGGTCCAGGTGAGGGTAAGACAACGCTTTAGGGGGATCGTAAGTGTGAGGGCGTGGGTTAGTGTTAGCGTACGGATTAGGATTAGGGGACGGGTGAGGGTCAGGCTTCGACGAAGTTTTAGGCTTAGGGTTCGGGCTAGGGTTAGGATTAGGGGACGGGGACGGTTTAGGGTCCAGGGGAGGGTACGACAACGCTTTAGGAGGAGCGTACGTGTGAGGGCGCGGGTTAGTGTTAGCGTATGGGTTAGGATTAGGGGACGGGTGAGGGTCAGGTTTCGGGTAAGTGTTAGGGTTAGGCTTCGGGCTATGGTTAGGGTTAGGGGATGGGGACGGTTTAGGGTCCAGGTGAGGGTAAGACAACGCTTTAGGGGGAGCGTACATATGCGGGCGCAGGTTAGTGGTAGCGTACGGGTTAGGATTAGGGGATGGGTGAGGGTCAGGCTTCGGGGAAGGGTTAGGGTTAGGGTTCGGGCTAGGATTAGGGTTAGGGGACGGGGACGGTTTAGTGTCCAGGGGAGGGTACGACAACGCTTTAGGGGGAGCGTACTGGTGAGGGCGCGGGATAGTGTTAGCGTATGGGTTAGCATTAGGTGACGGGTGAGGGTCAGGTTTCGGGGAAGTGTTAGGGTTAGGGTTCGGGCTAGGGTTAGGGTTAGGGGATGGGGACGGTTTAGGGTCCAGGTGAGGTTACGACAACGCTTTAGTGGGAGTGTACGTGTGAGGGCGCGGGTTACTGTTAGCGTACGGGTTAGGATTAGGGGACGGGTGAGGGTCAGGCTTCGGGGTAGGGTTAGGTTTCGGGCTAGGGTTAGGGTTAGGGGACGGGGACGGTTTAGGGTCCAGGTGAGGGTACGACAATGCTTTAGGGGGCGCGTACGTGTGAGGGCGCGGGTTAGTGTTAGCGTACGGGTTAGGATTAGGGGACGGGTGAGGGTCAGGCTTCGGGGAAGGGTTAGGTTTCGGGCTATGGTTAGGGTTAGGGGACGGGGACAGTTTAGGGTCCAGGAGAGGGTACGACAACGCTTTAGGGGGAGCGTACGTGTGAGGGCGCGGGTTAGTGTTAGCGTACGGGTTAGGATTAGGGGACGGGTGTTGGTCAGGCTTCGGGGAAGGGTTAGGGTTAGGGTTCGGGCTAGGGTTAAGCTTAGGGGACGGGGAAAGCTTAGGGTCCAGGGGAGGTTACGACAACGCTTTAAGGGGAGCGTACGCGTGAGGGCGCGCGTTAGTGTGAACGTACGGGTTAGGATTAGGGGATGTGTGAGGGTCAGGGTTTGGGGAAGGTTAGGGTTAGGGTTCGGGCTACGGTTAGGGTTAGGGGACGGGGACGGTTTAGGGTCCAGGTGAGGGTAAGACAACGCTTTATGGGGAGCGTACGTGTGAGGGCGCAGGTTAGTGTTAGCGTACGTCTTAGGACTAGGGGACGGGTGAGGGTCAGGCTTCGGGGAAGGGTTAGGGTTAGGGTTTGGGCTAGGGTTAGGTTTAGGGGACGGGGACGTTTTAGGGTCCAGGGGCGGGTGCGACAACGGTTAAGGGGAGCATACGTGTGAGGGCGCGGGTTAGTGTTAGCGTACGGGTTAGGATAAGGGTACAGGTGAGGGTCAGGCTTCGGGGAAGGGTTAGGGTTAGGGTTCGGGCTAGGGTTAGGGTTAGGGCACGGGGTCGGTTTAGGGTCCAGGGGAGGGTACGACAACGCTTTAGGGGGAGCGTACGTGTGAGGGCGCAGGTTAGTGTTAGCGTACGGGTTAGGATTACTGGACGGGTGAGGGTCAGGCTTCGGGGAAGGGTTAGGGTTAGTGTTCGGGCTAGGGTTAGGGTTAGGGGACGGGGACGGTTTAGGGTCCAGGGGAGGGTACGACAACGCTTTAGGGGGAGCGTACGTGTGAGGGCGCGGGTTAGTGTTAGCGTACGTGTTAGGATTAGGGGACGGGTGAGGGTCAGGCTTCGGGGAAGGTTTAGGGTTAGGGTTCGGGCTAGGGTTAGGGTTAGGGGATGGGGACGGTTTACGGTCCAAGGGAGTGTACGACAACGCTTTAGGAGGAGCGTACGTGTGAGGGCGCGGGTTAGTGTTAGCATACGGGTTAGCATTAAGGGCCGGGTGAGGGTCAGGCTTCGGGGAAGGGTTAGTTTTAGGGTTCGGGCTAGGGTTAGGGTTAGGGGACGGGGACGTTTTAGGGTCCAGGTGAGGGTACGACAACGCTTTACGGGGAGTGTACGTGTGAGGGCGCGGGTTAATGTTAGCGTACGGGTTAGGATTAGGGGACGGGTGAGTGTCAGGCTTCGGGGAAGAGTTAGGGTTAGGGTTCGGGCTAGGGTTAGGGTTAGGGGACGGGGACGGTTTAGGGTCTAGGTTAGGGTAAGACAACGCTTTAGGGGGAGCGTACGTGCGAGGGCCCGGGTTAGTGTTAGCGTACGGGTTAGGATTAGGGGACGGGTGAGGGTCAGGCTTCGGGGAAGGTTTAGGGTTAGGGTTCGGGCTAGGGTGAGGGTTAGGGGACGGGGACGGTTTAGGGTCCAGGGGAGGGTATGACAATGCTTTAGGGGGAGCGTACGTGTGAGGGCGCGGGTTAGTGTCAGCGTACGGGTTAGGATTAGGGGACGGGTGAGGGTCAGGCTTCGGGGAAGGGTTCGGGTTAGGGTTAGGGCTAGGGTTAGGGTTAGGGGACGGGGACGGTTTAGGGTCCAGGGGAGGGTACGACAATGCTTTAGCGGGAGCGTACGCATAAGGGCGCGGGTTAGTGTTAGCGTACGGGTTAGGATTACGGGACGGGTGAGGGTCAGGCTTCGGGGAAGCGTTAGGGCTAGGGTTCGGGCTAGGGTTAGGGTTAGGGGGCGGGGACGGTTTAGGGTCCAGGGGAGGGTACGACAACGTTTTAGGGGGAGCGTACGCGTGAGGGCGCTTTTTAGTGTTAGCGTACGGGTGAGCATTAGTGTAGGGGTGAGGGTCAGGCTTCGGGGAAGGATTAGGTTTAGGGTTCGGGCTAGGGTTAGGGTTAGGGGACGGGGACGGTTTAGGGTCCAGGGGAGGGTACGACAACGCTTTAGGGGGAGCGTACGTGTGAGGGCGCAGGTTAGTGTTATCGTACGGGTTAGGATTAGGGGACGGGTGAGGGTCAGGCTTCGGGGAAGGGTTAGGGTTAGGGTTCGGACTAGGGTTAGTGTTGGGGGACGGGGACGGTTTAGGGTCCAGGGGAGGGTACGACAAAGATTTAGGGGGAGCGTACGTGTGAGGGCGCGGGTTAGTGTTAGCGTACGGGTTAGGATTAGGGGACGGGTGAGGATCAGGCTTCGGGGAAGGGTTAGGGTTAGGGTTCGGGCTAGGGTTAGGGTTCGGGGACGGGGACGGTTTAGGGTCCAGGGCAGTGTACGACAGCGCTTTAGGGTGAGCGTACGTGTGAGGGCGCGGGTTAGTGTTAGCGTACGGGTTAGGATTAGGGGACGGGTGAGGGTCAGGCTTTGGGGAAGGGTTAGGGTTAGGGTTCGGGCTAGGGTTAGGGTTAGGGGACGGGGACGGTTTAGGGTCCAGGGGAGGGTACGACAACGCTTTAGGGGTAGCGTACGTGTGAGGGCGCGGGTTAGTGTTAGCGTACGTGTTAGGATTACGGGACGGTTGAGGGTCAGGCTTCGGGGAAGGGTTAGGGTTAGGGTTCGGGCTAGGGTTAGGGTTAGGGGACGGGGACGGTTTAGGGTCCAGGGGAGGGTACTACAACGCATTAGGGGGAGTGTACGTGTTAGGGCGCTGGTTAGTGTTAGCGTACGGTTTGAATTAGGGGACGGGTGAGGGTCAGGCTTCGGGGAAGGGTTAGGGTTAGGGTTCGGGCTAGGGTTAGGGTTAGGGGATGGGGACGGTTTACGGTCCAGGGGAGTGTACGACAACGCTTTAGGAGGAGCGTACGTGTGAGGGCGCGGGTTAGTGTTAGCATACGGGTTAGCATTAAGGGCCGGGTGAGTGTCAGGCTTCGGGGAAGGGTTAGTTTTAGGGTTCGGGCTAGGGTTAGGGTTAGGGGACGGGGACGTTTTAGGGTCCAGGTGAGGGTACGACAACGCTTTACGGGGAGTGTACGTGTGAGGGCGCGGGTTAATGTTAGCGTACGGGTTAGGATTAGGGGACGGGTGAGTGTCAGGCTTCGGGGAAGAGTTAGGGTTAGGGTTCGGGCTAGGGTTAGGGTTAGGGGACGGGGACGGTTTAGGGTCTAGGTTAGGGTAAGACAACGCTTTAGGGGGAGCGTACGTGCGAGGGCCCGGGTTAGTGTTAGCGTACGGGTTAGGATTAGGGGACGGGTGAGGGTCAGGCTTCGGGGAAGGTTTAGGGTTAGGGTTCGGGCTAGGGTGAGGGTTAGGGGACGGGGACGGTTTAGGGTCCAGGGGAGGGTATGACAATGCTTTAGGGGGAGCGTACGTGTGAGGGCGCGGGTTAGTGTCAGCGTACGGGTTAGGATTAGGGGACGGGTGAGGGTCAGGCTTCGGGGAAGGGTTTGGGTTACGGTTAGGGCTAGGGTTAGGGTTAGGGGACGGGGACGGTTTAGGGTCCAGGGGAGGGTACGACAATGCTTTAGCGGGAGCGTACGCATAAGGGCGCGGGTTAGTGTTAGCGTACGGGTTAGGATTACGGGACGGGTGAGGGTCAGGCTTCGGGGAAGCGTTAGGGCTAGGGTTCGGGCTAGGGTTAGGGTTAGGGGGCGGGGACGGTTTAGGGTCCAGGGGAGGGTACGACAACGCTTTAGGGGGAGCGTACGCGTGAGGGCGCTTTTTAGTGTTAGCGTACGGGTGAGCATTAGTGTAGGGGTGAGGGTCAGGCTTCGGGGAAGGATTAGGTTTAGGGTTCGGGCTAGGGTTAGGGTTAGGGGACGGGGACGGTTTAGGGTCCAGGGGAGGGTACGACAACGCTTTAGGGGGAGCGTACGTGTGAGGGCGCAGGTTAGTGTTATCGTACGGGTTAGGATTAGGGGACGGGTGAGGGTCAGGCTTCGGGGAAGGGTTAGGGTTAGGGTTCGGGCTAGGGTTAGTGTTGGGGGACGGGGACGGTTTAGGGTCCAGGGGAGGGTACGACAAAGATTTAGGGGGAGCGTACGTGTGAGGGCGCGGGTTAGTGTTAGCGTACGGGTTAGGATTAGGGGACGGGTGAGGATCAGGCTTCGGGGAAGGGTTAGGGTTAGGGTTCGGGCTAGGGTTAGGGTTCGGGGACGGGGACGGTTTAGGGTCCAGGGCAGTGTACGACAACGCTTTAGGGGGAGCGTACGTGTGAGGGCGCGGGTTAGTGTTAGCGTACGGGTTAGGATTAGGGGACGGGTGAGGGTCAGGCTTTGGGGAAGGGTTAGGGTTAGGGTTCGGGCTAGGGTTAGGGTTAGGGGACGGGGACGGTTTAGGGTCCAGGGGAGGGTACGACAACGCTTTAGGGGTAGCGTACGTGTGAGGGCGCGGGTTAGTGTTAGCGTACGTGTTAGGATTACGGGACGGTTGAGGGTCAGGCTTCGGGGAAGGGTTAGGGTTAGGGTTCGGGCTAGGGTTAGGGTTAGGGGACGGGGACGGTTTAGGGTCCAGGGGAGGGTACGACAACGCATTAGGGGGAGTGTACGTGTTAGGGCGCTGGTTAGTGTTAGCGTACGGTTTGAATTAGGGGACGGGTGAGGGTCAGGCTTCGGGGAAGGGTTAGGGTTAGGGTTCGGGCTAGGGTTAGAGTTAGAGGACGGGGACGGTTTAGGGTCCAGGGGAGGGTACAACAACGCTTTAGATGGAGCGTACGTGTGACGGCGCGGGTTAGTGTTAGCGTACGGGTTAGGATTAGGGGACGTGTGAGGGTCAGGCTTCGGGCAAGGGTTAGGATTAGGGTTCGGGCTAGGGTTAGGGTTAGGGGACGCGGACGGTTTAGTGTCCAGGGGAGGGTACGACTACACTTTAGGGGGAGTGTACGTGTGAGGGCACGGGTTAGTGTTAGCGTACGGGTTAGGATTAGGGGACGGGTGAGGGTCAGGCTTCGGGGAAGGGTTAGGGTTAGGGTTCGGGCTAGGGTTAGGTTTAGGGGACGGGGAAGGTTTAGGGTCCAGGGGAGGGTACGACAACGCTTTCGGGGGAGCGTACGCGTGAGGGCGCGGGTTAGTGTTAGCGTACGTGTTAGGATTAGGGGACGGTTGAGGGTCAGGCTTCGGGGAAGGGTTAGGGTTAGGGTTCGGGCTAGGGTTAGGGTTAGGGGACGGGGACGGTTTAGGGTCCAGGGGAGGGTACGACAACGCTTTAGGAGGAGCGTACGTGTGAGGGCGCGGGTTAGTGTTAGCGTATGGGTTAGGATTAGGGGACGGGTGAGGGTCAGGTTTCGGGTAAGTGTTAGGGTTAGGCTTCGGGCTATGGTTAGGGTTAGGGGATGGGGACGGTTTAGGGTCCAGGTGAGGGTAAGACAACGCTTTAGGGGGAGCGTACATGTGCGGGCGCAGGTTAGTGGTAGCGTACGGGTTAGGATTAGGGGACGGGTGAGGGTCAGGCTTCGGGGAAGTGTTAGGGTTAGGGTTCGGGCTAGGATTAGGGTTAGGGGACGGGGACGGTTTAGTGTCCAGGGGAGGGTACGACAACGCTTTAGGGGGAGCGTACTGGTGAGGGCGCGGGATAGTGTTAGCGTATGGGTTAGCATTAGGGGACGGGTGAGGGTCAGGTTTCGGGGAAGTGTTAGGGTTAGGGTTCGGGCTAGGGTTAGGGTTAGGGGATGGGGACGGTTTAGGGTCCAGGTGAGGGTAAAACAACGCTTTACGGGGAGGGTATGTGTGAGGGCGCAGGTTAGTGTTAGCGAACGGGTTAGGATTAGGGGACGGGTGAGGGTCAGGCTTCGGGGAAGGGTTAGGGTCAGGGTTCGGGCTAGGGTTAGGGTTAGGGGACGGGGACGGTTTAGGGTCCAGGGGAGGGTACGACAACGCTTTAGGGGGAGCGTCCGTGTGAGGGCGCGGGTTAGTGTTAGCGTACGGGTTAGGATTAGGGGACGGGTGAGGGTCAGGCTTCGGGGAAGGTTTAGGGTTAGGGTTCGGGCTAGGGTTAGGGTTAGGGGACGGGGATGGTTTAGGGTCCACGGGAGGGTACGACAACACTTTAGGGGGAGTGTACGTGTGAGGGGGTGGGTTAGGGTTAGCGTATGGGTTAGCATTAGGGGACGGGTGAGGGTCAGGTTTCGGCGAAATGTTAGGGTTAGGATTCGGACTAGGGTTAGGGTTAGGGGATGGGGACGGTGTAGGGTCCAGGTGAGTGTAAGAGAACGCTTTAGGGGGAGCGTACGTGTGCGGGCGCGGGTTAGTGTTAGCGTACGGGTTAGGATTATGGGACGGGAGAGGGTCAGGATTCGGAGAAGGGTTAGGGTTAGGGTTCGGGCTAGGGTTAGGGTTAGGGGACGGGGACGGTTTAGGGTCCAGGTGAGGGTACGACAACGCTTTAGGGGGAGTGTACGTGTGAGGGCGCGGGTTAGTGTTAGCTTACGGGTTAGGATTAGGGGACGGTTGAGGGTCAGGCTTCGGGGAAGGGTTAGGGTTAGGGTTCGGGCTAGGGTTAGGGATAGGGGACGGGGAAGGTTTAGGGTCCAGGGGTGGGTACGACAACGCTTTAGGGGGAGCGTATGTGTGAGTGTGCGGGTTAGTGTCAGCGTACGGGTTAGGATTAGGGGACGGGTGAGGGTCAGTCTTCGGGGAAGGGTTAGCGTTAGTGTTCGGGCTAGGGTTAGGGTTAGGGGACGGGGATGGTTTACGGTCCAGGTGAGGGTACGACAACGCTTTAGGGGGAGCGTACGTGTGAGGGCGCGGGTTAGTGTCAGCGTACGGGTTTGGATTAGGGGACGGGTGTGTGTCAGGCTTCGGGGAAGGGTTAGGGTTAGGGTTCGTGCTAGGGTTAGGGTTAGGGGACGGGGACGGTTTAGGGTCCATGTGAGGGTACGACAACGCTTTAGGGGGAGCGTACGCGTGAGGGCGCGGGTTAGTGTTAGCGTACGGGTTAGGATTAGGGGACGGGTGAGGGTCAGTCTTCGGGGAAGGGTTAGGGTTAGGGTTCTGGCTAGGGTTAGGGGACGGGGACGGGGACGGTTTAGGGTCCAGGTGAGGGTACGACAACGCTTTAGGGGGAGCGTACGTGTGAGGGCGCGGGTTAGTGTTAGCGTACGGGTTAGGATTAGGGGACGGGTGAGGGTCAGGCTTCGGGGAAGGGTTAGGGTTAGGGTTCGGGCTAGGGTTAGGGTTAGGGGACGGGGACGGTTTAGGGTCCAGGGGAGGGTATGACAACGCTTTAGGGGGAGCGTACGTGTGAGGGCGCATGTTAGTGTTAGCGTACGTGTTAGGATTATGGGACGGGTGAGGGTCAGGCTTTGGGGAAGGGTTAGTGTTAGGGTTCGGGCTAGGGTTAGGGTTAGCGGACGGGGAATGTTTAGGGTCCAGAGGAGGGTACCACAACGCTTTAGGGGGAGCGTACGTGTGAGGACGTGGGTTAGTGTTCGCGTATGGGTTAGCATTAGGGGACGGGTGAGGGTCAGGTTTCGGGGAAGTGTTAGGGTTAGGGTTCGGGCTAGGGTTAGGGTTAGGGGATGAGGACGGTTTAGGGTCCAGGTGAGGGTAAGACAACGTTTAGGGGGAGCGTACGTGTGAGGCCGCAGGTTTGTGTTAGCGTACGGGTTAGGATTAGGGGACGGGTGAGGGTTAGGCTTCGGGGAAGGGTTAGGGTTAGGGTTCGGGCTAGGGTTAGGGTTAGGGGACGGGGACGGTTTAGGGTCCAGGGGAGGGTACGACAACGCTTTATGGGGAGCGTACGTGTGAGGGCGCGGTTTAGTGTTATCGTACGTCTTAGGACTAGGGGACGGGTGAGGGTCAGGCTTCGGGGAAGGGTTAGGGTTAGGGTTCGGGCTAGGGTTAGGGTTAGGGGACGGGGACGTTTTAGGGTCCAGGGGCGGGTGTGACAACGGTTTAGGGGGAGCATACGTGTGAGGGCACGGGTTAGTGTTAGCGTACGGGTTAGGTTTACGGGACGGGTGAGGGTCAGGCTTCGGAGAAGGGTTAGGGTTAGGGTTCGGGCTAGGGTTAGGGTTAGGGGACGGGGACGGTTTAGGGTCCAGGGGAGGGTACGACAACGCTTTAGGGGGAGCGTACGTGTGAGGGCGCGGGTTAGTGTTAAGGTACGGGTTAGGATTACGGGACGGGTGAGGGTCAGGCTTCGGGGAAGGGTTAGTGTTAGGGTTCGGGCTAGGGTTAGGGTTAGGGGACGGGGACGGTTTAGGGTCCAGGGGAGGGTACGACAACGCTTTAGGGGGAGCTTAAGTGTGAGGGCGCGGGTTAGTGTTAGCGTACGGGTTAGGATTAGGGGACGGGTGAGTGTCAGGCTTCGGGTAAGGGTTAGGTTTAGGGTTCAGGCTAGGGTTAGGGTTAGGGGACGGGGACGGTTTAGGGTCCAGGGGAGGGTACGACAACGCTTTGGGGGAGCGTACGTGTGAGGGCGCGGGTTAGTGTTAGCGTACGGGTTAGGATTAGTGGACGTGTGAGGGTTAGGCTTCGGGGAAGTGTTAGGGTTAGGGTTCGGGCTAGGGTTAGGGTTAGCGGACGGGGACGGTTTAGGGTCCAGGGGAGGGTACGACAACGCTTTGGGGGAGCATACATGTGAGGGCGCGGGTTAATGTTAGCGTACGGGTTAGGATTAGGGGACGGGTGAGGGTCAGGCTTCGGGGAAGTGTTAAGGTTAGGGTTCGGGCTAGGGTTAGGGTTAGGGGACGGGGACGGTTTAGGGTCCAGGTGAGGTTACGACAACGCTTTAGTGGGAGTGTACGTGTGAGGGCGCGGGTTACTGTTAGCGTACGGGTTAGGATTAGGGGACGGGTGAGGGTCAGGCTTCGGGGAAGGGTTAGGTTTCGGGCTAGGGTTAGGGTTAGGGGACGGGGACGGTTTAGGGTCCAGGTGAGGGTACGACAACGCTTTAGGGGGAGCGTACGTGTGAGGGCGCGGGTTAGTGTTAGCGTACGGGTTAGGATTAGGGGACGGGTGAGGGTCAGGCTTCGGGGAAGGGTTAGGTTTCGGGCTATGGTTAGGGTTAGGGGACGGGGACGGTTTAGGGTCCAGGAGAGGGTACGACAACGCTTTAGGGGGAGCGTACGTGTGAGGGCGCGGGTTAGTGTTAGAGTACGGGTTAGGATTAGGGGACGGGTGTTGGTCAGGCTTCGGGGAAGGGTTAGGGTTAGGGTTCGGGCTAGGGTTAAGGTTAGGGGACGGGGAAAGCTTAGGGTCCAGGGGAGGTTACGACAACGCTTTAAGGGGAGCGTACGCGTGAGGGCGCGCGTTAGTGTGAACGTACGGGTTAGGATTAGGGGATGTGTGAGGGTCAGGCTTTGGGGAAGGGTTAGGGTTAGGGTTCGGGCTACGGTTAGGGTTAGGGGACGGGGACGGTTTAGGGTCCAGGTGAGGGTAAGACAACGCTTTATGGGGAGCGTACGTGTGAGGGCGCAGGTTAGTGTTAGCGTACGTCTTAGGACTAGGGGACGGGTGAGGGTCAGGCTTCGGGGAAGGGTTAGGGTTAGGGTTTGGGCTAGGGTTAGGTTTAGGGGACGGAGACGTTTTAGGGTCCAGGGGCGGGTGCGACAACGGTTAAGGGGAGCATACGTGTGAGGGCGCGGGTTAGTGTTAGCGTACGGGTTAGGATAAGGGTACGGGTGAGGGTCAGGCTTCGGGGAAGGGTTAGGGTTAGGGTTCGGGCTAGGGTTAGGGTTAGGGGACGGGGTCGGTTTAGGGTCCAGGGGAGGGTACGACAACGCTTTAGGGGGAGCGTACGTGTGAGGGCGCAGGTTAGTGTTAGCGTACGGGTTAGGATTACTGGACGGGTGAGGGTCAGGCTTCGGGGAAGGGTTAGGGTTATGGTTCGGGCTAGGGTTAGGGTTAGGGGACGGGGACGGTTTAGGGTCCAGGGGAGTGTACGACAACGCTTTAGGGGGAGCGTACGTGTGAGGGCGCGGGTTAGTGTTAGCGTACGTGTTAGGATTAGGGGACGGGTGAGGGTCAGGCTTCGGGGAAGGTTTATGGTTAGGGTTCGGGCTAGGGTTAGGGTTAGGGGACGGGGACGGTTTACGGTCCAGGGGAGTGTACGACAACGCTTTAGGAGGAGCGTACGTGTGAGGGCGCGGGTTAGTGTTAGCATACGGGTTAGCATTAAGGGCCGGGTGAGGGTCAGGCTTCGGGGAAGGGTTAGTTTTAGGGTTCGGGCTAGGGTTAGGGTTAGGGGACGGGGACGTTTTAGGGTCCAGGTGAGGGTACGACAACGCTTTACGGGGAGTGTACGTGTGAGGGCGCGGGTTAATGTTAGCGTACGGGTTAGGATTAGGGGACGGGTGAGTTTCAGGCTTCGGGGAAGAGTTAGGGTTAGGGTTCGGGCTAGTGTTAGGGTTAGGGGACGGGGACGGTTTAGGGTCTAGGTTAGGGTAAGACAACGCTTTAGGGGGAGCGTACGTGCGAGGGCCCGGGTTAGTGTTAGCGTACGGGTTAGGATTAGGGGACGGGTGAGGGTCAGGCTTCGGGGAAGGTTTAGGGTTAGGGTTCGGGCTAGGGTGAGGGTTAGGGGACGGGGACGGTTTAGGGTCCAGGGGAGGGTATGACAATGCTTTAGGGGGAGCGTACGTGTGAGGGCGCGGGTTAGTGTCAGCGTACGGGTTAGGATTAGGGGACGGGTGAGGGTCAGGCTTCGGGGAAGGGTTCGGGTTAGGGTTAGGGCTAGGGTTAGGGTTAGGGGACGGGGACGGTTTAGGGTCCAGGGGAGGGTACGACAATGCTTTAGCGGGAGCGTACGCATAAGGGCGCGGGTTAGTGTTAGCGTACGGGTTAGGATTACGGGACGGGTGAGGGTCAGGCTTCGGGTGAGCGTTAGGGCTAGGGTTCGGGCTAGGGTTAGGGTTAGGGGGCGGGGACGGTTTAGGGTCCAGGGGAGGGTACGACAACGCTTTAGGGGGAGCGTACGCGTGAGGGCGCTTTTTAGTGTTAGCGTACGGGTGAGCATTAGTGTAGGGGTGAGGGTCAGGCTCCGGGGAAGGATTAGGTTTAGGGTTCGGGCTAGGGTTAGGGTTAGGGGACGGGGACGGTTTAGGGTCCAGAGGAGGGTATGACAACGCTTTAGGGGGAGCGTACGTGTGAGGGCGCAGGTTAGTGTTATCGTACGGGTTAGGATTAGGGGACGGGTGAGGGTCAGGATTCGGGGAAGGGTTAGGGTTAGGGTTCGGGCTAGGGTTAGTGTTGGGGGACGGGGACGGTTTAGGGTCCAGGGGAGGGTACGACAAAGATTTAGGGGGAGCGTACGTGTGAGGGCGCGGGTTAGTGTTAGCGTACGGGTTAGGATTAGGGGACGGGTGAGGATCAGGCTTCGGGGAAGGGTTAGGGTTAGGGTTCGGGCTAGGGTTAGGGTTCGGGGACGGGGACGGTTTAGGGTCCAGGGCAGTGTACGACAACGCTTTAGGGGGAGCGTACGTGTGAGGGCGCGGGTTAGTGTTAGCGTACGTGTTAGGATTACGGGACGGTTGAGGGTCAGGCTTCGGGGAAGGGTTAGGGTTAGGGTTCGGGCTAGGGTTAGGGTTAGGGGACGGGGACGGTTTAGGGTCCAGGGGAGGGTACGACAACGCATTAGGGGGAGTGTACGTGTTAGGGCGCTGGTTAGTGTTAGCGTACGGTTTGAATTAGGGGACGGGTGAGGGTCAGGCTTCGGGGAAGGGTTAGGGTTAGGGTTCGGGCTAGGGTTAGGGTTAGAGGACGGGGACGGTTTAGGGTCCAGGGGAGGGTACAACAACGCTTTAGATGGAGCGTACGTGTGACGGCGGGGGTTAGTGTTAGCGTACGGGTTAGGATTAGGGGACGTGTGAGGGTCAGGCTTCGGGCAAGGGTTAGGATTAGGGTTCGGGCTAGGGTTAGGGTTAGGGGACGCGGACGGTTTAGGGTCCAGGGGAGGGTACGACTACACTTTAGGGGGAGTGTATGTGTGAGGGCGCGGGTTAGTGTTAGCGTACGGGTTAGGATTAGGGGACGGGTGAGGGTCAGGCTTCGGGGAAGGGTTAGGGTTAGGGTTCGGGCTAGGGTTAGGTTTAGGGGACGGGGAAGGTTTAGGGTCCAGGGGAGGGTACGACAACGCTTTAGGGGGAGCGTACACGTGAGGGCGCGGGTTAGTGTTAGCGGACGGGTTAGGATTAGGGGACGGGTGAGGGTCAGGCTTCGGGGAAGTGTTAGGGTTAGGGTTCGGGCTAGGGTTAGCGTTAGGGGACGGGGACGGTTTAGGGTCCAGGGGAGGGTACGACAACGCTTTTGGTGGAGCATACGTGTGACGGCGCGGGTTAGTGTTAGCGTATGGGGTAGGATTAGGGGACGTGTGAGGGTCAGGCTTCGGGCAAGGGTTAGGATTAGGGTTCGGGCTAGGGTTAGGGTTAGGGGACGCGGATGGTTTAGGGTCCAGGGGAGGGTACAACAACGCTTTAGGGGGAGCGTACGTGTGAGGGCGCGGGTTAGTGTTAGCATACGTGTTCGGATTAGGGGACGGGTGAGTGTCAGGCTTCTGGGAAGGGTTAGGGTTAGGGTTCGGGCTAGGTTCAGGGTTAGGGGACGGGGACGGTTTAGGGTCCAGGGGAGGGTACGACAATGCTTTAGAGGGAGCGTACGTGTGAGGGAGCGGGTTAGTGTTAGCGTACGGGTTAGGATTAGGGGACGGGTGAGCGTCAGGCTTCGGGGAAGTTTTAGGGTTAGGGCCTGGGCTAGGGTTAGGTTTAGGGGACGGGGATGGTTTAGGGTCCAGGGTAGTGTACGACAATGCTTTAGGGGGAGCGTACGCGTGAGGGCGCTTGTTAGTGTTAGAGTACAGGTTAGGATTAGGGGACGGGTGAGGGTCAGGCTTCGGGGAAGTGTTAAGGTTAGGGTTCGGGCTAGGGTTAGGGTTAGGGGACGGGGACGGTTCAGGGTCCAGGGGAGGGTACGACAACGCTTTAGGGGGAGCGTATGTGTGAGGGCGCGGGTTAGTGTTAGCGTACGGTTAGGATTAGGGGACGGGTGAGTGTCAGGCTTCGGGGAAGGTATAGGGTTAGGGTTCGGACTAGGGTTAGGGTTAGGGGACGGGGAGGGTTTAGGGTCCAGGGGAGGGTACGACAACGCTTTAGGGGGAGCGTACGTGTGAGGGCGCAGGTTAATGTTAGCGTACGGGTTAGGCTTAGGGGACGGGTGAGGGTCAGGCTTCGGGGAAGGGTTAGGGTTAGGGTTCGGGCTAGGGTTAGGGTTAGGGGATGGGAACGGTTTAGGGTCCGGTGGAGGGTACGACAACGCTTTAGGGGGAGCGTACGCGTCAGGGCGCGGGTTAGTGTTAGAGTACGGGTTAGGATTATGGGACGGGTGAGTGTCAGGCTTCGGGGAAGGGTTAGGGTTAGGGTTCGGACTAGGGTTAGGGTTAGGGGACGGGGAGGGTTTAGGGTCCAGGGGAGGGTACGACAACGCTTTAGGGGGAGCGTACGTGTGAGGGCGCAGGTTAATGTTAGCGTACGGGTTAGGCTTAGGGGACGGGTGAGGGTCAGGCTTCGGGGAAGGGTTAGGGTTAGGGTTCGGGCTAGGGTTAGGGTTAGGGGATGGGGACGGTTTAGGGTCCAGGTGAGGGTAAGACAACGTTTAGGGGGAGCGTACGTGTGAGGCCGCAGGTTTGTGTTAGCGTACGGGTTAGGATTAGGGGACGGGTGAGGGTTAGGCTTCGGGGAAGGGTTAGGGTTAGGGTTCGGGCTAGGGTTAGGGTTAGGGGACGGGGACGGTTTAGGGTCCAGGGGAGGGTACGACAACGCTTTATGGGGAGCGTACGTGTGAGGGCGCGGGTTAGTGTTAGCGTACGTCTTAGGACTAGGGGACGGGTGAGGGTCAGGCTTCGGGGAAGGGTTAGGGTTAGGGTTCGGGCTAGGGTTAGGGTTAGGGGATGGGGACGTTTTAGGGTCCAGGGGCGGGTGTGACAACGGTTTAGGGGGAGCATACGTGTGAGGGCACGGGTTAGTGTTAGCGTACGGGTTAGGTTTACGGGACGGGTGAGGGTCAGGCTTCGGAGAAGGGTTAGGGTTAGGGTTCGGGCTAGGGTTAGGGTTAGGGGACGGGGACGGTTTAGGGTCCAGGGGAGGGTACGACAACGCTTTAGGGGGAGCGTACGTGTGAGGGCGCGGGTTAGTGTTAAGGTACGGGTTAGGATTACGGGACGGGTGAGGGTCAGGCTTCGGGGAAGGGTTAGTGTTAGGGTTCGGGCTAGGGTTAGGGTTAGGGGACGGGGACGGTTTAGGGTCCAGGGGAGGGTACGACAACGCTTTAGGGGGAGCTTAAGTGTGAGGGCGCGGGTTAGTGTCAGCGTACGGGTTAGGATTAGGGGACGGGTGAGTGTCAGGCTTCGGGTAAGGGTTAGGTTTAGGGTTCAGGCTAGGGTTAGGGTTAGGGGACGGGGACGGTTTAGGGTCCAGGGGAGGGTACGACAACGCTTTGGGGGAGCGTACATGTGAGGGCGCGGGTTAATGTTAGCGTACGGGTTAGGATTAGGGGACGGGTGAGGGTCAGGCTTCGGGGAAGTGTTAAGTTTAGGGTTCGGGCTAGGGTTAGGGTTAGGGGACGGGGACGGTTTAGGGTCCAGGTGAGGTTACGACAACGCTTTAGTGGGAGTGTACGTGTGAGGGCGCAGGTTACTGTTAGCGTACGGGTTAGGATTAGGGGACGGGTGAGGGTCAGGCTTCGGGGAAGGGTTAGGTTTCGGGCTAGGGTTAGGGTTAGGGGACGGGGAAGGTTTAGGGTCCAGGTGAGGGTACGACAACGCTTTAGGGGGAGCGTACGTGTGAGGGCGCGGGTTAGTGTTAGCGTACGGGTTAGGATTAGGGGACGGGTGAGGGTCAGGCTTCGGGGAAGTGTTAGGTTTCGGGCTATGGTTAGGGTTAGGGGACGGGGACGGTTTAGGGTCCAGGAGAGGGAACGACAACGCTTTAGGGGGAGCGTACGTGTGAGGGCGCGGGTTAGTGTTAGCGTACGGGTTAGGATTAGGGGACGGGTGTTGGTCAGGCTTCGGGGAAGGGTTAGGGTTAGGGTTCGGGCTAGGGTTAAGGTTAGGGGACGGGGAAAGCTTAGGGTCCAGGGGAGGTTACGACAACGCTTTAAGGGGAGCGTACGCGTGAGGGCGCGCGTTAGTGTGAACGTACGGGTTAGGATTAGGGGATGTGTGAGGTTCAGGCTTTGGGGAAGGGTTAGGGTTAGGGTTCGGGCTACGGTTAGGGTTAGGGGACGGGGACGGTTTAGGGTCCAGGTGAGGGTAAGACAACGCTTTATGGGGAGCGTACGTGTGAGGGCGCAGGTTAGTGTTAGCGTACGTCTTAGGACTAGGGGACGGGTGAGGGTCAGGCTTCGGGGAAGGGTTAGGGTTAGGGTTTGGGCTAGGGTTAGGTTTAGGGGACGGGGACGTTTTAGGGTCCAGGGGCGGGTGCGACAACGGTTAAGGGGAGCATACGTGTGAGGGCGCGGGTTAGTGTTAGCGTACGGGTTAGGATAAGGGTACGGGTGAGGGTCAGGCTTCGGGGAAGGGTTAGGGTTAGGGTTCGGGCTAGGGTTAGCGTTAGGGGACGGGGTCGGTTTAGGGTCCAGGGGAGGGTACGACAACGCTTTAGGGGGAGCGTACGTGTGAGGGCGCAGGTTAGTGTTAGCGTACGGGTTAGGATTACTGGACGGGTGAGGGTCAGGCTTCGGGGAAGGGTTAGGGTTAGGGTTCGGGCTAGGGTTAGGGTTAGGGGACAGGGACAGTTTAGGGTCCAGGGGAGGGTACGACAACGCTTTAGGGGGAGCGTACGTGTGAGGGCGCGGGTTAGTGTTAGCGTACGTGTTAGGATTAGGGGACGGGTGAGGGTCAGGCTTCGGGGAAGGTTTATGGTTAGGGTTCGGGCTAGGGTTAGGGTTAGGGGACGGGGACGGTTTACGGTCCAGGGGAGTGTACGACAACGCTTTAGGAGGAGCGTACGTGTGAGGGCGCGGGTTAGTGTTAGCATACGGGTTAGCATTAAGGGCCGGGTGAGGGTCAGGCTTCGGGGAAGGGTTAGTTTTAGGGTTCGGGCTAGGGTTAGGGTTAGGGGACGGGGACGTTTTAGGGTCCAGGTGAGGGTACGACAACGCTTTACGGGGAGTGTACGTGTGAGGGCGCGGGTTAATGTTAGCGTACGGGTTAGGATTAGGGGACGGGTGAGTTTCAGGCTTCGGGGAAGAGTTAGGGTTAGGGTTCGGGCTAGTGTTAGGGTTAGGGGACGGGGACGGTTTAGGGTCTAGGTTAGGGTAAGACAACGCTTTAGGGGGAGCGTACGTGCGAGGGCCCGGGTTAGTGTTAGCGTACGGGTTAGGATTAGGGGACGGGTGAGGGTCAGGCTTCGGGGAAGGTTTAGGGTTAGGGTTCGGGCTAGGGTTAGGGTTAGGGGACGGGGACGGTTTAGGGTCCAGGGGAGGGTATGACAATGCTTTAGGGGGAGCGTACGTGTGAGGGCGCGGGTTAGTGTCAGCGTACGGGTTAGGATTAGGGGACGGGTGAGGGTCAGGCTTCGGGGAAGGGTTCGGGTTAGGGTTAGGGCTAGGGTTAGAGTTAGGGGACGGGGACGGTTTAGGGTCCAGGGGAGGGTACGACAATGCTTTAGCGGGAGCGTACACATAAGGGCGCGGGTTAGTGTTAGCGTACGGGTTAGGATTACGGGACGGGTGAGGGTCAGGCTTCGGGGAAGCGTTAGGGCTAGTGTTCGGGCTAGGGTTAGGGTTAGGGGGCGGGGACGGTTTAGGGTCTAGGGGAGGGTACGACAACGCTTTAGGGGGAGCGTACGCGTGAGGGCGCTTTTTAGTGTTAGCGTACGGGTGAGCATTAGTGTAGGGGTGAGGGTCAGGCTTCGGGGAAGGATTAGGTTTAGGGTTCGGGCTAGGGTTAGGGTTAGGGGACGGGGACGGTTTAGGGTCCAGAGGAGGGTATGACAACGCTTTAGGGGGAGCGTACGTGTGAGGGCGCAGGTTAGTGTTATCGTACGGGTTAGGATTAGGGGACGGGTGAGGGTCAGGCTTCGGGGAAGGGTTAGGGTTAGGGTTCGGACTAGGGTTAGTGTTGGGGGACGGGGACGGTTTAGGGTCCAGGGGAGGGTACGACAAAGATTTAGGGGGAGCGTACGTGTGAGGGCGCGGGTTAGTGTTAGCGTACGGGTTAGGATTAGGGGACGGGTGAGGATCAGGCTTCGGGGACGGGTTAGGGTTAGGGTTCGGGCTAGGGTTAGGGTTCGGGGACGGGGACGGTTTAGGGTCCAGGGCAGTGTACGACAACGCTTTAGGGGGAGCGTACGTGTGAGGGCGCGGGTTAGTGTTAGCGTACGGGTTAGGATTAGGGGACGGGTGAGGGTCAGGCTTTGGGGAAGGGTTAGGGTTAGGGTTCGGGCTAGGGTTAGGGTTAGGGGATGGGGACGGTTTAGGGTCCAGGGGAGGGTACGACAACGCTTTAGGGGGAGCGTACGTGTGAGGGCGCGGGTTAGTGTTAGCGTACGTGTTAGGATTACGGGACGGTTGAGGGTCAGGCTTCGGGGAAGGGTTAGGGTTAGGGTTCGGGCTAGGGTTAGGGCTAGGGGACGGGGACGGTTTAGGGTCCAGGAGAGGGTACGACAACGCATTAGGGGGAGTGTACGTGTTAGGGCGCTGGTTACTGTTAGCGTACGGTTTGAATTAGGGGACGGGTGAGGGTCAGGCTTCGGGGAAGCGTTAGGGTTAGGGTTCGGGCTAGGGTTAGGGTTAGAGGACGGGGACGGTTTAGGGTCCAGGGGAGGGTACAACAACGCTTTAGATGGAGCGTACGTGTGACGGCGCGGGTTAGTGTTAGCGTACGGGTTAGGATTAGGGGACGTGTGAGGGTCAGGCTTCGGGCAAGGGTTAGGATTAGGGTTCGGGCTAGGGTTAGGGTTAGGGGACGCGGACGGTTTAGGGTCCAGGGGAGGGTACGACTACACTTTAGGGGGAGTGTACGTGTGAGGGCGCGGGTTAGTGTTAGCGTACGGGTTAGGATTAGGGGACGGGTGAGGGTCAGGCTTCGGGGAAGGGTTAGGGTTAGGGTTCGGGCTAGGGTTAGGTTTAGGGGACGGGGAAGGTTTAGGGTCCAGGGGAGGGTACGACAACGCTTTAGGGGGAGCGTACGCGTGAGGGCGCGGGTTAGTGTTAGCGGACGGGTTAGGATTAGGGGACGGGTGAGGGTCAGGCTTCGGGGAAGTGTTAGGGTTAGGGTTCGGGCTAGGGTTAGCGTTAGGGGACGGGGACGGTTTAGGGTCCAGGGGAGGGTACGACAACGCTTTAGGTGTTGCATACGTGTGACGGCGCGGGTTAGTGTTAGCGTATGGGGTAGGATTAGGGGACGTGTGAGGGTCAGGCTTCGGGCAAGGGTTAGGATTAGGGTTCGGACTAGGGTTAGGGTTAGGGGACGCGGATGGTTTAGGGTCCAGGGGAGGGTACGACAACGCTTTAGGGGGAGCGTACGTGTGAGGGCGCGGGTTAGTGTTAGCATACGTGTTCGGATTAGGGGACGGGTGAGGGTCAGGCTTCGGGGAAGTGTTAAGATTAGGGTTCGGGCTAGGGTTAGGGTTAGGGGACGGGGACGGTTCAGGGTCCAGGGGAGGGTACGACAACGCTTTAGGGGGAGCGTATGCGTGAGGGCGCGGGTTAGTGTTAGCGTACGGTTAGGATTAGGGGACGGGTGAGTGTCAGGCTTCGGGGAAGGTATACGGTTAGGGTTCGGACTAGGGTTAGGGTTAGAGGACGGGGAGGGTTTAGGGTTCAGGGGAGGGTACGACAACGCTTTAGGGGGAGCGTACGTGTGAGGGCGCAGGTTAATGTTAGCGTACGGGTTAGGCTTAGGGGACGGGTGAGGGTCAGGCTTCGGGGAAGGGTTAGGGTTAGGGTTCGGGCTAGGGTTAGGGTTAGGGGATGGGAACGGTTTAGGGTCCAGTGGAGGGTACGACAACGCTTTAGGGGGAGCGTACGTGTGAGGGCGCGGGTTAGTGTTAGCAAACGGGTTAGGATTAGGGGACGGGTGAAGGTCAGGCTTCGGGGAAGTGTTAGGGTTAGGGTTCGGGCTAGGGTTAGGGTTAGGGTACGGGGACTGTTTAGGGTCCAGGGGAGGGTACGACAAGCTTTAGGGGGAGCGTACGCGTGAGGGCGCGGGTTAGTGTTAGCGTACGTGTTAGGATTAGGGGACGGTTGAGGGACAGGCTTCGGGGAAGGGTTAGGGTTAGGGTTCGGGCTAGGGTTAGGGTTAGGGGACGGGGACGGTTTAGGGTCCAGGGGAGGGTACGACAACACTTTAGGTGGAGCATACGTGTGAGGGCGCTTGTTAGTGTTAGCGTGCGGGTTAGAATTAGGGGACGGGTGAGGGTCAGGCTTCTGGGAAGGGTTAGGGTTAGGGTTCGGGCTAGGGTTAGGGTTAGGGGACGGAGACGGTTTAGGGTCCAGGGGAGGGTACGGCAACGCTTTAGGGGGAGCGTACGTGTGAGGGCGTGGGTTAGTGTTAGCGTACGGGTTAGGATTAGGGGACGGGTGAGTGTCAGGCGTTGGGGAAGGGTTAGGATTAGGGTTCGGGCTAGGGTTAGGGTTAGGGGACGGGGACGGTTTAGGGTCCAGGGGAGGGTACGACAACGCTTTTGGGGGAGCGTACGTGTGAGGGCGCAGGTTAGTGTTAGCGTACGTGTTAGGATTAGGGGACGTGTGAGGGTCAGGCTTCGGGCAAGGGTTAGGATTAGGGTTCGGGCTAGGGTTAGGGTTAGGGGACGTGGACGGTTTAGGGTCCAGGGGAGATTACGACAACACTTTAGGGGGAGCGTACGTGTGAGGGCGCGGGTTAGTGTTAGCGTACGGGTTAGGATTAGGGGATGGGTGAGGGTCAGGCTTCGGGGAAGGGTTAGGGTTAGGGTTCGGGCTAGGGTAAGGGTTAGGGGACGGGGACGGTTTAGTGTCCAGGGGAGGGTACGACAACGCTTTAGGGGGAGCGTACGTGTGCGGGCGCGGGTTAGTGTTAGCGTACGGGTTAGGATTAGGGGACGGGTGAGGGTCAGGCTTCGGGGAAGGGTTAGGGTTAGGGTTCGGGCTAGGGTTAGGGTTAGGGGACGGGGACGGTTTAGGGTCCAGGGGAGGGTACGACAACGCTTTAGGGGGAGCGTACGTGTGAGGGCGCAGGTTAGTGTTTGCGTACGGGTTAGGATTAGGGGACGGGTGAGGGTCAGGCTTCGGGGAAGGGTTATGGTTAGGGTTCGGGCTAGGGTTAGTGTTAGGGGATGGGGACGGTTTAGGGTCCAGGGGAGCGTACGACAACGCTTTAGGGGGAGCGTAGGTGTGAGGGCGCGGGTTAGTGTTAGCGTACGGGTTAGGATTAGGGGACGGGTGAGGGTCAGGCTTCGGGGAAGGGTTAGGGTTAGGGTTCGGTCTAGGGTTAGGGTTAGGGGACGGGGACGGTTTAGGGTCCAGGAGAGGGTACGACAACGCTTTAGGGGGAGCGTACCTGTGCGGGCGCGGGTTAGTGTTAGCGTACGGGTTAGGATTAGGAGATGGGTGAGGGTCAGGCTTCGGGGAAGGGTTAGGGTTAGGGTTCGGGCTAGGGTTAGGGTTACGGGATGGGGACGGTTTAGGGTCCACGGGAGGGTACGACAATGCTTTAGGGGGAGCGTACGTGTGAGGGCGCGGGTTAGTGTTTGCGTACGGGTTAGGATTAGGGGTCGGGTGAGGGCCAGGCTTCGGGGAAGGGTTAGGGTTAGGGTTCGGGCTAGGGTTAGGGTTAGGGGACGGGGACGGTTTAGGGTCCAGGGGAGGGTACGACAACGCTTTAGGGGGAGCGTACGTGTGAGGGCGCGGGTTAGTGTTAGCGTTGGTTAGGATTAGGGGACGGGTGTGGGACAGGCTTTGGGGAAGTTTTAGTGTTAGGGTTTGGGCTAGGGTTAGGGTTAGGGGACGGGGACGGTTTAGGGTTGAGGGGAGGGTACGACAACGCTTTAGAGGGAGCGTACGCATGAGTTCGCGGGTTAGTGTTAGCGTACGGCTTAGGATTAGGGGACGGGTGAGGGTCAGGCTTCGGGGAAGGGTTAGGGTTAGGGTTCGGGCTAGGGTTAGGGTTAGGGGACGGGGACGGTTTAGGGTCAAAGGGAGGGTACGACAACGCTTTAGGGGGAGCGTACGTGTGAGGTCGCGGGTTAGTGTTAGCGTACCGGTTAGGATTAGGGGACGGGTGAGGGTCAGGCTTCGGGGAAGGGTTAGGGTTAGGGTTCGGGTTAGGGTTAGGGTTACGGGACGGGGACGGTTTAGGGTCCAGGGGAGGGTACGACAACGCTTTAGGGGGAGCGTACGTGTGAGGGCGCAGGTTAGTGTTAGAGTACGGTTTAGGATTAGGGGACGCGTGAGGGTCAGGCTTCGGGCAAGGGTTAGGGTTAGGGTTCGGGCTAGGTTTAGGGTTAGGGGACGGGGACGGTTTAGGGTCCAGGGGAGGGTACGACAACGCTTTTGCGGGATCGTACGCATGAGGGCGCGGGTTAGTGTTAGCGTACGGGTTAGGATTAGGGGACGGGTAAGGGTCAGGCTTCGGGGAAGGGTTAGGGTTAGGGTTCGGGCTAGGGTTAGGGTTAGGGGACAGGGAAGGTTTAGGGTCCAGGGGAGGGTACGACAACGCTTTAGGGGGAGCGTACGTGTGAGGGCACGAATTCGTGTTAGCGTACGGGTTAGGATTAGGGGACGGGTGAGGGTCAGGCTTCGGGGAAGGGTTAGGGTTAGGGTTCGGGCTAGGGTTAGGGTTAGGGGTCGGGGACGGTTTAGGGTCCAGGGGAGGGTAAGACAAAACTTTAGGGGGAGCATACGTGTGAGGGTGCGAGTTAGTGTTAGCGTACGGGTTAGGATTAGGGGACGGGTGAGGGTCAGGCTTCGGGGAAGGGTTAGGGTTAGGGTTCGGGCTAGGGTTAGGGTTAGGGGACGGGGACGGTTTAGGGTCCAGGGGAGGGTACGACAACGCTTTAGGGGGAGCGTTCGTGTGAGGGCGCGGGTTAGTGTTAGCGTACGGGTTAGGATTAGGGGACGGGTGAGTGTCAGGCTTCGTGGAAGGGTTAGGGTTAGGTTTCGGGCTAGGGTTAGGGTTAGGGGACGGAGACGGTTTAGGGTCCAGGGGAGGGTACGACAACACTTTAGAGGGAGCGTACGTGTGAGGGCGCGAGTTAGTGTTAGCGTACGGTTGAGGATTAGGGGACGGGTGACGGTCAGGCTTCGGGGAAGTGTTAGGGTTAGGGTTAGGGCTAGGGTTAGTGTTAGGGGACGGGGACCGTTTAGGGTCCAGGAGAGGGTACGAAAACGCTTTAGGAGGATCGTACGCGTGAGGGCGCGGGTTAGTGTTAGCGTACGGTTTAGGATTAGGGGACGGGTGAGGGTCAGGCTTCGGGGAAGAGTTAGGGTTAGGGTTTGGGCTAGGGTTAGGGTTAGGGGACGGGGACGGTTTACGGTCCAGGGGAGGGTACGACAACGCTTTAGAGGGAGCGTACGTGTGAGGGCGCGGGTTAGTGTCAGCGTACGGGTTAGGATTAGGGGACCTGTGAGGGTCAGGCTTCGGGGAAGGGTTAGGGTTAGGGTTCGGGCTAGGGTTAGGGTTAGGGGACGGGGACGGTTTAGGGTCCAGGGGAGGGTACAACAACGCTTTTGCGGGATCGTACGCATGAGGGCGCGGGTTAGTGTTAGCGTACGTGTTAGGATTAGGGGACGGGTAAGCGTCAGGCTTCGGGGAAGGGTTAGGGTTAGGGTTCGGGCTAGGGTTAGGGTTAGGGGACAGGGAAGGTTTAGGGTCCAGGGGAGGGTACGACAACGCTTTAGGGGGAGCGTAAGTGTGAGGGCGCGGGTTAGTGTTAGCGTACGGGTTAGGATTAGGGGACGGGTGAGGCTCAGGCTTCGGGGAAGTGTTAGGGTTAGGGTTCGGGCTAGGTTTAGGGTTAGGGGTCAGGGACGGTTTAGGGTCGAGGTGAGGGTACGACAACGCTTTAGGGGGAGCGTACGTGTGAGGGCACGGGTTAGTGTTAGCGTACGGGTTAGGATTAGGGAACGGGTGAGGGTCAGGCTTCGGGGAAGGGTTAGGGTTAGGGTTCGGGCCAGGGTTAGGGTTAGGGGACGGGGACGGTTTAGGGTCCAGGTGAGGGTACGACAACACTTTAGGGGGAGCGTACACGTGAGGGCATGGGTTAGTGTTAGCGTACGAGTTAGGATTAGGGGACGGGTGAGGGTCAGGCTTCGCGGAAGGGTTAGGGTTAGGGTTCGGGCTAGGGTTAGGGTTAGGGGTCGGGGACGGTTTAGGGTACAGGGGAGGGTAAGACAACACTTTAGGGGGAGCATACGTGTGAGGGTGTGGGTTAGTGTTAGCGTACGGGTTAGGATTAAAGGACGGGTGAGGGTCAGGCTTCGGGGAAGGGTTCGGGTTAGGGTTAGGGCTAGGGTTAGGGTTAGGGAACGGGGACGGTTTAGGGTCCAGGGGAGGGTACGACAACGCTTTAGCGGGAGCGTACGCATAAGGGCGCGGGTTAGTGTTAGCGTACGGTTTAGGATTACGGGACGGGTGAGGGTCAGGCTTCGGGGAAGGGTTAGGGCTAGGGTTCGGGCTAGGGTTAGGGTTAGGGGGCGGGGACGGTTTAGGGTCCAGGGGAGGGTACGACAATGCTTTAGGGGGAGCGTACGCGTGAGGGCGCTTTTTCGTGTTAGCGTACGGGTTAGGATTAGGGGACGGGTGAGGGTCAGGCTTCGGGGAAGGGTTAGGGTTAGGTTTCGGGCTAGGGTTAGGGTTAGGGGACAGGGAAGGTTTAGGGTCCAGGGGAGGGTACGACAACGCTTTAGGGGGAGCGTAAGTGTGAGGGTGCGGGTTAGTGTTAGCGTTCGGGTTAGGATTAGGGGACGGGTGAGGCTCAGGCTTCGGGGAAGGGTTAGGGTTAGGGTTCGGGCTAGGTTTAGGGTTAGGGGTCAGGGACGGTTTAGGGTCGAGGTGAGGGTACGACAACGCTTTAGGGGGAGCGTACGTGTGAGGGCACGGGTTAGTGTTAGCGTACGGGTTAGGATTAGGGGACGGGTGATGGTCAGGCTTCGGGGAAGGGTTAGGGTTAGGGTTCGGGCCAGGGTTAGGGTTAGGGGACGGGGACGGTTTAGGGTCCAGGGGAGGGTACGACAACGCTTTAGGGGGAGCGTACGTGTGAGGGAGCGGGTTAGTGTTAGCGTACGGGTTAGGATTAGGGGACGGGTGAGTGTCAGCCTTCGAGGTAGGGTTAGTGTTAGGGTTCGGGCTAGGGTTAGGGTTAGGGGACGGGGACGGTTTAGGGTCCAGGGGAGGGTACGACAACGCTTTAGGGGGAGCGTTCGTGTGAGGGCGCGGGTTAGTGTTAGAGTACGGGTTAGGATTAGGGGACGGGTGAGGGTCAGGTTTCGGGGAAGGGTTAGGGTTCGGGTTCGGGCTAGGGTTAGGGATAGGGGACGAGGACCGTTTAGGGTCCAGGGGAGGGTACGAGAACGCTTTAGGGGGATTGTACGTGTGAGGGCGCGGGATAGTGTTAGCGTACGAGTTAGGATTAGGGGACGGGAGAAGGTCATGCTTCAGGGAAGGCTTAGGGTTAGGGATCGGGCTAGGTTAGGGTTAGGGGACGGGGACGGTTTAGGGTCCAAGGGATGGTACGACAATGCTTTAGGGGGAGCGTACGCATGAGGGCACGGGTTAGTGTTAGCGTACGGATTAGGATTAGGGGATGGGTGAGGGTCAGGCTTCGGGGAAGGGTTAGGGTTAGGGTTCGGGCTAGGGTTAGGGTTAGGGGACGGGGACGGTTTAGGGTCCAGGGGAGGGTACGACAACGCTTTAGGGGGAGCGTACGCGTGAGGGCGGGGGTTAGTGTTAGCGTACGGGTTAGGATTATGGGACGGGTGAGGGTCAGGCTTCGGGGAAGTTTTAGGGATAGGGTTCGGGCTAGGGTTAGGGTTAGGGGACGAGGACGGTTTAGGGTCCAGGGGAGGGTACGACAACGCTTTAGGGGGAGCGTACGTGTGAGGGCGCGGGTTAGTGTTAGCGTACGGGTTAGGATTAGGGGACGGGTGAGTGTCAGGCTTCGCGGAAGGTTTAGGGTTAGGGTTCGGGCTAGGGTTAGGGTTAGGGGACGGAGACGGTTTAGGGTCCAGGGGAGGGTACGAAAACACTTTCGGGGGAGCGTACGTGTGAGGGCGCGAGTTAGTGTTAGCGTACGGGTGAGGATTAGGGGACGGGTGAGGGTCAGGCTTCGGGGAAGTATTAGGGTTAGGGTTAGGGCTAGGGTTAGGGTTAGGGGACGGGGACGGTTTAGGGTTCAGGAGAGGGTACGAAAACGCTTTAGGGGGATCGTACGCGTGAGGGCGCGGGTTAGTGTTAGCGTTCGGGTGAGGATTAGGGGACAGTTGAGGGTCAGGCTTCGGGGAAGGGTTAGGGTTAGGGTTTGGGCTAGGGTTACGTTTAAGGGACGGGGACGGTTTAGCGTCCAGGGGAGTGTACGACAACGATTTAGGGGGAGCGTACGTGTGAGGGCGCGGGTTAGTGTTAGCGTACGGGTGAGGTATAGGGGACGGTTGAGGGTCAGGCTTCGGGGAAGGGTTAGGGTTAGGGTTCGGGCTAGGGTTAGGGTTAGGGGACGGGGACGGTTTAGGGTCCAGGGGAGGGTACGACAACGCTTTAGGGGGAGCGTACGTGTGAGGGCGTGGGTTAGTGTTAGCGTACGGGTGAGGATTAGGGGACGGGTGAGGGTCAGGCTTCGGGGAAGGGTTAGGGTTAGGGTTCGGGCTAGGGTTAGGGTTAGGGGACGGGGACGGTTTAGGGTCCAGGGGAGGGTACGACAATGCTTTAGGGGGAGCGTACGTGTGAGGGCGCGGGTTAGTGTTAGCGTATGGGTGAGGATTACGGGACAGGTGAGGGTCAGGCTTCGGGGAACGGTTAGGGTTAGGGTTCGGGCTAGGGTTAGGGTTAGGGGACGGGAACGGTTTAGGGTCCAGGGAAGGGTACGACAACGCTTTAGGGGGAGCGTACGTGTGAGTTCGCGGGTTAGTGTTAGCGTACGGGTTAGGATTAGGGGACGTGTGAGGGTCAGGCTTCGGGGAAGAGTTAGGGTTAGGGTTTGGGCTAGAGTTAGGGTTAGGGGACGGGGACGGTTTACGGTCCAGGAGAGGGTATGACAATGCTTTAGGGGGATCGTACGCGTGAGGGCGCGGGGTAGTGTTAGTGTACGGGTGACGATTAGGGGACGGGTGAGGGTCAGGCTTCGGGGAAGGGTTAGGGTTAGGGTTCGGGCTAGGGTTAGGTTTAGGGGACGGGGACGGTTTAGGGTCCAGGGAAGTGTATGACAACGATTTAGGGAGAGCGTACATGTGAGGGCGCGGGTTAGTGTTAGCGTACGGGTGAGGATTAAGGGACAGGTGAGGGTCAGGCTTCGGGGAAGGGTTACGGTTAGGGTTCGGGCTAGGGTTAGGGTTAGGGGGCGGGGACGGTTTAGGGTCCAGGGGAGGGTACGACAACGCTTTAGGGGGAGCGTACGCGTGAGGGCGCTTTTTCGTGTTAGCGTACGGGTTAGGATTAGGGGACGGGTGAGGGTCAGGCTTCGGGGAAGGGTTAGGGTTAGGTTTCGGGCTAGGGTTAGGGTTAGGGGACAGGGAAGGTTTAGGGTCCAGGGGAGGGTACGACAACGCTTTAGGGGGAGCGTAAGTGTGAGGGTGCGGGTTAGTGTTAGCGTTCGGGTTAGGATTAGGGGAAGGGTGAGGCTCAGGCTTCGGGGAAGGGTTAGGGTTAGGTTTCGGGCTAGGTTTAGGGTTAGGGGTCAGGGACGGTTTAGGGTCGAGGTGAGGGTACGACAACGCTTTAGGGGGAGCGTACGTGTGAGGGCACAGGTTAGTGTTAGCGTACGGGTTAGGATTAGGGGACGGGTGATGGTCAGGCTTCGGGGAAGGGTTAGGGTTAGGGTTCGGGCCAGGGTTAGGGTTAGGGGACGGGGACGGTTTAGGGTCCAGGTGAGGGTACGACAACGCTTTAGGGGGAGCGTACACGTGAGGGCACGGGTTAGTGTTAGCGTACGGGTTAGGATTAGGGGACGGGTGAGGGTCAGGCTTCGGGGAAGGGTTAGGGTTAGGGTTCGGGCTAGGGTTAGGGTTAGGGGTCGGGGACGGTTTAGGGTCCAGGGGAGGGTAAGACAACACTTTAGGGGGAGCATACGAGTGAGGGTGTGGGTTAGTGTTAGCGTACGGGTTAGGATTAAGGGACGGGTGAGGGTCAGGCTTCGGGGAAGGGTTAGGGTTAGGGTTCGGGCTAGGGTTAGGGTTAGGGGACGGGGACGGTTTAGGGTCCAGGGGAGGGTACGACAACGCTTTAGGGGGAGCGTACGTGTGAGGGAGCGGGTTAGTGTTAGCGTACGGGTTAGGATTAAGGGACGGGTGAGTGTCAGCCTTCGAGGAAGGGTTAGTGTTAGGGTTCGGGCTAGGGTTAGGGTTAGGGGACGGGGACGGTTTAGGGTCCAGGGGAGTGTACGACAACGCTTTAGGGGGAGCGTTCGTGTGAGGGCACGGGTTAGTGTTAGCATACGGGTTAGGATTAGGGGACGGGTGAGGGTCAGGTTTCGGGGAAGGGTTAGGGTTCGGGTTCGGGCTAGGGTTAGGGTTAGGGGACGGGGACCGTTTAGGGTCCAGGGGAGGGTACGAGAACGCTTTAGGGGGATTGTAAGTGTGAGGGCGCGGGATAGTGTTAGCGTACGAGTTAGGATTAGGGGACGGGAGAAGTTCAGGCTTCAGGGAAGGCTTAGGGTTAGGGTTCGGTCTAGGGTTAGGGTTAGGGGACGGGGACGGTTTAGGGTCCAAGGGATGGTACGACAATGCTTTAGGGGGAGCGTACGCATGAGGGCACGGGTTAGTGTTAGCGTACGGATTAGGATTAGGGGATGGGTGAGGGTCAGGCTTCGGGGAAGGGTTAGGGTTAGGGTTCGGGCTAGGGTTAGGGTTAGGGGACGGGGACGGTTTAGGGTCCAGGGGAGGGTACGACAACGCTTTAGGGGGAGCGTACGCGTGAGGGCGGGGGTTAGTGTTAGCGTACGGGTTAGGAATAGGGGACGGGTGAGGGTCAGGCTTCGGGGAAGTTTTAGGGATAGGGTTCGGGCTAGGGTTAGGGTTAGGGGACGAGGACGGTTTAGGGTCCAGGGGAGGGTACGACAACGCTTTAGGGGGAGCGTACGTGTGAGGGCGCGGGTTAGTGTTAGCGTACGGGTTAGGATTAGGGGACGGGTGAGTGTCAGGCTTCGCGGAAGGTTTAGGGTTAGGGTTCGGGCTAGGGTTAGGGTTAGGGGACGGAGACGGTTTAGGGTCCAGGGGAGGGTACGAAAACACTTTCGGGGGAGCGTACGTGTGAGGGCGCGAGTTAGTGTTAGCGTACGGGTGAGGATTAGGGGACGGGTGAGGGTCAGGCTTCGGGGAAGTGTTAGGGTTAGGGTTAGGGCTAGGGTTAGGGTTAGGGGACGGGGACGGTTTAGGGTTCAGGAGAGGGTACGAAAACGCTTTAGGGGGATCGTATGCGTGAGGGCACGGGTTAGTGTTAGCGTACGGGTGAGGATTAGGGGACGGGTGAGGGTCAGGCTTCGGGGAAGGGTTAGGGTTAGGGTTCGGGCTAGAGTTAGGGTTAGGGGACGGGGACGGTTTACGGTCCAGGAGAGGGTACGACAATGCTTTAGGGGGATCGTACGCGTGAGGGCGCGGGGTAGTGTTAGTGTACGGGTGACGATTAGGGGACGGGTGAGGGTCAGGCTTCGGGGAAGGGTTAGGGTTAGGGTTCGGGCTAGGGTTAGGTTTAGGGGACGGGGACGGTTTAGGGTCCAGGGAAGTGTATGACAACGATTTAGGGGGAGCGTACATGTGAGGGCGCGGGTTAGTGTTAGCGTACGGGTGAGGATTAAGGGACGGGTGAGGGTCAGGCTTCCGGGAAGTGTTACGGTTAGGGTTCGGGCTAGGGTTAGGGTTAGGGGACAGGGTCGGTTTAGGGTCCAGGGGAGGGTACGACAACGCTTTAGGGGGAGCGTACGTGTGAGGGCGTGGGTTAGTGTTAGCGTACGGGTGAGGATTACGGGACGGGTGAGGGTCAGGCTTCGGGGAACGGTTAGGATTAGGGTTCGGGCTAGGGTTAGGGTTAGGGGATGGGAACGGTTTAGGGTCCAGGGGAGGGTACGACAACGCTTTAGGGGGAGCGTACGTGTGAGGGCACGGGTTAGTGTTAGCGTACGGTTGAGGATTAGTGGACGAGTGAGGGTCAGGCTTCGGGGAAGGGTTAGGGTTAGGGTTTGGGCTAGGGTTAGGGTTAGGGGACGGGGAAGGTTTAGGGTCCAGGGGAGGGTACGACAATGCTTTAGGGGGAGCGTTCGTGTGAGGGCGCGGGTTAGTGCTAGCGTTCGGGTTAGGATTAGGGGACGGGTGAGGGTCAGGCTTCGGGGAAGGGTTAGGGTTAGGGTTCGGGCTAGGGTTAGGGTTAGGGGACGGGGAAGGTTTAGGGTCCAGTGGAGGGTACGACAATGCTTTAGGGGGAGCGTACGTCTGACGGAGCGGGATAGTGTTAGCGTACGGGTTAGGATTATGGGACGGGTGAAGGTCAGCCTTCGGGGAAGGGTTAGGGTTAGGGTTCGGGCTAGGGTTAGGGTTAGGGGACGGGGACGGTTTAGGGTCCAAGGGAGGGTAAGACAACGCTTTAGGGGGGGCGTACGTGTGAGGGCGTGGGTTAGTGTTAGCGTACGGGTGAGGATTAGGGGACGGATGAGGGTCAGGCTTCGGGGAAGGGTTAGGGTTAGGGTTCGGGCTAGGGTTAGGGTTAGGGGACGGGGACGGTTTAGGGTCCAGGGGAGGGTACGACAACGCTTTAGGGGGAGCATACGTGTGAGGGCGCGGGTTAGTGTTAGCGTACGGTTGAGCATTAGGGGACGTGTAAGGGTCAGGCTTCGGGGAAGTGTTAGGGTTAGGGTTCGGGCTAGGGTTAGGGTTAGGGGACGGGGACGGTTTAGGGTCCAGGGGAGGGTACGACAACGCTTTAGGGGGAGCGTACGCGTGAGGGCGCGGGTTAGTGTTAGCGTACTGGTTAGGATTAGGGGACGGGTGAAGGTCAGGCTTCGGGGAAGGGTTAGGTTTAGGGTTCGGGCTAGGGTTAGGGTTAGGGGACGGGGACGGTTTAGGGTCCAGGGGAGGGTACGACAACGCTTTAGGGGGAGCGTACGTGTGAGGGCGTGGGTTAGTGTTAGCGTACGGGTTAGGATGAGGGGAAGGGTGAGGGTCAGGCTTCGGGGAAGGGTTAGGTTTAGGGTTCGGGCTAGGGTTAGGGTTAGGTGACGGGGAAGGTTTAGGGTCCAGTTGAGGGTACGACAACGCTTTAGGGGGAGCGTACGTGTGAGGGCGTGGGTTAGTGTTAGCGTATGGGTTAGGATTAGGGGACGTGTGAGGGTCAGACTTCGGGGAAGGGTAAGGGTTAGGGTTCGGGCTAGGGTTAGGGTTAGGGGACGAGGACGGTTTAGGGTCCAGGGGAGGGTACGACAACACTTTAGGGGGAACATACGTGTAAGGGAGTGGGTTAGTGTTAGCGTACGGATTAGGATTAGGGGACGTGTGAGTGTCAGGCTTCGGGGAATGGTTAGGCCTAGGGTTCGGGCTAGGGTTAGGGTTAGGGGACGGGGACGGTTTAGGGTCCAGGGGAGGGTACGACAACGCTTTAGGGGGAGCGTACGTGTGAGGGCGTGGGGTAGTTTTAGCGTACGGGTTGGGATTAGGGGACGGGTGAGGGTCAGGCTTCGGGGAAGGGTTAGGGTTAGGGTTCGGGCTAGGGTTAGTGTTAGGGCACGGGGACGGTTTAGGGTCCAGGGGAGGGTACGACAACGCTTTAGGGGGAGCGTACGTGTGAGGGCGTGGTTTAGTGTTAGCGTACGGGTTAGGATTAGGGGACGTGTGAGTGTCAGGCTTCGGGGAATGGTTAGGGTTAGGGTTCGGGCTAAGGTTAGGGTTAGGGGACGGGGACGGTTTAGGGTCCAGGGGAGGGTACGACAACGCTTTAGGGGGAGCGTACGTGTGAGGGCGCGGGTTAGTGTTAGCGTACGGGTTAGGATTAGGGGACTGGTGAGGGTCAGGCTTCGGGGAAGGGTTAGGGTTAGGGTTCGGGCTAGGGTTAGGGTTAGGGGATGGGGACGGTTTAGGGTCCAGGGGAGGGTACAACAACGCTTTAGGGGGAGCGTAGGTGTGAGGGCGTGTGTTAGTGTTAGCGTACGGGTTAAGATTAGGGGACGGGTGAGGGTCAGGCTTCGGGCAAGGGTTAGGGTTAGGGTTCGGGCTAGGGTTAGGTTTAGTGGACGGGGACGGTTTAGGGTCCAGGAGAGGGTACGACAACGCTTTAGGGGGAGCGTACGTGTGAGGGCGCGGGTTAGTGTTAGCGTACGGGTTAGGATTAGGGGACGGGTGAGGGTCAGGCTTCGGGGAAGTGTTAGGGTTAGGGTTCGGGCTAGGGTTAGGGTTAGGGGACGGTTTAGGGTCCAGGTGAGGGTACCACAACGCTTTAGGGGGAGCGTACGTGTGAGGGCACGGGTTAGTGTCAGCGTACGGGTTAGGATTAGGGGACGAGTGAGGGTCAGGCTTCGGGGAAGGGTTAGGGTTAGGGTTCGGGCTAGGGTTAGGGTTAGGGGACGGGGACGGATTAGGGTCCAGGGGAGGGATACGACAATGCTTTAGGGGGAGCGTACGTGTGAGGGCGCGGGTTAGTGTTACCGTACGGGTGAGGAATAGGGGACGGGTTAGGGTCAGGCTTCGGGGAAGGGTTAGGGTTAGGGTTCGAGCTAGGGTTAGGGTTAGGGGATGGGGACGGTTTAGGGTCCAGGGGAGGGTACGACAACGCTTTAGGGGGAGCGTACGTGTGAGGGCGCGGGTTAGTGTTAGCGTACGGGTTAGGATTAGGGGACGGGTGAGGGTTAGGCTTCGGGGAAGGGTTAGGGTTAGGGTTAGGGCTAGGGTTAGGGTTAGGGGACGGGGACGGTTTAGGGTCCAGGGGAGGGTACGGCAACGCTTTAGCGGGAGCGTACGTGTGAGGGCGCGAGTTATGTTAGCCCACGGGTTAGGATTAGGGGACGGTTGAGGGTCAGGCTTCGGGGAAGGTTTAGGGTTAGGGTTCGGGCTAGGGTTAGGGTTAGGGGACGGGGACGGTTTAGGGTCCAGGGGAGGGTACGACAACGCTTTAGGGGGAGCGTACGTGTGAGGGCGCGGATTAGTGTTAGCGTACGGGTTAGGATTAGGGGACGGGTGAGGGTCAGGCTTCTGGGAAGGGTTAGGGTTAGGGTTCGGGCTAGGGTTAGGGTTAGGGGACGGGGATGGTTTAGGGTCCAGGGAAAGGTACGACAACGCTTTAGGGGGAGCGTACGTGTGAGTGTGCGGGTTAGTGGCAGCGTACGGGTTAGGATTAGGGGACGGGTGAGTGTCAGGCTTCGGGGAAGGGTTAGGGTTAGGGTTCGGGCTAGGGTTAGGGTTATGGGACGGGGACGGTTTAGGGTCCAGGTGAGGGTACCACTACGCTTTAGGGGGAGCGTACGTGTGAGGGCGCGGGTTAGTGTCAGCGTACGGGTTAGGATTAGGGGACGGGTGAGGGTCAGGCTTCGGGGAAGGGTTAGGGTTAGGGTTCGTGCTAGGGTTAGGTTTAGGGGACGGGGACGGTTTAGGGTCCATGTGAGTGTACGACAACGCTTTAGGGGGAGGATACGTGTGAGGGCGCGGGTTAGTGTTAGCGTACGGGTTAGGATTAGAGGACGGGTGAGGGTCAGGCTTCGGGGAAGGCTTAGGGTTACGGTTCGGGCTAGGGTTAGGGTTAGGGGACGGGGACGGTTTAGGGTCCAGGTGAGGGTACGACAACGCTTTAGGGGGAGCGTACGTGTGAGGGCGTGGGTTAGTGTTAGAGTACGGGTTAGGATTAGGGGACGGGTGAGGGTCAGGCTTCGGGGAAGTGTTAGGGTAAGGGTTCGGGCTAGGGTTAGGGTTAGGGGACGGGGACGGTTTAGGGTCCAGGGGAGGGTACGACAACGCTTTAGGGGGAGCGTAGGTGTGAGGGCGCGGGTTAGTGTTAGCGTACGGTTTAGGATTATGGGACGGGTGAGTGTCAGGCTTTGGGGAAGGGTTAGGGTTAGGGTTCGGGCTAGGTTTAGGGTTAGGGGATGGGAACGGTTTAGGGTCCAGGGGAGGGTACGACAACGCTTTAGGGGCAGTGTACGGGTGACGGCACGGGTTAGTGTTAGCGTACGGGTTAGGATTAGGGGACGGGTGAGGGTCAGGCTTCGGGGAAGGGTTCGGGTTAGGGTTCGGGCTAGGGTTAGGGTTAGGGGACGGGAAGGCTTAGGGTCCAGGGGAGGGTACTGCAAAGCTTTAGCGGGAGCGTACGTGTGAGGGCGCGAGTTATGTTAGCGTATGGGTTAGGATTAGGGGACGGGTGAGGGTCAGGCTTCGGGGAAGGGTTAGGGTTAGGGTTCGGGCTAGGGTTAGGGTTAGGGGACGGGGACGGTTTAGGGTCCAGGGGAGGGTACGACAACGCTTTAGGGGGAGCGTATGTGTGAGGGCGTGGGGTAGTGTTAGCGTACGGGTTAGGATTAGGGGACGGGTGAGGTTCAGGCTTCGGGGAAGGGTTAGGGTTAGGGTTCGGGTTAGGGTTAGAGTTAGGGGACGGGGACGGTTTAGGGTTCAGGGGAGGGTACAACAACCCTTTAGGGGGAGCGTACGTGTGAGGGCGCAGGTTAGTGTTAGCGTACGGGTTAGGATTAGGGGACGGGTGAGGGTCAGGCTTTGGGGAAGGGTTAGTGTTAAGGTTTAGGCTAGGGTTAGGGTTAGGTGACGGGGAAGGTTTAGGGTCCAGAGGAGGGTACGACAACGCTTTAGGGGGAGCGTACGTGTGAGAGCGCAGATTAGTGTTAGCGTATGGGTTAGGATTAGGGGACGGGTGAGGGTCAGGCTTCGGGGAAGGGTTAGGGTTAGGGTTCGCGCTAGGGTTAGGGTTAGGGTTAGGGGACGGTTTAGGGTCCCGGTGAGGGTACCACAACGCTTTAGGGGGAGCGTACGTGTGAGGGCGCGGGTTAGTGTAAGCGTACGGGTTAGGATAAGGGGACGAGTGAGGGTCAGGCTTCGGGGAAGGGTTAGGGTTAGGGTTCGTGCTAGGGTTAGGGTTAGGGGACGGGGACGGTTTAGGGTCCAGGGGAGGGATACGACAATGCTTTAGGGGGAGCGTACCTGTGAGGGCGCGGGTTAGTGTTAGCGTACGGGTGAGGATTAGGGGACGGGTGAGGGTCAGGCTTCGGGGAAGGGTTAGGGTTAGGGTTCGGGCTAGGGTTAGGGTTAGGGGACGGGGACGGTTTAGGGTCCAGGGGAGGGTACGACAACGCCTTAGGGGGAGCGTACGTGTGAGGGCGTGGGTTAGTGTTATCGTACGGGTTAGGATTAGGGGACGGGTGAGGGTTAGGCTTCGGGGAAGGGTTAGGGTTAGGGTTAGGGCTAGGGTTAGGGTTAGGGGATGGGGACGGTTTAGGGTCCAGGGGAGGGTACGGCAACGCTTTAGCGGGAGCATACGTGTGAGGGCGCGAGTTATGTTAGCGTACGGGTTAGGATTAGGGGACGGGTGAGGGTCAGGCTTCGGGGAAGTGTTAGGGTTAGGGTTCGGGCTAGGGTTAGGGTTAGGGGATGGGGACGGTTTAGGGTCCAGGGGAGGGTACGACAACGCTTTAGGGGGAGCGTACGTGTGGGGGTGCGGGTTAGTGTTAGCGTACGGGTTAGGATTAGGGGACGGGTGAGGGTCAGGCTTCGGGGAAGGGTTAGTGTTAGGGTTCGGGCTAGGGTTAGGGTTAGGGGACGGGGATGGTTTAGGGTCCAGGGAAAGGTACGACAACGCTTTAGGGGGAGCGTACGTGTGAGTGTGCAGGTTAGTGTCAGCATACGGGTGAGGATTAGGGGACGGGTGAGGGTCAGGCTTCGGGGAAGGGTTAGCGTTAGTGTTCGGGCTAGGGTTAGCGTTATGGGACGGGGACGGTTTAGGGTCCAGGTGAGGGTACCACTACGCTTTAGGGGGAGCGTACATGTGAGGGCGCGGGTTAGTGTCAGCGTACGGATTAGGATTAGGGGACGGGTGAGTGTCAGGCTTCGGGGAAGTGTTAGGGTTAGGGTTCGTGTTAGGGTTAGGGGACGGGTACGGTTTAGGGTCCATGTGAGTGTACGACAACGCTTTAGGGGTAGTGTAAGTGTGAGGGCGTGGGTTAGTGTTAGCGTACGGGTTAGGATTAGAGGACGGGTGAGGGTCAGGCTTCGGGGAAGGCTTAGGGTTACGGTTCCGGCTAGGGTTAGGGTTAGGGGACGGGGACGGTTTAGGGTGCAGGTAAGGGTACGACAACGCTTTAGGGGGAGCGTACGTGTGAGGGCGCGGGTTAGTGTTAGAGTACGGGTTAGGATTAGGGGACGGGTGAGGGTCAGGCTTCGGGGAAGGCTTAGGGTTAGGGTTCGGGCTAGGGTTAGGGTAAGGGGACGGAGACGGTTTAGGGTCCAGGTGAGGGTACGACAACGCTTTAGGGGGAGCTACGTGTGAGGGCGTGGGTTAGTGTTAGCGTACGGGTTAGGATTAGGGGACGGATGAGGGTCAGGTTTCGGGGAAGGCTTAGGGTTAGGGTTCGGGCTAGGATTAGGGTTAGGGGACTGGGACGGTTTAGGGTCCAGGGGAGGGTACGACAACGCTTTAGGGAGAGCGTAGGTGTGAGGGCGCGGGTTAGTGTTAGCGTACGGGTTAGGATTAGGGGACGGGTGAGGGTCAGGCTTCGGGGAAGTGTTAGGGTAAGGGTTCGGGCTAGGGTTAGGGTTAGGGGACGGGGACGGTTTAGGGTCCAGGGGAGGGTACGACAACGCTTTAGGGGGAGCGTAGGTGTGAGGGCGCGGGTTAGTGTTAGCGTACGGTTTAGGATTATGTGACGGGTGAGTGTCAGGCTTCGGGGAAGGGTTAGGGTTAGGGTTCGGGCTAGGGTTAGGGTTAGGGGATGGAAACGGTTTAGGGTCCAGGGGAGGGTACGACAACGCTTTAGGGGCAGTGTACGGGTGAGGGCACGGGTTAGTGTTAGCGTACGGGTTAGGATTAGGGGACGGGTGAGGGTCAGGCTTCGGGGAAGTGTTCGGGTTAGGGTTCGGGCTAGGGTTAGGGTTAGGGGACGGGACGGTTTAGGGTCCAGGGGAGGGTACGGCAAAGCTTTAGCGGGAGCGTACGTGTGAGGGCGCGAATTATGTTAGCGTACGGGTTAGGATTAGGGGACGGGTGAGAGTCAGGCTTCGGGGAAGGGTTAGGGTTAGGGTTCGGGCTAGGGTTAGGGTTAGGGGACGGGGACGGTTTAGGGTTCAGGGGAGGGTACGACAACGCTTTAGGGGGAGCGTACGTGTGAGGGCGTGGGTTAGTGTTAGCGTACGGGTTAGGATTAGGGGACGGGTGAGGGTCAGGCTTCGGGGAAGGTTTAGGGTTAGGGTTCGGGCTAGGGTTAGAGTTAGGGGACGGGGACGGTTTAGGGTCCAGGGGAGGGTACAACAACGCTTTAGGGGGAGCGTACATGTGAGGGCGTGGGTTAGTGTTAGCGTACGGGTTAAGATTAGGGGACGGGTGAGGGTCAGGCTTCGGGCAAGTGTTAGGGTTAGGGTTCGGGCTAGGGTTAGGTTTAGTGGACGGGGACGGTTTAGGGTCCAGGAGAGGGTACGACAACGCTTTAGGGGGACCGTACGTGTGAGGGCGCGGGTTAGTGTTAGCGTACAGGTTAGGATTAGGGGACGGGTGAGGGTCAGGCTTCGGGGAAGTGTTAGGGTTAGGGTTCGGGCTAGGGTTAGGGTTAGGGGACGGGGACGGTTTAGGGTCCAGGGGAGGGTATGACAACACTTTAGGGGCAGCGTACGTGTGAGGGCACAGGTTAGTGTTAGCGTACGGGTTAGGATTAGGGGACGGGTGAGGGTCAGGCTTCGGGGAAGGGTTAGGGTTAGGGTTCGGGCTAGGGTTAGGGTTAGGGGACGGGGACACTATAGGGTCCAGGGGAGGGTACGACAATGCTTTAGCGGGAGCGTACGTGTGAGGGCGCGGGTTAGTGTTAGCGTACGGGTGAGGATTAGGGGACGGGTGAGGGTCAGGCTTCGGGGAAGGGTTAGGGTTAGGGTTCGGGCTAGGGTTAGCGTTAGGGGACGGGGACGGTTTAGGGTCCAGGGGAGGGTAAGTCAACGCTTTAGGGGGAGCGTACGTGTGAGGGCGCGGGTTAGTGTTAGCTACGGGTTAGGGTTGGGGGACGGGTGAGAGTCAGGCTTCGGGGAAGTGTTAGGGTTAGGGTTCTGGCTAGGGTTAGGGTTAGGGGACGGGGATGGCTTAGCGTCCAGGGAAGGGTATGACAACGCTTTAGCGGGAGCGTACGTGTGAGGGCGCGGGTTAGTGTTAGCGTACGGGTGAGGATTAGGGGACCGGTGAGGGTCAGGCTTCTGGGAAGGGTTAGGGTTAGGGTTTGGGGTAGGGTTAGGGTTAGGGGACGGGGACGGTTTAGGGTCCAGGGGAGGGTACGACAGCGCTTTAGGGGGAGCGTACGAGTGAGGGCGCGGGTTAGTGTTTGCGTACGGGTTAGGATTAGGGGACGGGTGAGGGTCAGGTTTCGGGGAAGGGTTAGGTTTAGTGTTCGGGCTAGGGTTAGGGTTAGGGGACGGGGACGGTTTAGGGTCCAGGTTAGGATACGACAACACTTTACGGGGAGCGTACGCGTGAGGGCACGGGTTAGTGTTAGCGTACGGGTTAGCATTAGGGGACGGGTGAGGGTCAGGTTTCGGGGAAGGGTTAGGGTTAGGGTTCGGGCTAGGGTTTGGGTTAGGGGACGGGGACGGTTTAGGGTCCAGGTGAGGGTACGACAACGCTTTAGCTGGAGCGTACGTGTGAGGGCGCGGGTTAGTGTTAGCGTACGGGTTAGGATTATGGGACGGGTGAGGGTCAGGCTTTGGGGAAGTGTTAGTGTTAAGGTTTAGGCTAGGGTTAGGGTTAGGTGACGGGGAAGGTTTAGGGTACAGAGGAGGGTACGACAACGCTTTAGGGGGAGGGTACGTGTGAGAGCGCGGATTAGTGTTAGCGTATGGGTTAGGATTAGGGGACGGGTGAGGGTCAGGCTTCGGGGAAGGGTTAGGGTTAGGGTTCGCGCTAGGGTTAGGGTTAGGGTTAGGGGACGGTTTAGGGTCCAGGTGAGGGTACCACAACGCTTTAGGGGGAGCGTACGTGTGAGGGCGCGGGTTAGTGTCAGCGTACGGGTGAGGATTAGGGGACGGGTGAGGGTCAGGCTTCGGGGAAGGGTTAGGGTTAGGGTTCGGGCTAGGGTTAGGGTTAGGGGACGGGGACGGTTTAGGGTCCAGGGGAGGGTACGACAACGCCTTAGGGGGAGCGTACGTGTGAGGGCGCGGGTTAGTGTTAGCGTACGGGTTAGGATTAGGGGACGGGTGAGGGTTAGGCTTCGGGGAAGGGTTAGGGTTAGCGTTAGGGCTAGGGTTAGGGTTAGGGGATGGGGACGGTTTAGGGTCCAGGGGAGGGTACGGCAACGCTTTAGCGGGACCATACGTGTGAGGGCGCGAGTTATGTTAGCGTACGGGTTAGGATTAGGGGACGGGTGAGGGTCAGGCTTCGGGGAAGGGTTAGGGTTAGGGTTCGGGCTAGGGTTAGGGTTAGGGGACGGGGACGGTTTAGGGTCCAGGGGAGGGTACGACAACGCTTTAGGGGGAGCGTACGTGTGAGGGCGCGGGTTAGTGTTAGCGTACGGGTTAGGATTAGGGGACGGGTGAGGGTCAGGCTTCGGGGAAGGGTTAGGGTTAGGGTTCGGGCTAGGGTTAGGGTTAGGGGACGGGGATGGTTTAGGGTCCAGGGAAAGGTACGACAACGCTTTAGGGGGAGCGTACGTGTGAGTGTGCGGGTTAGTGTCAGCGTACGGGTTAGGATTAGGGGACGGGTGAGGGTCAGGCTTCGGGGAAGGGTTAGCGTTAGTGTTCGGGCTAGGGTTAGCGTTATGGGACGGGGACAGTTTAGGGTCCAGGTGAGGGTACCACTACCCTTTAGGGGGAGCGTACATGTGAGGGCGCGGGTTAGTGTCAGCGTACGGGTTAGGATTAGGGGACGGGTGAGTGTCAGGCTTCGGGGAAGGGTTAGGGTTAGGTTCGTGTTAGGGTTAGGGGACGGGTACGGTTTAGGGTCCATGTGAGGGTACGACAACGCTTTAGGGGGAGCGTACGTGTGAGGGCACAGGTTAGTGTTAGCGTACGGGTTAGGATTAGGGGACGGGTGAGGGTCAGGCTTCGGGGAAGGGTTAGGGTTAGGGTTCGGGCTAGGGTTAGGGTTAGGGGACGGGGACACTATAGGGTCCAGGGGAGGGTACGACAATGCTTTAGCGGGAGCGTACGTGTGAGGGCGCGGGTTAGTGTTAGCGTACGGGTGAGGATTAGGGGACGGGTGAGGGTCAGGCTTCGGGGAAGGGTTAGGGTTAGGGTTCGGGCTAGGGTTAGCGTTAGGGGACGGGGACGGTTTAGGGTCCAGGGGAGGGTAAGTCAACGCTTTAGGGGGAGCGTACGTGTGAGGGCGCGGGTTAGTGTTAGCTACGGGTTAGGGTTAGGGGACGGGTGAGAGTCAGGCTTCGGGGAAGGGTTAGGGTTAGGGTTCTGGCTAGGGTTAGGGTTAGGGGACGGGGATGGCTTAGCGTCCAGGGAAGGGTATGACAACGCTTTAGCGGGAGCGTACGTGTGAGGGCGCGGGTTAGTTTTAGCGTACGGGTGAGGATTAGGGGACCGGTGAGGGTCAGGCTTCTGGGAAGGGTTAGGGTTAGGTTTCGGGCTAGGGTTAGGGTTAGGGGACGGGGACGGTTTAGGGTCCAGGTTAGGATACGACAACACTTTACGGGGAGCGTACGCGTGAGGGCATGGGTTAGTGTTAGCGTACGGGTTAGCATTAGGGGACGGGTGAGGGTCAGGTTTCGGGGAAGGGTTAGGGTTAGGGTTCGGGCTAGGGTTTGGGTTAGGGGACGGGGACGGTTTAGGGTCCAGGTGAGGGTACGACAACGCTTTAGGGGGAGCGTACGTGTGAGGGCGCGGGTTAGTGTTAGCGTACGGGTTAGGATTATGGGACGGGTGAGGGTCAGGCTTTGGGGAAGGGTTAGTGTTAAGGTTTAGGCTAGGGTTAGGGTTAGGTGATGGGGAAGGTTTAGGGTCCAGAGGAGGGTACGACAACGCTTTAGGGGGAGGGTACGTGTGAGAGCGCGGATTAGTGTTAGCGTATGGGTTAGGATTAGGGGACGGGTGAGGGTCAGGCTTCGGGGAAGGGTTAGGGTTAGGGTTCGCGCTAGGGTTAGGGTTAGGGTTAGGGGACGGTTTAGGGTCCAGGTGAGGGTACCACTACGCTTTAGGGGGAGGGTACGTGTGAGGGCGCGGGTTAGTGTCAGCGTACGGGTTAGGATTAGGGGACGAGTGAGGGTCAGGCTTCGGGGAAGGGTTAGGGTTAGGGTTCGTGCTAGGGTTAGGGTTAGGGGACGGGGACGGTTTAGGGTCCAGGGGAGGGATACGACAATGCTATAGGGGGAGCGTACGTGTGAGGGCGCGGGTTAGTGTTAGCGTACGGGTTAGGATTAGGGGACAGGTGAGGGTCAGGCTTCTGGGAAGGGTTAGGGTTAGGGTTCGGGCTAGGGTTAGGGTTAGGGTACGGGGACGGTTTAGGGTCCTGGGGAGGGTACGACAACGCTTTAGGGGGAGCGTACGTGTGAGGGCGCGGGTTAGTGTTAGCGTACGGGTTAGGATTAGGGGACTGGTGAGGGTTAGGCTTCGGGGAAGGGTTAGGGTTAGGGTTAGGGCTAGGGTTAGGGTTAGGGGACGGGGACGGTTTAGGGTCCAGGGGAGGGTACGGCAACGCTTTAGTGGGAGCGTACGTGTGAGGGCGCGGGTTAGTGTTAGCGTACGGGTTAGGATTAGGTGACGGGTGAGGGTCACGCTTCGGGGAAGGGTTAGGGTTAGGGTTCGGGCTAGGGTTAGGGTTAGGGGACGTGGACGGTTTAGGGTCCAGGGGAGGGTACGACAAAGATTTAGGTGGAGCGTACGTGTGAGGGCGTGGGTTAGTGTTAGCGTACGGGTTAGGATTAGGGGACGGGTGAGGGTCAGGCTTCGGGGAAGGGTTAGGGTTAAGGTTCGGGCTAGGGCTAGGGTTAGGGGACGGGGACGGTTTAGGGTCCAGGGGAGGGTACGACAACGCTTTAGGGGGAGCGTATGTGTGAGGGCGTGGGTTAGTGTTAGCGTACGGGTTAGGATTAGGGGACGGGTGAGGGTCAGGCTTCGGGGAAGGGTTAGGGTTAGGGTTCAGACTAGGGTTAGGGTTAGGGGACGGGGATGGTTTAGGGTCCAGGGAAAGGTACGACAACGCTTTAAGGGGAGCGTACGTGTGAGTGTGCAGGTTAGTGTCAGCGTACGGGTTAGGATTAGGGGACGGGTGAGGGTCAGGCATCGGGGAAGGGTTAGCGTTAGTGTTCGAGCTAGGGTTAGGGTTATGGGACGGGGACGGTTTAGGGTCCAGGTGAGGGTACCAATACGCTTTAGGGGGAGCGTACGTGTGAGGGTGCGGGTTAGTGTCAGCGTACGGGTTAGGATTAGGGGATGGGTGAGTGTCAGGCTTCGGGGAAGTTTAGGGATAGGGTTCGTGCTAGGGTTAGGGTTAGGGGACGGGGACGGTTTAGGGTCCAGGGGAGGGTACGACAACGCTTTAGGGGGAGCGTACGTGTGCGGGCGCAGGTTAGTGTTAACGTACGGGTTAGGATTAAGGGACGGGTGAGGGTCAGGCTTCGGGGAAGTGTTAGGGTTAGGGTTCTGGCTAGGATTAGGGTTAGGGGACGGGGACGGTTTATTGTCCAGGGGAGGGTACGACAACGCTTTAGGGGGAGCGTACGTGTGAGGGCGCGGGATAGTGTTAGCGTATGGGTTAGCATTAGGGGACGGGTGAGGGTCAGGTTTCGGGGAAGTGTTAGGGTTAGGGTTCGGGCTAGGGTTAGGGTTAGGGGATGGGGACGGTTTAGGGTCCAGGTGAGGGTAAGCCAACGCTTTACGGGGAGCGTACCTGTGAGGGCGCAGGTTAGTGTTAGCGTACGGTTTAGGATTAGGGGACGGGTGAGGGTCAGGCTTCGGGGAAGGGTTAGGGTTAGGGTTCGGGCTAGGGTTACGGTTAGGGGACGGGGACGGTTTTGGGTCCAGGGGAGGGTTCGACAACGCTTTAGGGGGAGCGTATGTGTGAGGGCGCGGGTTAGTGTTAGCGTACGGGTTAGGATTAGGGGACGGGTGAGGGTCAGGCTTCGTGGAAGGGTTAGGGTTAGGGTTCGGGCTAGGGTTAGTGTTAGGAGACGGGGACGGTTTAGGTTCCAGGGGAGGGTACGACAACGCTTTAGGGGGAGCGTATGTGTGAGGGTGCGGGTTAGTGTTAGCGTACGGGTTAGGATTAGGGGACGGGTGAGGGTCAGGCTTCGGGGAAGGGTTAGGGTTAGGTTTCGGGCTAGGGTTAGGGTTAGGGGACGGGGACGGTTTAAGGTTCAGGGGAGGGTACGACAACGCTTTAGGTGGAGCGTACATGTGAGGGCGCAGGTTAGTGTTAGCGTACGGGTTAGGATTAGTGGACGGGTGAGGGTCAGGCTTCGGGGAAAGTTTAGGGTTAGGGTTCGGGCTAGGGTTAGTGTTAGGGGACGGGGACGGTTTAGGGTCCAGGGGAGGGTACGACAACACTTTAGGGAGAGCGTACGTGTGAGGGTGCGGGTTAGTGTTAGCGTACGGGTTAGGATTAGGGGACGGGTGAGAGTCAGACTTCGGGGAAAGGTTAGGGTTAGGGTTCGGGCTAGGGTTAGGGTTAGGGGACGGGGACGGTTTAGGGTCCAGGGGAGGGAACGACAACGATTTAGGGGGACCGTACGTGTGAGGGCGTGGGTTAGGGTTAGCGTATGGTTTAGCATTAGGGGACGAGTGATGGTCAGGTTTCGGGGAAATGTTAGGGTTAGGATTCGGGCTAGGGTTAGGGTTAGGGGATGGGGACGGTTTAGGGTCCAGGTGAGGGTAAGACAACGCTTTAGGGGGAGCGTACGTGTGCGGGCGCAGGTTAGTGTTAGCGTACGGGTTAGGATTATGGGACGGGTGAGGGTCAGGCTTCGGAGAAGTGTTAGGGTTAAGGTTCGGGCTAGGGTTAGGGTTAGGGGACGGGGACGGTTTAGGGTCCAGGTGAGGGTACGACAATGCTTTAGGGGGAGCGTACGTGTGAGGGCGCGGGTTAGTGTTAGCTTACGGGTTAGGATTAGGGGACGGGTGAGGGTCAGGCTTCGGGGAAGGCTTAGGGTTAGGGTTCGGTCTAGGGTTAGGGTTAGGGGACGGGGATGGTTTAGGGTCCAGTGGCGGGTACGACAACGCTTTAGGGGGAGCGTACGTGTGAGGGCGCGGGTTAGTGGCAGCGTACGGGTTAGGATTAGGGGACGAGTGAGGGTCACGCTTCGGGGAAGAGTTAGGGTTAGGGTTCGGGCTAGGGTTTGGGTTAGGGGACGGGGACTGTTTAGGGTCCAGGGGAGGGTACGACAACGCTTTAGGGGGAGCGTACGTGTGAGGGCGCGGGTTAGTGTTAGAGTACGGGTTAGGATTAGGGGACGGGTGAGGGTCAGGTTTCGGGGAAGGGTTAGGGTTAGGTTTAGGGCTAGGGTAAGGGTTAGGGGACGGGGACGGTTTAGGGTCCAGGGGAGGGTACGGCAACGCTTTAGTGGGAGCGTACGTGTGAGGGCGCGGGTTATGTTAGCGTACGGGTTAGGATTAGGGAACGGGTGAGGGTCAGGCTTTGGGGAAGGTTTAGGGTGAGGGTTCGGGCTAGGGTTAGGGTTAGGGGACGGGGACTGTTTAGGGTCCAGGGGAGGGTACGACAACGCTTGAGGGGGAGCGTACGTGTGAGGGCGCGCGGTAGTGTCAGCATACGGGTTAGGATTATGGGAGGGGTGAGGGTCAGGCTTCGGGGAAGGGTTAGGATTAGGGTTAGGGCTAGGGTTAGGGTTAGGGGACGGGGACGGTTTAGGGTCAAGGGGAGGGTACGGTAACGTTTTAGCGGGAGCGTATGTGTGAGGGCGCGGGTTAGTGTTAGCTTACGGGTTAGGATTAGTGGACGGGTGAGGGTCAGGCTTCGGGGAAGGGTTAGGTTTCGGGCTAGGTTTAGGGTTAGGGGACGGGGACGGTTTAGGGTCCAGGTGAGGGTACGACAACGCTTTAGGGGGAGCGTACGTGTGAGGGCGCGGGTTAGTGTTAGCGTACGGTTTAGGATTAGGGGACGGGTGAGGGTCAGGCTTCGGGGAAGGGCTAGGGTTAGGGTTCGGGCTAGGGTTAGGGTTACGGGATGGGGACGGTTTAGAGTCCAGGGCAGTGTACGACAACGATTTAGGGGGAGCGTACATGTGAAGTCGCGGGTTAGTGATAGCGTACGGGTTAGATTTAGGGGACGGGTGAGGGTCAGGCTTCGGGGAAGGCTTAGGTTTAGGGTTCGGGCTAGTGTTAGGGTTAGGGGACGGGGATGGTTTAGGGTCCAGGGAAAGGTATGACAACGCTTTAAGGGGAGCGTACGTGTGAGTGTGCGGGTTAGTGTCAGCGTACGGGTTAGGATTAGGGGACGGGTGAGGGTCAGGATTCAGGGAAGGGTTAGCGTTAGTGTTCGAGCTAGGGTTAGGGTTATGGGACGGGGACGGATTAGGGTAGGGTGAGGGTACCACTACGCTTTAGGGGGAGCGTACGTGTGAGGGTGCGGGTTAGTGTCAGCGTACGGGTTAGGATTAGGGGATGGGTGAGTGTCAGGCTTCGGGGAAGTTTAGGGTTAGGGTTCGTGCTAGGGTTAGGGTTAGGGGACGGGGACGGTTTAGCGTCCATGTGAGGGTACGACAACGCTTTAGGGGGAGCGTACGTGTGAGGGCACCGGTTAGTGTTAGCGTACGGGTTAGGATTAGGGGACGGGTGAGGGTCAGGCTTCGGGGAAGCGTTAGGGTTAGGGTTCGGGCTAGGGTTAGATTTAGGGGACGGGGACGGTTTAGGTTCCAGGTGAGGGTAAGACAACGCTTTAGGGGGAGCGTATGTGTTAGGGCGTGGGTTAGTGTTAGCGTACGGATTAGGATTAGGGGACGGGTGAGGGTCAGGCTTCGGCGAAGGGTTAGGCTTAGGGTTCGGGCTAGGGTTAGGATTAGGGGACGGGGACGATTTAGGGTCCAGGGGAGGGTACGACAACGCTTTAGGGGGAGCGTACGTGTGAGGGCGCGGGTTAGTGTTAGCGTATGGGTTAGCATTAGGGACGGGTGTGGGTCAGGTTTCGGGGAAGTGTTAGGGTTAGGCTTCGGGCTATGGTTAGTGTTAGGGGATGGGGACGGTTTAGGGTCCAGGTGAGGGTAAGACAACGCTTTAGGGGGAGCGTACGTGTGAGGTCGCGGGTTAGTGTCAGCGTACGGGTTAGGATTAGGATACGGGTGAGTGTCAGGCTTCGGGGAAGGGTTAGGGTTAGGGTTCGGGCTAGGGTTAGGGTTAGGGGATGGGAACGGTTTCGGGTCCAGGGGAGGGTAAGACAACGCTTTAGGGGCAGTGTACGGGTGAGGGCACGGGTTAGTTTTAGCGTACGGGTTAGGATTAGGGGACGAGTGAGGGTCAGGCTTCGGGGAAGGATTCGGGTTAGGGTTCGGGCTAGGGTTAGGGTTAGGGGACGGGACGGTTTAGGGTCCAGGGGAGGGTACGGCAATGCTTTAGCGGGAGCGTACGTGTGAGGGCGCGAGTTATGTTAGCGTACGGGTTAGAATTAGGGGACGGGTGAGGGTCAGGCTTCGGGGAAGGTTTAGGGTTAGGGTTCGGGCTAGGGTTATGGTTAGGGGACGGGGACGGTTTAGGGTCCAGGGGAGGGTACGACAACGTTTTAGGGGGAGCGTACGTGTGAGGGCGCGGGTTAGTGTTAGCGTACGGGTTAGGATTAGGGGACGGGTGAGGTTCAGGCTTCGGGGACGGGTTAGGGTTAGGGTTCGGGCTAGGGGACGGGGATGGTTTAGAGTCCAGGGAAAGGTACGACAACGCTTTAAGGGGAGCGTACGTGTGAGTGTGCGGGTTAGTGTCAGCGTACGGGTTAGGATTAGGGGACGGGTGAGGGTCAGCCTTCGGGGAAGGGTTAGCGTTAGTGTTCGGGCTAGGGTTAGGGTTATGGGACGGGGACGGTATAGGGTCCAGGTGAGGGTACCACTACGCTTTAGGGGGAGCGTACGTGTGAGGGTGCGGGGTAGTGTCAGCGTACGGGTTAGGATTAGGGGACGGGTGAGTGTCAGGTTTCGGGGAAGGGTTAGGGTTAGGGTTCGTGCTAGGGTTAGGGTTAGGGGACGGGGACGGTTTAGGGTCCATGTGAGGGTACGACAACGCTTTAGGGGGAGCGTACGTGTGAGGGCGTGGGTTAGTGTTAGCGTACGGGTTAGGATTAGGGGACGGGTGAGGGTCAGGCTTCGGGGAAGGGTTAGGGTCAGGGTTCGGGCTAGGGTTAGGGTTAGGGGACGGGGACGGTTTAGGGTCCAGGTGAGGGTAAGACAACGCTTCAGGGGGAGCGTATGTGTGAGGGCGCGGGTTAGTGTTAGCGTACGGATTAGGATTAGGGGACGGGTGAGGGTCAGGCTTCGGCGAAGTGTTAGGCTTAGGGTTCGGGCTAGGGTTAGGATTAGGGGACGGGGACAGTTTAGGGTCCAAGGGAGGGTACGACAACGCTTTAGGGGGAGCGTAAGTGTGAGGGCGCGGGTTAGTGTTAGCGTACGGGTTAGGCTTAGGGGACGGGTGAGGGTCAGGTTCGGGGAACGGTTGGGGTTAGGGTTCCGGCTAGGCTTAAGGTTAGGGGACGGGGAAAGCTTAGGGTCAAGGGAGGTTACGACAACGCTTTAAGGGGAGCGTACGCGTGAGGGCGCGCGTTAGTGTGAGCGTACGGGTTAGGATTAGGGGATGGGTGAGGGTCAGGCTTTGGGGAAGGGTTAGGGTTAGGGTTCGGGCTACGGTTAGGGTTAGGGGACGGGGACGGTTTAGGGTCCAGGTGAGGGTACGACAACGCTTTATGGGGAGCGTACTTGTGAGGGCGCGGGTTAGTGTTAGCGTACGTCTTAGGACTAGGGGACGGGTGAGGGTCAGGCTTCGGGGAAGGGTTAGGGTTAGGGTTCGGGCTAGGGTTAGGTTTAGGGGACGGGGACGGTTTAGGGTCCAGGGGAGGGTACGACAACGCTTTAGGGGGAGCGTTCGTGTGAGGGTGCGTGTTAGTGTTAGCGTACGGGTTAGGATTACGGGACGGGTGAGGGTCAGGCTTCGGGGAAGGGTTAGGGTTAGGGTTCGGGCTAGGGTTGGGGTTAGGGGACAGGGACGGTTTAGGGTCCAGGGGAGGGTACGACAACGCTTTAGGGGAAGCGTACGTGTGAGGGCGCGGGTTAGTGTTAGCGTACGGGTTAGGATTAGGGGACGGGTGAGGGTCAGGCTTCGGGGAAGTGTTAGGGTTAGGGTTCGGGCTAGGGTTAGGGTTAGGGGACGGGGACGGTTTAGGGTTCAGGGGAGGGTACGACAACGCTTTAGGGGGAGCGTACGTGTGAGGGCGCGGGTTAGTGTTAGCAACGGGTTAGCATTAAAGGACGGGTGAGGGTCAAGCTTCGGGGAAGGGTTAGTGTTAGGGTTCGGGCTAGGGTTAGTGTTAGGGGACGGGGACGGTTTAGGGCCCAGGGGAGGGTACGACAACGCTTTAGGGGGAGCGTAAGTGTGAGGGCGCGGGTTAGTGTTAGCGTACGAGTTAGGATTAGGGAACGGGTGAGGGTCAGGCTTCGGGGAAGGGTTAGGTTTAGGGTTCAGGCTAGGGTTAGGGTTAGGGGACGGGGACGGTTTAGGGTCCAGGGGAGGGTACGACACCGCTTTAGGGGGAGCGTACGTGTGACGGCGCGGGTTAGTGTTAGCGTACGGGTTAGGATTAGGGGACGGGTGAGGGTCAGGCTTCGGGGAAGGGTTAGGGTTAGGGTTCGGGCTAGGGTTAGGGTTAGGGGACGGGGACGGTTTAGGGTCCAGGGGAGGGTACGACAACGCTTTAGGGGGAGCGTACGTGTGAGGGCGCGGGTTAGTGTTAGCGTACGGGTTAGGATTAGGGGACGGGTGATGGTCAGGCTTTGGGGAAGGGTTAGGGTTAGGGTTCGGGCTAGGGTTAGGGTTAGGGGACGGGGACGGTTTAGGGTCCAGGGGAGGGTACGACAATGCTTTAGGGGGAGCGTACGTGTGAGGGCGCGGGTTAGTGTTAGCGTAAGTGTTAGGATTAGGGGACGGGTGAGGGTCAGGCTTCGGGGAAGGGTTAGGGTTAGGGTTCGGGCTAGGGTTAGGGTTAGGGGACGGGGACGGTTTAGGGTCCAGGGGAGGGTACGACAACGCTTTAGGGGGAGCGTATGTGTGAGGGCGCGGGTTAGTGTTAGCGTACGGGTTAGGATTAGGGGACGGGTGAGGGTCAGGCTTCGGGGAAGTTTTAGGGTTAGGGTTCGGGCTAGGGTTAGGGATAGGGGACGGGGACGGTTTAGGTTCCAGGGGAGGAAACGACAACGCTTTAGAGGGAGCGTACGCATGAGGGCGCGGGTTAGTGTTAGCGTACGGGTTACGATTAGGGGACGGGTGAGGGTCAGGCTTCGGGGAAGGGTTAGGGTTAGGGTTCGGGCTATAGTTAGGGTTAGGGGACGTGGACGGTTTAGGGTCCAGGGGAGGGTACGACAACGCTTTAGGGGGAGCGTACGTGTGAGGGCGCGGGTTAGTGTTAGCGTACGGGTTAGGATTAGGGGACGGGAGAGGGTCAGGCTTCGGGGAAGGGTTAGGGTTAGGGTTCGGGCTAGGGTTAGGGTTAGGGGACGGGGACGGTTTAGGGTCCAGGGGAGGGTACGACAACTCTTTAGGGGTAGCGTACCTGTGCGGGCGCGGGTTAGTGTTAGCGTACTGGTTAGGATTAGGGGATGGGTGAGGGTCAGGCTTCGGGGAAGGGTTAGGGTTAGGGTCGGGCTAGGGTTACGTTGAGGGGACGGGGACTGTTTAGGGTCCAGGGGAGGGTACGACAACGCTTTAGGGGAAGCGTACCTGTGAGGGCACGGGTTAGTGTTAGCGTACAGGTTAGGATTAGGGGACGGGTGAGGGTCAGGCTTCGGGGAAGGGTTAGGGTTAGGGTTCGGGCTAGGGTTAGGGTTAGGGGACGGGGACGGTAGAGGGTCCAGGGGAGGGTTCGACAACGCTTTAGGGGGAGCGTACGTGTGAGGGCGCGGGTTAGTGTTAGCGTATGGGTTAGGATTAGGGGACGGGTGAGGGTCAGGCTTTGGGGAAGGGTTAGGGTTAGGGTTCGGGCTAGGGTTAGGGTTAGGGGACGGGGACGGTTTAGGGTCCAGGGGAGGGTACGACAATGCTTTAGGGGGAGCGTACGTGTGAGGGCGCGGGTTAGTGTTAGCGTAAGTGTTAGGATTAGGGGACGGTTGAGGGTCAGGCTTCGGGGAAGGGTTAGGGTTAGGGTTCGGGCTAGGGTTAGGGTTAGGGGACGGGGAGGTTTAGGGTCCAGGGGAGGGTACGACAACGCTTTAGGGGGAGCGTATGTGTGAGGGCGCGGGTTAGTGTTAGCGTACGGGTTAGGATTAGGGGACGGGTGAGGGTCAGGCTTCGGGGAAGTTTTAGGGTTAGGGTTCGGGCTAGGGTTAGGGTTAGGGGACGGGGACGGTTTAGGTTCCAGGGGAGGAAACGACAACGCTTTAGAGGGAGCGTACGCATGAGGGCGCGGGTTAGTGTTAGCGTACGGGTTACGATTAGGGGACGGGTGAGGGTCAGGCTTCGGGGAAGGGTTAGGGTTAGGGTTCGGGCTATAGTTAGGGTTAGGGGACGTGGACGGTTTAGGGTCCAGGGGAGGGTACGACAACGCTTTAGGGGGAGCGTACGTGTGAGGGCGCGGGTTAGTGTTAGCGTACAGGTTAGGATTAGGGGACGGGAGAGGGTCAGGCTTCGGGGAAGGGTTAGGGTTAGGGTTCGGGCTAGGGTTAGGGTTAGGGGACGGGGACGGTTTAGGGTCCAGGGGAGGGTACGACAACGCTTTAGGGGGAGCGAACGTGTGAGGGAGCAGGTTAGTGTTAGCGTACGGGTTAGGATTAGGGGACGGGTGAGCATCAGGCATCGGGGAAGGGTTATGGTTAGGGTTCGGGCTACGGTTAGGGTTAGGGGACGGGGACGGTTTAGGGTCCAGGGGAGGGTACGACAACGCTTTAGGGGGAGCGTACGTGTTAGGGCGCGGGTTAGTGTTAGCGTACGGGTTAGGATTAGGGGACGGGTGAGGGTCAGGCTTCGGGGAAGGGTTAGGGTTAGGGTTCGGGCTAGGGTTAGGGTTAGGGGACGGGGACGGTTTAGGGTCCAGGGGAGGGTACGACAACTCTTTAGGGGTAGCGTACCTGTGCGGGCGCGGGTTAGTGTTAGCGTACTGGTTAGGATTAGGGGATGGGTGAGGGTCAGGCTTCGGGGAAGGGTTAGGGTTAGGGTCGGGCTAGGGTTACGTTGAGGGGACGGGGACTGTTTAGGGTCCAGGGGACGGTACGACAACGCTTTAGGGGAAGCGTACCTGTGAGGGCGCGGGTTAGTGTTAGCGTACAGGTTAGGATTAGGGGACGGGTGAGGGTCAGGCTTCGGGGAAGGGTTAGGGTTAGGGTTCGGGCTAGGGTTAGGGTTAGGGCACGGGGACGGTAGAGGGTCCAGGGGAGGGTACGACAACGCTTTAGGGGAAGCGTACGTGTGAGGGCGCGGGTTAGTGTTAGCGTACGGGTTAGGATTAGGGGACGGGTGAGGGTCAGGCTTCGGGGAAGTGTTAGGGTTAGGGTTCGGGCTAGGGTTAGGGTTAGGGGACGGGGACGGTTTAGGGTTCAGGGGAGGGTACGACAACGCTTTAGGGGGAGCGTACGTGTGAGGGCGCGGGTTAGTGTTAGCAACGGGTTAGCATTAAAGGACGGGTGAGGGTCAAGCTTCGGGGAAGGGTTAGTGTTAGGGTTCGGGCTAGGGTTAGTGTTAGGGGACGGGGACGGTTTAGGGCCCAGGGGAGGGTACGACAACGCTTTAGGGGGAGCGTAAGTGTGAGGGCGCGGGTTAGTGTTAGCGTACGAGTTAGGATTAGGGAACGGGTGAGGGTCAGGCTTCGGGGAAGGGTTAGGTTTAGGGTTCAGGCTAGGGTTAGGGTTAGGGGACGGGGACGGTTTAGGGTCCAGGGGAGGGTACGACACCGCTTTAGGGGGAGCGTACGTGTGACGGCGCGGGTTAGTGTTAGCGTACGGGTTAGGATTAGGGGACGGGTGAGGGTCAGGCTTCGGGGAAGGGTTAGGGTTAGGGTTCGGGCTAGGGTTAGGGTTAGGGGACGGGGACGGTTTAGGGTCCAGGGGAGGGTACGACAACGCTTTAGGGGGAGCGTACGTGTGAGGGCGCGGGTTAGTGTTAGCGTACGGGTTAGGATTAGGGGACGGGTGATGGTCAGGCTTTGGGGAAGGGTTAGGGTTAGGGTTCGGGCTAGGGTTAGGGTTAGGGGACGGGGACGGTTTAGGGTCCAGGGGAGGGTACGACAATGCTTTAGGGGGAGCGTACGTGTGAGGGCGCGGGTTAGTGTTAGCGTAAGTGTTAGGATTAGGGGACGGGTGAGGGTCAGGCTTCGGGGAAGGGTTAGGGTTAGGGTTCGGGCTAGGGTTAGGGTTAGGGGACGGGGACGGTTTAGGGTCCAGGGGAGGGTACGACAACGCTTTAGGGGGAGCGTATGTGTGAGGGCGCGGGTTAGTGTTAGCGTACGGGTTAGGATTAGGGGACGGGTGAGGGTCAGGCTTCGGGGAAGTTTTAGGGTTAGGGTTCGGGCTAGGGTTAGGGATAGGGGACGGGGACGGTTTAGGTTCCAGGGGAGGAAACGACAACGCTTTAGAGGGAGCGTACGCATGAGGGCGCGGGTTAGTGTTAGCGTACGGGTTACGATTAGGGGACGGGTGAGGGTCAGGCTTCGGGGAAGGGTTAGGGTTAGGGTTCGGGCTATAGTTAGGGTTAGGGGACGTGGACGGTTTAGGGTCCAGGGGAGGGTACGACAACGCTTTAGGGGGAGCGTACGTGTGAGGGCGCGGGTTAGTGTTAGCGTACGGGTTAGGATTAGGGGACGGGAGAGGGTCAGGCTTCGGGGAAGGGTTAGGGTTAGGGTTCGGGCTAGGGTTAGGGTTAGGGGACGGGGACGGTTTAGGGTCCAGGGGAGGGTACGACAACTCTTTAGGGGTAGCGTACCTGTGCGGGCGCGGGTTAGTGTTAGCGTACTGGTTAGGATTAGGGGATGGGTGAGGGTCAGGCTTCGGGGAAGGGTTAGGGTTAGGGTCGGGCTAGGGTTACGTTGAGGGGACGGGGACTGTTTAGGGTCCAGGGGAGGGTACGACAACGCTTTAGGGGAAGCGTACCTGTGAGGGCACGGGTTAGTGTTAGCGTACAGGTTAGGATTAGGGGACGGGTGAGGGTCAGGCTTCGGGGAAGGGTTAGGGTTAGGGTTCGGGCTAGGGTTAGGGTTAGGGGACGGGGACGGTAGAGGGTCCAGGGGAGGGTTCGACAACGCTTTAGGGGGAGCGTACGTGTGAGGGCGCGGGTTAGTGTTAGCGTATGGGTTAGGATTAGGGGACGGGTGAGGGTCAGGCTTTGGGGAAGGGTTAGGGTTAGGGTTCGGGCTAGGGTTAGGGTTAGGGGACGGGGACGGTTTAGGGTCCAGGGGAGGGTACGACAATGCTTTAGGGGGAGCGTACGTGTGAGGGCGCGGGTTAGTGTTAGCGTAAGTGTTAGGATTAGGGGACGGTTGAGGGTCAGGCTTCGGGGAAGGGTTAGGGTTAGGGTTCGGGCTAGGGTTAGGGTTAGGGGACGGGGAGGTTTAGGGTCCAGGGGAGGGTACGACAACGCTTTAGGGGGAGCGTATGTGTGAGGGCGCGGGTTAGTGTTAGCGTACGGGTTAGGATTAGGGGACGGGTGAGGGTCAGGCTTCGGGGAAGTTTTAGGGTTAGGGTTCGGGCTAGGGTTAGGGTTAGGGGACGGGGACGGTTTAGGTTCCAGGGGAGGAAACGACAACGCTTTAGAGGGAGCGTACGCATGAGGGCGCGGGTTAGTGTTAGCGTACGGGTTACGATTAGGGGACGGGTGAGGGTCAGGCTTCGGGGAAGGGTTAGGGTTAGGGTTCGGGCTATAGTTAGGGTTAGGGGACGTGGACGGTTTAGGGTCCAGGGGAGGGTACGACAACGCTTTAGGGGGAGCGTACGTGTGAGGGCGCGGGTTAGTGTTAGCGTACGGGTTAGGATTAGGGGACGGGAGAGGGTCAGGCTTCGGGGAAGGGTTAGGGTTAGGGTTCGGGCTAGGGTTAGGGTTAGGGGACGGGGACGGTTTAGGGTCCAGGGGAGGGTACGACAACGCTTTAGGGGGAGCGAACGTGTGAGGGAGCAGGTTAGTGTTAGCGTACGGGTTAGGATTAGGGGACGGGTGAGCATCAGGCATCGGGGAAGGGTTATGGTTAGGGTTCGGGCTACGGTTAGGGTTAGGGGACGGGGACGGTTTAGGGTCCAGGGGAGGGTACGACAACGCTTTAGGGGGAGCGTACGTGTTAGGGCGCGGGTTAGTGTTAGCGTACGGGTTAGGATTAGGGGACGGGTGAGGGTCAGGCTTCGGGGAAGGGTTAGGGTTAGGGTTCGGGCTAGGGTTAGGGTTAGGGGACGGGGACGGTTTAGGGTCCAGGGGAGGGTACGACAACTCTTTAGGGGTAGCGTACCTGTGCGGGCGCGGGTTAGTGTTAGCGTACTGGTTAGGATTAGGGGATGGGTGAGGGTCAGGCTTCGGGGAAGGGTTAGGGTTAGGGTCGGGCTAGGGTTACGTTGAGGGGACGGGGACTGTTTAGGGTCCAGGGGACGGTACGACAACGCTTTAGGGGAAGCGTACCTGTGAGGGCGCGGGTTAGTGTTAGCGTACAGGTTAGGATTAGGGGACGGGTGAGGGTCAGGCTTCGGGGAAGGGTTAGGGTTAGGGTTCGGGCTAGGGTTAGGGTTAGGGCACGGGGACGGTAGAGGGTCCAGGGGAGGGTACGACAACGTTTTAGGGGGAGCGTACGTGTGAGGGCGCGGGTTAGTGTTAGCGTATGGGTTAGGATTAGGGGACGGGTGAGGGTCAGGCTTCGGGGAAGGGTTAGGGTTAGGGTTCGGGCTAGGGTTAGGGTTAGGGGACGGGGACGGTTTAGGGTCCAGGGGAGTGTACGACAATGCTTTAGGGGGAGCGTACGCGTGAGGGCGCTTGTTAGTGTTAGCGTACGGGGTAGGATTAGGGGACGGGTGAGGGTCAGGCTTCGGGGAAGGGTTAAGGTTAGGGTTCGGGCTAGGGTTAGGGTTAGGGGACGGGGACGGTTTAGGGTCCAGGGGAGGGTACGACAACACTTTAGAGGGAGCGTACGCATGAGGGCGCGGGTTAGTGTTAGCGTACGGGTTAGGATTAGGGGACGGGTGAGGGTCAGGCTTCGGGGAAGGGTTAGGGTTAGGATTCGGGCTAGGGTTAGGGTTAGGGGACGGGGACGGTTTAGGGTCCAGGGGAGGGTACGACAAGGCTTTAGGGGGAGCGTACGTGTGAGGGCGCGGGTTAGTGTTATCGTACGGGTTAGGATTAGGGGACGGGTGAGGGTCAGGCTTTGGGGAAGGGTTAGGATTAGGGTTCGGGCTAGGGTTAGGGTTAGGGGACGCGGACGGTTTAGGGTCCAGGGGAGGGTACGAAAACACTTTAGGGGGAGCGTACGTGTGAGGGCGCAGGTTAGTGTTAGCGTACGGGTTAGGATTAGGGGACGGGTGAGGGTCAGGCTTCGGGGAAGGGGTAGGGTTAGGGTACGGGCTAGGGTTAGTGTTAGGGGACGGGGACGGTTTACGGTCCAGAGGAGGGTACGACAACGCTTTAGGGGGAGCGTACGTGTGACGGCGCGGATTAGTGTTAGCGTACGGGTTAGGATTAGGGGACGGGTGAGGGTCAGGCTTCGGGGAAGGGTTAGGGTTAGGGTTCGGGCTAGGGTCAGGGTTAGGGGACGGGGACGGTTTAGGGTCCAGGGGAGGGTACGACAAAGATTTAGGTGGAGCGTACGTGTTAGGGCGCAGGTTAGTGTTAGCGTACGGGTTAGGATTAGGGGACGGGTGAGGGTCAGGCTTCGGGGAAGGGTTAGGGTTAGGGTTCGGGCTAGGGTTAGGGTTACGGGACGGGGACGGTTTAGGGTCCAGGGCAGTGTACGACAACGCTTTAGGGGGAGCGTACGTGTGAGGGCGTGGGTTAGTGTTAGCGTACAGGTTAGAATTAGGGGACGGGTGAGGGTCAGGCTTCGGGGAAGGGTTAGGGTAAGGGTTCGGGCTAGGGTTAGGGTTAGAGGACGGGGACGGTTTAGGGTCCAGGGGAGGTTACGACAACGATTTAGGGGGAGCGTACGTGTGAGGGCGCGGGTTAGTGTTATCGTACGGGTTAGGATTAGGGGACGGGTGAGGGTCAGTCTTCGGGGAAGGGTTAGGGTTAGGGTTCGGGCTAGGGTTAGGGTTAGGGGACAGGGACGGTTTACGGTCCAGGGGAGGGTACGACAACGCTTTAGGGGGAGCGTACGTGTGACGGCGCGGGTTAGTGTTAGCGTACGGGTTAGGATTAGGTGACGGGTGAGGGTCACGCTTCGGGGAAGGGTTAGGGTTAGGGTTCGGGCTAGGGTTAGGGTTAGGGGACGTGGACGGTTTAGGGTCCAGGGGAGGGTACGACAAAGATTTAGGTGGAGCGTACGTGTGAGGGCGTGGGTTAGTGTTAGCGTACGGGTTAGGATTAGGGGACGGGTGAGGGTCAGGCTTCGGGGAAGGGTTAGGGTTAAGGTTCGGGCTAGGGCTAGGGTTAGGGGACGGGGACGGTTTAGGGTCCAGGGGAGGGTACGACAACGCTTTAGGGGGAGCGTATGTGTGAGGGCGTGGGTTAGTGTTAGCGTACGGGTTAGGATTAGGGGACGGGTGAGGGTCAGGCTTCGGGCAAGGGTTAGGGTTAGGGTTCGGGCTAGGGTTAGGGTTAGTGGACGGGGACGGTTTAGGGTCCAGGGTAGGGTACGACAACGCTTTAGGGGGAGCGTACGTGTGAGGGCGTGGGTTAGTGTTAGCGTACGGGTTAGGATTAGGGGACGGGTGAGGGTCAGGCTTCGGGGAAGGGTTAGGGTTCGTGCTAGGGTTAGGGTTAGGGGACGGGGACGGTTTAGGGTCCAGGGGAGGGTACGACAACGCTTTAGGGGGAGCGTACGTGTGAGGGCGCGGCTTAGTGTTAGCGTATGGGTTAGAATTAGGGGACGGGTGAGGGTCAGTCTTCGGGGAAGGGTTAGGGTTAGGGTTCGGGATACGGTTAGGGTTAGGGGACGGGGACGGTTTACGGTCCAGGGGAGGGTATGACAACGCTTTATGGGGAGCGTACGTGTGAGGGCGCGGCTTAGTGTTAGCGTACGGGTTAGGATTAGGGGACGGGTGAGGGTCAGGCTTCGGGGAAGTGTTAGGGTTAGGTTTCGGGCTAGGGTTAGGGTTAGGGGACGGGGACGGTTTAGGATCCAGGGGAGGGTACGACAACGCTTTAGGGGGAGCGTACGTGTGAGGGCGCGGGTTAGTGTTAGCGTACGGGTGAGGATTAGGTGACGGGTGAGGGTCAGGCTTCGGGCAAGGGTTAGGGTTAGGGTTCGGGCTAGGGTTAGGGCTAGGTGACCGGGACGGTTTAGGGTCCAGGGGAGGGTACGACAACGCTTTAGGGGGAGCGTAGGTGTGAGGGCGCGGGTTAGTGTTAGCGTACGGGTTAGGATTAGGGGACGGGTGAGGGTCAGGCTTCGGGCAAGGGTTAGGGTTAGGGTTCGGGCTAGGGTTAGGTTTAGTGGACGGGGACGGTTTAGGGTCCAGGGGAGGGTACGACAACGCTTTAGGGGGAGCGTACGTGTGAGGGCGCGGGTTAGTGTTAGCGTACGGGTTAGGATTAGGGGACTGGTGAGGGTCAGGCTTCGGGCAAGGGTTAGGGTTAGGGTTCGGGCTAGGGTTAGGGTTAGGGGACGGGGACGGTTTAGGGTCCACGGGAGGGTACGACAATGCTTTAGGGGGAGCGTACGTGTGAGGGCGCGGGTTAGTGTTAGCGTACGGGTTAGGAATGGTACGGGTGAGGGTCAGGCTTCGGGCAAGTGTTAGGGTTAGGGTTTGGGCTAGGGTTAGGGTTAGGGGACGGGGAAGGTTTAGGGTCCAGGGGAGGGTACGACAACGCTTTAGGGGGAGCGTACGTGTGAGGGCTCGGGTTAGTGTTAGCGTACGGTTTAGGATTAGGGGACGGGTGAGGGTCAGGCTTCGGGGAAGGGTTAGAGTTAGGGTTCGGGCTAGGGTTAGGGTTAGGGGACAGGGATGGTTTAGGGTCCAGGGGAGGGTACGACAACGCTTTAGGGGGAGCGGACGTGTGAGGGCACGGGTTAGTGTTAGCATACGGGTTAGGATTAGGGGACGTGTGAGGGTCAGGCTACGGGGAAGGTTTAGGTTTAGGGTTCGGGCTAGGGTTAGGTTTAGGGGATGGGGACGGTTTAGGGTGCAGGGGAGGGTACGAAAACGCTTTAGGGGGAGTGTATGTGTGAGGACGCGGGTTAGTGTTAGCATACGGGTTAGGATTATGGGAGGGTTGAGGGTCAGGCTTCGGGGAAGTGTTAGGGTTAGGTTCGGGATAGGGTTAATTTTAGGGGAAGTGGAGGGTTTAGGGTCCAGGGGAAGGTACAACAACGCTTTAGGGGGAGCGTACGTGTGAGGGCGCGGATTAGTGTTAGCGTACGGGTTAGGATTAGGGGACGGTTGTGGGTCAGGCTTCGTGGAAGGGTTAGGGTTAGGGTTCGGGCTAGGGTTAGGGTTAGGGGACGGGGACGGTTTAGGCTCCAGGGGAGGGTACGACATCGCTTTAGGGGGAGTGTACGTGTGAGGGCACGGCTTAGTGTTAGCGTACGGTTTAGGATTAGGGGACGGGTGAGGGTCAGGCTTCGGGGAAGGGTTAGGGTTAGGGTTCGGGCTAGGGTTAGGGTTAGGGGACGGGGACGGTTTAGGGTCCAGGGGAGGGTACGACAACGCTTTAGGGGGAGCGTACGTGTGAGGGCGCGGGTTAGTGTTAGCGTACGGGTTAGGATTAGGGGACGGGTGAGGGTCATGCTTCGGGGAAGGGTTAGGGTTAGGGTTCGGGCTAGGGTTACGGTTAGAGGACGGGGACGGTTTAGGGTCCAGGGGAGGGTACGACAACGCTTTAGGGGGAGCGTACGTGTGAGGCCGTGGGTTAGTGTTAGCGTACGGGTTAGGATTAGGGGACAGGTGAGGGTCAGGCTTCGGGCAAGGGTTAGGGTTAGGGTTCAGGCTAGGGTTAGGGTTAGTGGACGGGGACGGTTTAGGGTCCAGGAGAGGGTACGACAACGCTTTAGGGGTAGCGTACGTTTGAGGGCGCGGGTTAGTGTTAGCGTAAGGGTTAGGATTAGGGGACTGGTGAGGGTCAGGCTTCGGGCAAGGGTTAGGGTTAGGGTTCGGGCTAGGGTTAGGGTTAGGGGACGGGGACGGTTTAGGGTCCAGGGGAGGTTACGACAACGCTTTAGGGGGAGCGTACGTGTGAGGGCGCGGGTTAGTGTTAGCGTACGGTTAGGATTATGGGACGGGTGAGGGTCAGGCTTCGGGGAAGGGTTAGGGTTACGGTTCGGGCTAGGGTTAGGGTTAGGGGACGGGGACGGTTTAGGGTCCAGGGGAAGGTACGACAACGCTTTACGGGGAGCGTACGTGTGAGGGCGCGGGTTAGTGTTAGCGTACGTGTTCGGATTAGGGGATGGGTGACTGTCAGGCTTCGGGGAAGGGTTAGGGTTAGGGTTCGGGCTAGGGTTAGGGTTAGGGGACGGGGACGGTTTAGGGTCCAGGGGAGGGTACGACAACGCTTTAGGGGGAGCGTACGCGTGAGGGCGCGGGTTAGTGTTAGCGTACTGGTTAAGATTAGGGGACGGGTGAGGGTCAGGCTTCGGGGAAGGGTTAGGGTTAGGGTTCGGGCTAGGGTTAGGGTTAGGGGACGGGGACGGTTTAGCGTAAAGGGGAGGGTACGACAACGCTTTAGGGGGAGCGTACGTGTGAGGGCGTGGGTTAGTGTTAGCGTACGGGTTAGGATGAGGGGACGGGTGAGGGTCAGGCTTCGGGGAAGGGTTAGGGTTAGGGTTCGGGCTAGGGTTAGGGTTAGGGGACGAGGACGGTTTAGGGTCCAGGGGAGGGTACGACAACACTTTAGGGGGAGCGAACGTGTGAGGGCGTGGGTTAGTGTTAGCGTACGGGTTAGGATTAGGGGACGTGTGAGTGTCAGGCTTCGGGGAATGGTTAGGGTTAGGGTTCGGGCTAGAGTTAGGGTTAGGGGACGGGGACGGTTTAGGGTCCAGGGGAGGGTACGACAACGCTTTAGGGGGAGCGTACGTGTGAGGGCGCGGGTTAGTGTTTGCGTACGGGTTAGGATTAGGGGACGGGTGAGGGTCAGGCTTCGGGGAAGGGTTAGGGTTAGGGTTTGGTGTAGGGTTAGGGTTAGGGGACGGGGACGGTATAGGGTCCAGGGGAGGGTACGACAATGCTTTAGCGGGAGCGTATGTGTGAAGGCGCGGGTTAGTGTTAGAACGGGTGAGGATTAGGGGACGGGTGAGGGTCAGGCTTCGGGCAAGTGTTAGGGTTAGGGTTCGGGCTAGGGTTAGGGTTAGGGGACGGGGAAGGTTTAGGGTCCAGGGGAGGGTACGACAACGCTTTAGGGGGAGCGTACGTGTGAGGGCGCGGGTTAGTGTTAGCATACGGGTTAGGATTAGGGGACTGGTGAGGGTCAGGCTTCGGGCAAGGGTTAGGGTTAGGGTTCGGGCTAGGGTTAGGGATAGGGGACAGGGACGGTATAGGGTCCAGGGGAGGGTACGACAATGCTTTAGAGGGAGCGTACGTGTGAGGGCGCGGGTTAGTGTTAGCGTACGTGTTAAGATTAGGGGACGGGTGAGTGTCAGGCTTTGGGGAAGGGTTAGGGTTAGGGTTCGGGCTAGGGTTAGGGTTAGGGGACGGGGACGGTTTAGGGTCCAGGGGAGGGTACGACAACACTTTAAGGGGAGCGTACGTGTGAGGGCGTGGGTTAGTGTTAGCGTACGGTTTAGTATTAGGGTACGGGTGAGGGTCAGGCTTCGGGGAATGGTTAGGGTTAGGGTTCGGGCTAGGGTTAGGGTTAGGGGACGGGGACGGTTTAGGGTCAGGGGAGAGTACGACAACGCTTTAGGGGGAGCGTACGTGTGAGGGCGCGGGTTAGTGTTAGCGTACGGGTTAGGATTAGGGGACGGGTGAGGGTCAGGCTTCGGGGAACGGTCAGGGTTAGGGTTCGGGCAAGGGTTAGGATTAGGGGACGGGGAAGTTTAGGGTCCAGGGGGGGGTACGACAACGCTTTAGGGGGAGCATACGTGTGAGGGCGCGTGTTAGTGTTAGCGTACGGGTTACGAATATGGGACGGGTGAGGGTCAGGCTTCGGGGAAGGTTTAGGTTTAGGGTTAGGGTTAGGGGATGGGGACGGTTTAGGGTCCAGGGGAGGGTACGACAACGCTTTAGGGGGAGCGTACGTGTGAGGGCACGGCTTAGTGTTAGCGTACGGGTTAGGATTAGGGGACGGGTGAGGGTCAGGCTTCGGGGAAGGGTTAGGGTTAGGGTTCGGGATAGGGTTAGGGTTAGGGGATGGGGACGGTTTAGGGTCCAGGGGAGGGTACGACAACGCTTTAGGGGGAGCGTACGTGTGAGGGCGCGGATTACTGTTAGCGTACGGGTTAGTATTAGGGGACAGGTGAGGGTCAGGCTTCGGGGAAGGGTTAGGGTTAGCGTTCGGGCTAGGGTTAGGGTTAGGGGACGGGGACGGTTTAGGGTCCAGGGGAGGGTACGACAACGCTTTAGGGGGAGCGTACGTGTGAGGGCGTGGGTTAGTGTTAGCGTACGGGTTAGGATTAGGGGACAGGTGAGGGTCGGGCTTCGGGCAAGGGTTAGGGTTAGGGTTCGGGCTAGGGTTAGGTTTAGTGGACGGGGACGGTTTAGGGTCCAGGGGAGGGTACGACAACGCTTTTGGGGGAGCGTACATGTGAGGGCACGGGTTAGTGTTAGCGTACGGGTTAGGATTAGGGGACTGGTGAGGGTCAGGCTTCGGGCAAGGGTTAGGGTTAGGGTTCGGGCTAGGGTTAGGGTTAGGGGACAGGGACGGTTTAGGGTCCACGGGAGGGTACGACAATGCTTTAGGGGGAGCGTACGTGTGAGGGCGCGGGTTAGTGTTAGCGTACGGGTTAAGATTAGGGGACAGGTGAGGGTCAGGCTTCGGGCAAGTGTTAGGGCTAGGGTTTGGGCTAGGGTTAGGGTTAGGGGACGGGGACGGTTTAGAGTCCAGGGGAGGGTATGACAACGCTTTAGGGGGAACGTAAGAGTGAGGGCACGGGTTAGTGTTAGCGTACGGGTTAGGATTAGGGGACGGGTGAGGGTCAGGCTTCGGGGAAGGGTTAGGGTTAGGGTTCGGGCTAGGGTTAGGGTTAGGGGACGGGGACGGTTTAGGGTCCAGGGGAGGGTACGACAACGCTTTAGGGGGAGCGTACGTGTGAGGGCGCTGGTTAGTGTTAGCGTACGGGTTAGGATTACGGGACGTGTGAGGGTCAGGCTTCGGGGAAGGGTTAGTGTTAGGGTTCGGGCTAGGGTTAGGGTTAGGGGACGGGGACGGTTTAGGGTCCAGGGGAGGGTACGACAACGCTTTAGCGGGAGCGTACGTGTCAGGGGGCCGGATAGTGTTAGCGTACGGGTTAGGATTAGGGGACGGGTGAGGGTCAGGCTTCGGGGAAGGGTTAGGGTTACGGTTCGGGCTAGGGTTAGGGTTAGGGGACGGGGACGGTTTAGGGTCCAGGGGAGGGTACGACAACACTTTAGGGGGAGCGAACGGGTGAGGGCGTGGGTTAGTGTTAGCGTACGGGTTAGGATTAGGGGACGTGTGAGTGTCAGGCTTTGGGAAGGGTTAGGGTTAGGGTTCGGGCTAGGGTTAGGGTTAGGGGACGGGGACGGTTTAGGGTCCAGGGGAGGGTACGACAACACTTTAAGGGGAGCGTACGTGTGAGGGCGTGGGTTAGTGTTAGCGTACGGTTTAGTATTAGGGTACGGGTGAGGGTCAGGCTTCGGGGAATGGTTAGGGTTAGGGTTCGAGCTAGGGTTAGGGTTAGGGGACGGGGAAGGTTTAGGGTCAGGGGAGAGTACGACAACGCTTTAGGGGGAGCGTACGTGTGAGGGCGCGGGTTAGTGTTAGCGTACGGGTTAGGATTAGGGGACGGGTGAGGGTCAGGCTTCGGGGAACGGTCAGGGTTAGGGTTCGGGCAAGGGTTAGGATTAGGGGACGGGGACGGTTTAGGGTCCAGGGGGGGGTACGACAACGCTTTAGGGGGAGCATACGTGTGAGGGCGCGTGTTAGTGTTAGCGTACGGGTTAAGATTAGGGGACAGGTGAGGGTCAGGCTTCGGGCAAGTGTTAGGGCTAGGGTTTGGGCTAGGGTTAGGGTTAGGGGACGGGGACGGTTTAGAGTCCAGGGGAGGGTGTGACAACGCTTTAGGGGGAACGTACGAGTGAGGGCACGGGTTAGTGTTAGCGTACGGGTTAGGATTAGGGGACGGGTGAGGGTCAGGCTTCGGGGAAGGGTTAGGGTTAGGGTTCGGGCTAGGGTTAGGGTTAGGGGACGGGGACGGTTTAGGGTCCAGGGGAGGGTACGACAACGCTTTAGTGGGAGCGTACGTGTCAGGGGGCCGGTTAGTGTTAGCGTACGGGTTAGGATTAGGGGACGGGTGAGGGTCAGGCTTCGGGGAAGGGTTCGGGTTACGGTTCGGGCTAGGTTTAGGGTTAGGGGACGGGGACGGTTTAGGGTACAGGGGAGGGTACGTAAACGCTTTAGGGGGAGCGTACGTGTGAGGGCGCGGCTTAGTGTTAGCGTACGGGTTAGGGTTAGGGGACGGGTGAGGGTCAGGCTTCAGGGAATGGTTAGGGTTAGGGTTCTGGCTAGGGTTAGGGTTATGGGACGGGTATGGCTTAGCGTCCAGGTGAGGGTACGACAACGCTTTAGGGGGAGCGTACGTGTGAGGGCACGGGTTAGTGTTAGCGTACGGGTTAGGGTTATGTGACGGGTGAGAATCAGGCTTCGGGGAAGGGTTAGGGTTAGGGTTCGGGCTAGGGTTAGTGTTAGGGGACGGGGACGGTTTAGGGTCCAGGGGAGGGTACGACAACGCTTTAGGGGGAGCGTATGTGTGAGGGCGCGGGTTAGTGTTAGCGTACGGTTTAGGGTTAGGGGACGGGTGAGGGTCAGGCTTCGGGGAAGGGTTAGGGTTAGGGTTCGGTCTAGGGTTAGGGTTAGGGGACGGGGACGGTTTAGGGTCCAGGGGAGGGTACGACAACACTTTAGGGGGAGCGTACGTGTGAGGGCACGGGTTAGTGTTAGCGTACGGGTGAGGATTAAGGACAGGGTGAGGGTCAGGCTTCGGGTAAGGGTTAGGGTTAGGGTTCGGGCTAGGGTTAGGGGACGGGGACGGGGACGGTTTAGGGTCCAGGGATGGGTACGACAACGATTTACGGGGAGCGTACGTGTGAGGGTGCGGGTTAGTGTTAGCGAACGGGTTAGGATTAGGGGACGGGTGAGGGTCAGGCTTCGGGCAAGGGTTAGGGTTAGGGTTGGGTCTAGGTTTAGGGTTAGAGGACGGGGACGGTTTAGGGTCCAGGGGAGGGTACGACAACGCTTTATGTGGAGCGTACGTGTGAGGGCGCGGGTTAGGTTTAGCGTACGGGTTAGGATTAGGGGACGGGTGAGGGTCAGGTTTCGGGCAAGGGTTAGGGTTAGGGTTCGGGCTAGGGTTAGGGTTAGGGGACGTGGACGGTTTAGGGTCCAGGGGAGGGTACGACAACGCTTTAGGGGGAGTGTAAGTGTGAGGGCGCGGGTTAGTGTTAGCGTACGTGTTCGGATTAGGGGACGGGTGACTGTCAGGCTTCGGGGAAGGGTTAGGGTTAGGGTTCGGGCTAGGGTTAGGGTTAGGGGACGGGGACGGTTTAGGGTCCAGGGGAGGGTACGACAACGCTTTAGGGGGAGCGTACGTGTGAGGGCGTGGGTTAGTGTTAGCGTACAGGTTAGGAATAGGGGACGGGTGAGGGTCAGGCTTCGGGGAAAGGTTAGGGTTAGGGTTTGGGCTAGGGTTAGGGTTAGGTGACGGGGACAGTTTAGGGTCCAGCGGAGGGTACGACAATGCTTTAGGGGGAGCATACGTGTGAGGGCGCTGGTTAGTGTTATCGTACGGGTTAGGATTAGGGGACGTGTGAGGGTCAGGCTTCGGGGAAGGTTTAGGGTTAGGGTTCGGGCTAGGGTTAGGGTTAGGGGACGGGGACGGTTTAGGGTCCAGGGGAGGGTACGACAACACTTTAGGGGGAGCGTACGTGTGAGGGCGTGGGTTAGTGTTAGCATACGGGTTAGGATTAGGGGACGTGTGAGTGTCAGGCTTCGGGGAATGGTTAGGGTTAGGGTTCGGGCTAGGGTTAGGGTTAGGGGACGGGTTGGTTTAGGGTCCAGGGGAGGGTACGACAACGCTTTAGGGGGAGTGTACGTGTGAAGGCGTGGGTTAGTTTTAGCGTACGGGTTAGGATTAGGGGACGGGTGAGGGTCAGGCTTCGGGGAAGGGTTAGGGTTAGGGTTCGGGCTAGGGTTAGGGGACGGGGATGGGGACGGTTTAGGGTCCAGGGGAGGGTACGACAACGCTTTAGGGGGAGCGTACGTGTGAGGGCGCGGCTTAGTGTTAGCGTATGGGTTACGATTTGGGGACGGGTGAGGGTCAGGCTTCGGGGAAGTGTTAGGGTTAGGGTTCCGGCTAGGGTTTGGGTTAGGGGACGGGGACGGTTTACGGTCCAGGGGAGGGTACGACAACGCTTTAGGGGGAACGTACGTGTGAGGGCGCGGCTTAGTGTTAGCGTACGGGTTAGGATTACGGGACGGGTGAGGGTCAGGCTTCGGGGAAGTGTCAGGGTTAGGGTTCGGGCTAGGGTTAGAGTTAGGGGACGGGGACGGTTTAGGGTCCAGGGGAGGGTACGACAACGCTTTAGGGGGAGCGTACGTGTGAGGGCGTGGGTTAGTGTTAGCGTACGGGTTAGGATTAGGGGACGGGTGAGGGTCAGGCTTCGGGCAAGGGTTAGGGTTGGGGTTCGGGCTAGGGTTAGGTTTAGTGGACGGGGACCGTTTAGGGTCCAGTGGAGGGTACGACAATGCTTTAGTGGGAGCGTACGTGTGAGGGTGCGGGTTAGTGTTAGCATACGGGTTAGGATTAGGGGACTGGTGAGGGTCAGCCTGCGGGCAAGGGTTAGGGTAGGGTTCGGGCTAGGGTTAGGGTTAGGGTACGGGGACGGTTTAGGGTCCACGGGAGGGTACGACAATGCTTTAGGGGAAGCGTACGTGTGAGGGCGCGGGTTAGTGTTAGCGTACGGGTTAGGATTAGGGGACGGGTGAGGGTCAGGCTTCGGGGAAGGGTTAGGGTTAGGGTTCGGGCTAGGGTTAGGGTTAGGGGACTGGGACGGTTTAGGGTCCAGGGGAGGGTACGACAACGCTTTAGGGGGAGCGTACGTGTGAGGGCGCGGGTTAGTGTTAGCGTATGGGTTAGGATTAGGGGACGGGTGAGGGTCAGGCTTCGGGGAAGTTTTAGGGTTGGGTTCGGGCTAGGGTTAGAGTTAGGGGACGGGGACGGTTTAGGGTCCAGGGGAGGGTACGACAACGCTTTAGGGGGAGCGTACGTGTGAGGGCGTGGGTTAGTGTTAGCGTACGGGTTAGGATTAGGGTACGTGTGAGGGTCAGGCTTCGGGGAAGGGTTAGTGTTAGGGTTCGGGCTAGTGTTAGGGTTATGGGACGGGGATGGCTTAGCGTCCAGGTGAGGGTACGACAATGCTTTAGGGGGAGCGTACGTGTGAGGGCGCGGGTTAGTGTTAGCGTACGGGTTAGGGTTAGGGGACGGTTGAGGGTCAGGCTTCGGGGAAGGGTTAGGGTTAGGGTTCAGGCTAGGGTTAGGGTTAGGGGACGGGGACGGTTTAGGGTCCAGGGGAGGGTACGACAATGCTTTAGGGGGAGCGTATGTGTCAGGGCGCGGGTTAGTGTTAGTGTACGGGTGAGGATTAGGGAAAGGGTGAGGGATAGGCTTCGGGGAAGTGTAGGGTTAGGGTTCGGGCTAGGGTTAGGGTTAGGGGACGGTGACGGTGTAGGGTCCAGGGGAGGGTACGACAACGCGTTAGGGGGAGCGTACGTGTGAGGGCGCGGGTTAGTGTTAGCGTACGGGTTAGGGTTAGGGGACGGGTGAGGGTCAGGCTTCGGAGAAGGGTTAGGGTTAGGGTTCTGGCTAGGGTTAGGGTTAGGGGACGGGGACGGTTCAGGGTCCAGGGGAGGGTACGACAACGCTTTAGGGGGAGCGTACGTGTGAGGGCGCGGGTTAGTGTTAGCGTACGGGTTAGGATTATTGGACGTGTGAGGGTCAGGCTTCGGGGAAGGGTTACGGTTGGTGTTCGGGCTAGGGTTAGGGTTAGGGGACGGGGACGGTTTAGGGTCCAGGGGAGGGTACGACAACGGTTTAGGGGGAGCGTACGTGTGAGGGCACGGGTTAGTGTTACCATTCGGGTTAGGATTAGGGGACGGGTGATGGGAAGGCTTCTGGGAAGTGTTAGGGTTAGGGATCGGGCTAGAATTAGGGTTAGGGGAAGGGGACGGTTTAGTGTCCAGGTGAGGGTAAGACAACGGTTTAGGGGGAGCGTACGTGTGACGGCACGTGTTAGTGTTAGCGTACGGGTTAACATTAGGGGACGGGTGACGGGAAGGCTTCGGGGAAGGGTTAGGGTTAGGGTTCGGGCTAGGGTTAGGGTTAGGGGACGGGGACGGTTTAGGGTCCAGGGGAGGGTACGACAATGCTTTAGGGGGAGCGTACGTGTCAGGGCGCGGGGTAGTGTTAGCGTATGTGTGAGGATTAGGGAAAGGGTGAGGGTCAGGCTTCGGGGAAGTGTTAGGGTTAGGGTTCGGGCTAGGGTTAGGGTTAGGGGACGGGGACGGTGTAGGGTCCAGGGGAGGGTACAACAACGCTTTAGGGGGAGCGTACGTGTGAGGGCGTGGGTTAGTGTTAGCGTACGGGTTAGGACTTGGGAATGGGTTAGGGTAAGGCTTCAGGGAAGGGTTAGGGTGGATCATACTCTGGGTTCCACATGCATGTTTTAGCTGAAGGAAGAATCCCTTAAACCTGGAGAGTTGAGACCCGTGTAATGGGTACCATGCAATATGACTTCAAAGGGTCTTCATTTGCTCACCGAACCTCTCCAATCCTATCACTGCTGCGTTTATGCCCCTGTACACACGCTTGATTCTCTTTTGGAGACATAGCAATCCATAGGTTTTAAGATACTTACTAGTCAGGTACATTCTTAGGCATTTAATATGGGGTTTTGAGTCCATTTCGTTGAGCAAGGAGTAGGTCTTGTCTATTCCATATTTGGCTTAAGGAACTTTATCTGTGCTCATTTCAATCTCTGGTTTTATGCAGCACCCCAACTCACCTTTCCCCTTAAGCAAGCATAAGTTGGTTTTCTAAATTTGAGACCCTGTTCTGTTTTGGAATGCACTTCCTGTGTAGCCAAGTTTACATTCCGTGTATTAGTGATATCTTATGATGTTTCTTTTTCTGTGTGACTTATTTCAGTTAGAATCATCATACCTGAATCCACTCATTATGCTGCTACGGGCCTGATGACATAGATTTCATTGCTGAGTGATACTGCATTGTACATAAGTACCTAAGTTCTTTATCCATTTTTCACTTTCTGTGATATTGAACTTGTACGGTAAATGAGGTTCTTGTAAACAGAGGCGTCCCAAACTTTGGGGTGGCTGTGTCTTTTTGATTTTAATTTCCCTAAGCTATAGGACCATAAGTGGAAGTGCCCTAGGCTCTGTTGCTTTGTTTTTTAGATGTTTCAGGAAACACCATACACTTCTCCCGAGTGTCTGTTGGCAATTTACATCCCGCCCATCAGCATAACAAGGCTCCCAGTTCTCCATGGCCTGTCCTGCCTTTCTGGATTTTACACTTTTTTCAAATGGCCCTTTTGACCGGGGGGACGTGAGACTTCATTGTAGTGCAGATTTCCTTTGCAAGCTTGCTTGGTTGGACAAAACGGGCGTATGCGTTGTTTCCTGAATATATTCAGGAAAAAACGCATACGCCCTTTTTGGCCAAGTGCATCATTGTGGACGTTCTGCCTCTTTTCCTATGCTTTCAATGCAATTCCAGTCTACCTCCTGAAATCGGTTTCCTGCAATTCTGCCCCGCTTTCAAGTCCTCTTGGCAGCCTTACTTCAGTATATTTTTGGACGATAGCTGTCATTTATAACTCTGCAGGTTTGTGAATTACAGTGCCCCTGAGCTCCTTTCTTCAACTCGCTTTCTTGTGACCTGGCCGCAACACCGCAGGATGGCTTCAGGCCCTAATCTGGTTCCGGCACGGCACGCTGAGCCTTTGGTTATTTCCTCTTCCTGGTGGGAAATGAGAGTTAAATTTGCCCGTCCAGACACCTCCAGCTAGTCTCTCATTGGTTCTCCCTATTCCTGTTCATCTTCCGCAGAAATTGCAAACTGGGCCAAACAGGAGGTTAAAGGGACTGACTCTCCAAGTGGGGAGAGTGTTAGTAAAGCGTCTGGAATGTTGCACCCGAGTAACAGCGTACGAAAACTGAGACATATTTGAACACGTCTCCCGATCACATGGTTGATCGTACTCTAGGTTCCACATGCATGTTTTAGCTGAAGGAAGAATACCTTAAACCTGGGTAGTTGAAACCCGTGGAATGGGTACCATGCAATATGACTTCAAAGGGTCTTCATTTGCTCACCGAACCTCTCCAATCCTATCACTGCTGCGTTTATGCCCCTGTACACACGCTTGATTCTCTTTCGAGACATAGCAATCCATAGGTTTTAAGATACTTACTAGTCAGGTACATTCTTAGGCGTTTAATATGCGGTGTTGAGTCCATTTCGTTGAGCAAGGAGTAGCTCTTGTCTATTCCATATTTGGCTTAAGGAACTTTATCTGTGCTCATTTCGATCTCTGATTTTATGCAGCACCCCAACACACCTTTACCCTTAAGCAAGCATAAGTTGGTTTTCTAAATTTGAGACCCTGTTCTGTTCTGGAATTCAGTTCCTGTGTAGCCAAGTTTACATTCCGTGTATTAGTGATATCTTATGATGTTTCTTTTTCTGTGTGACTTATTTCAGTTAGAATCATCGTACCTGAATCCACTCATTATGCTGCTACGGGCCTGATGACATAGATTTCATTGCTGAGTGATACTGAATTGTAGGTAAGTACCACAAGTTCTTTATCCATTTTTCACTTTCTGTGATATTGAACTTGTACGGTAAACGAGGTTATTGTAAACAGAGGCATCCCAAACTTTGGGGTGGCTGTGTCTTTTTGATTTTAATTTCCCTAAGCTATAGGACCATAAGTGGAAGTGCCCTAGGCTCTATTGCTTTGTTTTTTAGATGTTTCAGGAAACACCATACACTTCTCCCGAGTGGTTGTTGGCAATTTACATCCCGCCCATCAGCATAACATGGCTCCCAGTTCTCCATGGCCTGTCCTGCCTTTCTGGATTTTATACTTTTTTCAGATAGCCCTTTTGACCGGGGAGAAGTGAGACTTCATTGTAGTGCAGATTTCCTTTGCAAGCTTGCTTGGTTGCCCAAAAAGGGCGTATGCGTTTTTTCCTGAATATATTCAGGAAAAAACGCATATGCCCTTTTTGGCCAAGTGCATCATTCTGGACGTTCTGCCTCTTTTCCTATGCTTTCAATGCAATTCCAGTCTACCTCCTGAAATCGGTTTCCTGCAATTCTGTCCCGCTTTCAAGTCCTCTTGGCAGCCTTACTTCAGTATATTTTTGGACGATAGCTGTCATTTATAACTCTGCAGGTTTGTGAATTACAGTGCTCCTGAGCTCCTTTCTTCAACTCGCTTTCTTTTGAGCTGGCCGCAACACCGCAGGATGGCTTCAGGCCCTAATCTGGTTCTGGCACGGCATGCTGAGCCTTTGGTTAATTCCTCTTCCTGGTGGGAAATGAGAGTTAAATTTGCCCGTCCAGACACCTCCAGCTAGCCTCTCATTGGTTCTCGCTATTCCTGTTCATCTTTCGCAGAAATTGCAAACTGGGCCAAACAGGAGGTTAAAGGGACTGACTCTCCAAGTTGGGAGAGTGTTAGTAAAGCGTCTGGAATGTTGCACCCGACAACCAGGGTACGAAAACTGAGACATATTTGAACACGTCTCCCGATCACATGGTTGATCATACTCTAGGTTCCACATGCATGTTTTAGCTGAAGGAAGAATACCTTAAACCTGGGTAGTTGAAACCCGTGGAATGGGTACCATGCAATATGACTTCAAAGGGTCTTCATTTGCTCACCGAACCTCTCCAATCCTATCACTGCTGCGTTTATGCCCCTGTACACACGCTTGATTCTCTTTCGGAGACATAGCAATCTATAGGTTTTAAGATACTTATTAGTCAGGTACATTCTTAGGCGTTTAATATGCGGTGTTGAGTCCATTTCGTTGAGCAAGGAGTAGCTCTTGTCTATTCCATATTTGGCTTAAGGAACTTTATCTGTGCTCATTTCAATCTCTGGTTTTATGCAGCAACCCAACTCACCTTTCCCCTTAAGCAAGCATAAGTTGGTTTTCTAAATTTGAGACCCTGTTCTGTTTTGGAATTCAGTTCCTGTGTAGCCAAGTTTCCATTCCGTGTATTAGTGATATCTTATGATGTTTCTTTTTCTGTGTGATTTATTTCAGTTAGAATCATCGTACCTGAATCCACTCATTATGCTGCTATGGGCCTGATGACATAGATTTCATTGCTGAGTGATACTGCATTGTACGTAAGTACTACAAGTTCTTTATCCATTTTTCACTCTCTGTGATATTGAACTTGTACGGTAAACGAGGTTCTTGTAAACAGAGGCGTCCCAAACTTTGGGGTGGCTGTGTCTTTTTGATTTTAATTTCCCTAAGCTATAGGACCATAAGTGGAAGTGCCCTAGGCTCTGTTGCTTTGTTTTTTAGATGTTTCAGGAAACACCATACACTTCTCCTGAGTGTCTGTTGGCAATTTACATCCCGCCCATCAGCATAACAAGGCTCCCAGTTCTCCATGGCCTGTCCTGCCTTTCTGGATTTTACACTTTTTTCAGATGGCCCTTTTGACCGGGGGGAAGTGAGACTTCATTGTAGTGAAGATTTCCTTTGCAAGCTTGCTTGGTTGGCCAAAAAGTGCGTATGCGTTTTTTCCTGAATATATTCAGGAAAAAACGCATACGCCCTTTTTGGCCAAGTGCATCATTGTGGACGTTCTGCCTCTTTTCCTATGCTTTCAATGCAATTCCAGTCTACCTCCTGAAATCGGTTTCCTGCAATTCTGCCTTGCTTTCAAGTCCTCTTGGCAGCCTTACTTCAGATTATTTTTGGACGATAGCTGTCATTTATAACTCTGCAGGTTTGTGAATTACAGTGCCCCTGAGCTCCTTTCTTCAACTCGCTTTCTTTTGAGCTGGCCGCAACACCGCAGGATGGCTTCAGGCCCTAATCTGTTTCCGGCCCGGCATGCTGAGCCTTTGGTTAATTCCTCTTCCTGGTGGGAAATGAGAGTTAAATTTGCCCGTCCAGACACCTCCAGCTAGTCTCTCATTGGTTCTCGCTATTCCTGTTCATCTTCCGCAGAAATTGCAAACTGGGCCAAACAGGAGGTTAAAGGGACTGACTCTCCAAGTGGGGAGAGTGTTAGTAAAGCGTCTGGAATGTTGCACCCGAGTACCAGGGTATGAAAACTGAGACATATTTGAACACGTCTCCCGATCACATGGTTGGTCATACTCTAGGTTCCACATGCCTGTTTTCGCTGAAGGAAGAATACCTTAAACCTGGGTAGTTGAAACCCGTGGAATGGGTACCATGCAATATGACTTCAAAGGGTCTTCATTTGCTCACGAACCTCTCCAATCCTATCAGTGCTGCGATTATGCCCCTGTACACATGCTTGATTCTCTTTCGGAGACATAGCAATCCATAGGTTTTAAGATACTTACTAGTCAGGTATATTCTTAGGCGTTTAATATGGGGTGTTGAGTCCATTTCGTTGAGCAAGGAGTAGCTCTTGTCTATTCCATATTTGGCTTAAGGAACTTTATCTGTGCTCATTTCAATCTCTGGTTTTATGCAGCACCCCAACTCACCTTTACCCTTAAGCAAGCATAAGTTGGTTTTCTAAATTTGAGACCCTGTTCTGTTCTGTAATTCAGTTCCTGTGTAGCCAAGTTTACATTCCATGTATTACTGATATCTTATGATGTTTCTTTTTCTGTGTGACTTATTTCAGTTAGAATCATCATACCTGAATCCACTCATTGTGCTGCTAAGGGCCTGATGACACAGATTTCATTGCTGAGTGATATTGCTTTGTAAGTAAATACCACAACTTCTTTATCCATTTTTCACTTTCTGCGATGTTGAACTTGTACTGTAAACGAGGTTCTTGTAAACAGAGCCGTTCCAAACTTTGGGGTGGCTGTGTCTTTTTGATTTTAATTTCCCTAAGCTATAGGACCATAAGTGGAAGTGCCCTAGGTTCTGTTGCTTTGTTTTTTAGATGTTTCAGGAAACACCATACACTTCTCCCGAGTGGTTGTTGGCAATTTACATCCCGCCCATCAGCATAACAAGGCTCCCAGTTCTCCATGGCCTGTCCTGCCTTTCTGGATTTTACACTTTTTTCAGATGGGCCTTTTGACCGGGGGGAAGTGAGACTTCATTGTAGTGCAGATTTCCTTTGCAAGCTTGCTTGGTTGGCCAAAAAGGGCGTATGCGTTTTTTCCTGAATATATTCAGGAAAAAACGCATACGCCCTTTTTGGCCAAGTGCATCATTGTGGACGTTCTGCCTCTTTTCCTATGCTTTCAATGCAATTCCAGTCTACCTCCTGAAATCGGTTTCCTGCAATTCTGCCCCGCTTTCAAGTCCTCTTGGCAGCCTTACTTCAGTCTATTTTTGGACGATAGCTGTCATTTATAACTCTGCAGGTTTGTGAATTACACTGCCCCTGAGCTCCTTTCTTCAACTCCCTTTCTTTTGAGCTGGCCGCAACACCGCAGGATGTCTTCAGGCCCTAATCTGGTTCCGGCACGGCACGGAGAGCCTTTGGTTAATTCCTCTTCCTGGTGGGAAATGAGAGTTAAATTTGCCCGTCCAGACACCTCCAGCTAGTCTCTCATTGGTTCTCGCTATTCCTGTTCATCTTCCGCAGAAATTGCAAACTGGGCCAAACAGGAGGTTAAAGGGACTGACTCTCCAAGTCGGGAGAGTGTTAGTAAAGCGTCTGGAATGTTGCACCCGAGTACCAGGGTACGAAAACTGAGACATATTTGAACATGTCTCCCAATCACATGGTTGATCATACTCTAGGTTCCACATGCATGTTTTAGCTGAAGGAAGAATACCTTAAACCTGGGAAGTTAAAACCCGTGGAATGGGTACCATGTAATATGACTTCAAAGGGTCTTCATTTGCTCACCGAACCTCTCCAATCCTATCACTGTTGCGTTTATGCCCCTGTACACATGCTTGATTCTCTTTCGGAGACATAGCAATCCATAAGTTTTAAGATACTTACTAGTCAGGTACATTCTTAGGCGTTTAATATGCGGTGTTGAGTCCATTTCGTTGAGCAAGGAGTAGCTCTTGTCTATTCCATATTTGGCTTAAGGAACTTTATCTGTGCTCATTTTGATCTCTGGTTTTATGCAGCACCCCAACTCACCTTTCCCCTTAAGCAAGCATAAGTTGGTTTTCTAAATTTGAGACCCTGTTCTGTTTTGGAATTCAGTTCCTGTGTAGCCAAGTTTACATTCCGTGTGTTAGTGATATCTTATGATGTTTCTTTTTCTGTGTGACGTATTTCAGTTAGAATCATCGTACCTGAATCCACTCATTATGCTGCTACGGGCCTGATGACATAGATTTCATTGCTGAGTGATACTGCATTGTACGTAAGTACCTAAGTTCTTTTTCCATTTTTCACTTTCTGTGATATTGAACTTGTACGGTAAACGAGTTTCATTTAAACAGAGGCATCCCAAACTTTGGGGTGGCTGTGTCTTTTTGATTTTAATTTCCCTAAGGTATAGGACCATAAGTTCAAGTGCCTTAGGCTCTGTTGCTTTGTTTTTTAGATGTTTCAGGAAACACCGTACACTTCTCCCGAGTTGTTGTTGGCAATTTACATCCTGCCCATCAGCATAACAAGGCTCCCAGTTCTCCATGGCCTGTCCTGCCTTTCTGGATTTTACACTTTTTTCAGATGGCCCTTTTGACCGGGGGGAATTGAGACTTCATTGTAGTGCAGATTTCCTTTGCAAGCTTGCTTGGTTGGCCAAAAAGGGCGTATGCGTTTTTTCCTGAATATATTCAGGAAAAAACGCATACGCCCTTTTTGGCCAAGTGCATCATTGTGGACGTTCTGCCTCTTTTCCTATGCTTTCAATGCAATTCCAGTCTACCTCCTGAAATCGGTTTCCTGCAATTCTGCCCCGCTTTCAAGTCCTCTTGGCAGCCTTACTTCAGTATATTTTTGGACGATAGCTGTCATTTATAACTCTGCAGGTTTGTGAATTACACTGCCCCTGAGCTCCTTTCTTCAACTCCCTTTCTTTTGAGCTGGCCGCAACACCGCAGGATGGCTTCAGGCCCTAATCTGGTTCCGGCTCGGCACGCAGAGCCTTTGGTTAATTCCTCTTCCTGGTGGGAAATGAGAGTTAAATTTGCCCGTCCAGACACCTCCAGCTAGTCTCTCATTGGTTCTCGCTATTCCTGTTCATCTTCCGCAGAAATTGCAAACTGGGCCAAACAGGAGGTTAAAGGGACTGACTCTCCAAGTCGGGAGAGTGTTAGTAAAGCGTCTGGAATGTTGTACCCGAGTACCAGGGTACGAAAACTGAGACATATTTGAACATGTCTCCCAATCACATGGTTGATCATACTCTAGGTTCCACATGCATGTTTTAGCTGAAGGAAGAATACCTTAAACCTGGGAAGTTGAAACCCGTGGAATGGGTACCATGCAATATGACTTCAAAGGGTCTTCATTTGCTCACCGAACCTCTCCAATCCTATCACTGCTGCGTTTATGCCCCTGTACACATGCTTGATTCTCTTTCGGAGACATAGCAATCCATAGGTTTTAAGATACTTACTAGTCAGGTACATTCTTAGGCGTTTCATATGGGGTGTTGAGTCCATTTCGTTGAGCAAGGAGTAGCTCTTGTCTATTCCATATTTGGCTTAAGGAACTTTATCTGTGCTCATTTCAATCTCTGGTTTTATGCAGCACCCCAACTCACCTTTCCCCTTAAGCAAGCATAAGTTGGTTTTCTAAATTTGAGACCATGTTCTGTTCTGTAATTCAGTTCCTGTGTAGCCAAGTTTACATTCCGTGTATTACTGATATCTTATGATGTTTCTTTTTCTGTGTGACTTATTTCAGTTAGAATCATCATACCTGAATCCACTCATTGTGCTGCTAAGGGCCTGATGACACAGATTTCATTGTTGAGTGATATTGCTTTGTAAGTAAATACCACAACTTCTTTATCCATTTTTCACTTTCTGTGATGTTGAACTTGTACTGTAAACGAGGTTCTTGTAAACAGAGCCCTTCCAAACTTTGGGGTGGCTGTGTCTTTTTGATTTTAATTTCCCTAAGCTATAGGACCATAAGTGGAAGTGCCCTAGGCTCTGTTGCTTTGTTTTTTAGACGTTTCAGGAAACACCATACACTTCTCTTGAGTGTCTGTTGGCAATTTACATCCCGCCCATCAGCATAACAAGGCTCCCAGTTCTCCATGGCCTGTCCTGCCTTTCTGGATTTTACACTTTTTTCAGATGGCCCTTTTGACCGGGGGGAAGTGAGACTTCATTGTAGTGCAGATTTCCTTTGCAAGCTTGCTTGGTTGGCCAAAAAGGGCGTATGCGTTTTTTCCTGAATATATTCAGGAAAAAACGCATACGCACTTTTTGGCCAAGTGCATCATTGTGGACGTTCTGCCTCTTTTCCTATGCTTTCAATGCAATTCCAGTCTACCTCCTGAAATCGGTTTCCTGCAATTCTGCCCCACTTTCAAGTCCTCTTGGCAGCCTTACTTCAGTCTATTTTTGGACGATAGCTGTCATTTATAACTCTGCAGGTTTGTGAATTACAGTGCCCCTGAGCTCCTTTCTTCAACTCGCTTTCTTGTGAGCTGGCCGCAACACCGCAGGATGGCTTCAGGCCCTAATCTGGTTCCGGCACGGCACGCTGAGCCTTTGGTTAATTCCTCTTCCTGGTGGGAAATGAGAGTTAAATTTGCCCGTTCAGACACCTCCAGCTAGTCTCTCATTGGTTCTCGCTATTCCTGTTCATCTTCCGCAGAAATTGCAAACTGGGCCAAACAGGAGGTTAAAGGGACTGACTCTCCAAGTCGGGAGAGTGTTAGTAAAGCGTCTGGAATGTTGCACCCGAGTACCAGGGTACGAAAACTGAGACATATTTGAACACGTCTCCCGATCACATGGTTGATCATACTCTAGGTTCCACATGCATGTTTTAGCTGAAGGAAGAATACCTTAAACCTGGAGAGTTGAGACCCGTGGAATGGGTACCATGCAATATGACTTCAAAGGGTCTTCATTTGCTCACCGAACCTCTCCAATCCTATCACTGCTGCGTTTATGCCCCTGTACACACGCTTGATTCTCTTTTGGAAACATAGCAATCCATAGGTTTTAAGATACTTACTAGTCAGGTACATTCTTAGGCGTTTAATATGCGGTGTTGAGTCCATTTCGTTGAGCAAGGAGTAGCTCTCGTCTATTCCATATTTGGCTTAAGGAACTTTATCTGTGCTCATTTCAATCTCTGGTTTTATGCAGCACCCCAACTCACCTTTCCCCTTAAGCAAGCATAAGTTGGTTTTCTAAATTTGAGACCCTGTTCTGTTTTGGAATGCAGTTCCTGTGTAGCCAAGTTTACATTCCGTGTATTACTGATATCTTATGATGTTTCTTTTTCTGAGTGACTTATTTCAGTTAGAATCATCGTACCTGAATCCACTCATTATGCTGCTACGGGCCTGATGACATAGATTTCATTGCTGAGTGATACTGCATTGTACGTAAGTACCACAAGTTCTTTATCCATTTTTCACTTTCTGTGATATTGAACTTGTATGGTAAACGAGGTTCTTGTAAACAGAGGCGTCCCAAACTTTGGGGTGGCTGTGTCTTTTTGATTTTAATTTTCCTAAGCTATAGGACAATAAGTGGAAGTGCCCTAGGCTCTGTTGCTTTGTTTTTTAGATGTTTCAGGAAACACCATACACTTCCCCTGAGTGTCTGTTGGCAATTTACATCGCGCCCATCAGCATAACAAGGCTCCCAGTTCTCCATGGCCTGTCCTGCCTTTCTGTATTTTACACTTTTTTCAGATGGTCCTTTTGACCGGGGGGAAGTGAGACTTCATTGTAGTGCAGATTTCCTTTGCAAGCTTGCTTGGTTGGCCAAAAAGGGCGTATGTGTTTTTTCCTGAATATATTCAGGAAAAAACGCATACGCCATTTTTGGCCAAGTGCATCATTGTGGACGTTCTGCCTCTTTTCCTATGCTTTCAATGCAATTCCAGTCTACCTCCTGAAATCGGTTTCCGGCAATTCTGCCCCACTTTCAAGTCCTCTTGGCAGCCTTACTTCAGTCTATTTTTGGACGATAGCTGTCATTTATAACTCTGCAGGTTTGTGAATTACAGTGCCCCTGAGCTCCTTTCTTCAACTCGCTTTCTTGTGACCTGGCCGCAACACCGCAGGATGGCTTCAGGCCCTAATCTGGTTCCGGCACGGCACGCTGAGCCTTTGGTTAATTCCTCTTCCTGGTGGGAAATGAGAGTTAAATTTGCCCGTTCAGACACCTCCAGCTAGTCTCTCATTGGTTCTCGCTATTCCTGTTCATCTTCCGCAGAAATTGCAAACTGGGCCAAACATGAGTTTAAAGGCGCTGACTCTCCAAGTGGGGAGAGTGTTAGTAAAGCATCTGGAATGTTGCACCCGAGTACCAGGGGAGGAAAACTGAGACATATTTGAACACGTCTCCCGTTCACATGGTTGATCATACTCTGGGTTCCACATGCATGTTTTAGCTGAAGGAAGAATACCTTAAACCTGGGTAGTTGAGACCCGTGTAATGGGTACCATGCAATATGACTTCAAAGGGTCTTCATTTGCTCACCGAACCTCTCCAATCCTATCACTGCTGCGTTTATGCCCCTGTACACACGCTTGATTCTCTTTTGGAGACATAGCAATCCCTAGGTTTTAAGATACTTACTAGTCAGGTACATTCTTAGGAGTTTAATATGCGGTGTTGAGTCCATTTCGTTCAGCAAAGAGTAGCTCTTGTCTATTCCATATTTGACTTAAGGAACTTTATCTGTGCTCATTTCAATCTCTGGTTTTAGGCAGCACCCCAACTCACCTTTACCCTTAAGCAAGCATAAGTTGGTTTTCTAAATTTGAGACCCTGTTCTGTTCTGTAATTCAGTTCCTGTGTAGCCAAGTTTACATTCCGTGTATTACTGATATCTTATGATGTTTCTTTTTCTGTGTGACTTATTTCAGTTAGAATCATCATACCTGAATCCACTCACTGTGCTGCTAAGTGCCTGATGACATAGATTTCATAGCTGAGTGATATCGCTTTGTAAGTAAATACCACAACTTCTTTATCCATTTTTCACTTTCTGTGATATTGAACTTGTACTGTAAACGAGGTTCTTGTAAACAGAGCCGTTCAAAACTTTGGGGTGGCTGTGTCTTTTTGATTTTAATTTCCCTAAGCTATAGGACCATAAGTGGAAGTGCCCTATGTTCTGTTGCTTTGTTTTTTAGAATTTTCAGGAAACACCATACACTTCTCCTGAGTGGTTGTTGGCAATTTACATCCCGCCCTTCAGCATAACAAGGCTCCCAGTTCTCCATGGCCTGTCCTGCCTTTCTAGATTTTACACTTTTTTCAGATGGCCCTTTTGACCGGGGGGAAGTGAGACTTCATTGTAGTGCAGATTTCCTTTGCAAGCTTGCTTGGTTGGCCAAAAAGGGCGTATGCGTTTTTTCCTGAATATATTCAGGAAAAAACGCATACGCCCTTTTTGGCCAAGTGCATCATTGTGGACGTTCTGCCTCTTTTCCTATGCTTTCAATGCAACTCCAGTCTACCTCCTGAAATCGGTTTCCTGCAATTCTGCCCCGCTTTCAAGTCCTCTTGGCAGCCTTACTTCAGTATACTTTTGGACGATAGCTGTCATTTATAACTCTGCAGGTTTGTGAATTACAGTGCCCCTGAGCTCCTTTCTTCAACTCGATTTCTTGTGAGCTGGCCGAAACACCGCAGGATGGCTTCAGGCCCTAATCTGGTTCCGGCACGGCATGCTGAGCCTTTGGTTAATTCTTCTTCCTGGTGGGAAATGAGAGTTAAATTTGCCCGTCCAGACACCTCCAGCTAGTCTCTCATTGGTTCTCGCTATTCCTGTTCATCTTCCGCAGAAATTGCAAACTGGGCCAAACAGGAGGTTAAAGGGACTGACTCTCCAAGTCGGGAGAGTGTTAGTAAAGTGTCTGGAATGTTTCACCCGAGTACCAGGGTACGAAAACTGAGACATATTTGAACACGTCTCCCGATCACACGGTTGATCATACTCTAGGTTCCACATGCATGTTTTAGCTGAAGGAAGAATACCTTAAACCTGGGTAGTTGAAACCCGTGGAATGGGTACCATGCAATATGACTTCAAAGGGTCTTCATTTGCTCACCGAACCTCTCCAATCCTATCACTGCTGCGTTTATGCCCCTGTACACATGCTTGATTCTCTTTTGGAGACATAGCAATCCATAGGTTTTACGATACTTACTAGTCAGGTACATTCTTAGGCGTTTAATATGCGGTGTTGAGTCCATTTCGTTGAGCAAGGAGTAGCTCTTGTCTATTACATATTTGACTTAAGGAACTTTATCTGTGCTCATTTCAATCTCTGGTTTTATGCAGCACCCCAACTCACCTTTACCCTTAAGCAAGCATAAGTTGGTTTTCTAAATTTGAGACCCTGTTCTGTTCTGTAATTCAGTTCCTGTGTAGCCAAGTTTACATTCCGTGTATTAGTGATATCTTATGATGTTTCTTTTTCTGTGTGACTTATTTCAGTTAGAATCATCATACCTGAATCCACTCATTGTGCTGCTAAGGGCCTGATGACACAGTTTTCATTGCTGAGTGATATTGCTTTGTAAGTAAATACCACAACTTCTTTATCCATTTTTCACTTTCTGCGATGTTGAACTTGTACGGTAAACGAGGTTCTTGTAAACAGAGGCGTCCCAAACTTTGGGGTGGCTGTGTCTTTTTGATTTTAATTTCCCTAAGCTATAGGACCATAAGTGGAAGTGCCCTAGGCTCTGTTGCTTTGTTTTTTAGATGTTTCAGGAAACACCATACACTTCTCCCGAGTGGTTGTTGGCAATTTACATCCCGCCCATCAGCATAACAAGGCTCCCAGTTCTCCATGGCCTGTCCTGCCTTTCTGGATTTTACACTTTTTTCAGATGGCCCTTTTGACCGGGGAGAAGTGAGACTTCATTGTAGTGAAGATTTCCTTTGCAAGTTTGCTTGGTTGGCCAAAAAGGGCGTATGCGTTTTTTTCCTGAATATATTCAGGAAAAAACGCATACGCCCTTTTTGGCCAAGTGCATCATTGTGGACGTTCTGCCTCTTTTCCTATGATTTCAATGCAATTCCAGTCTACCTCCTGAAATCGGTTTCCTGCAATTCTGCCCCGCTTTCAAGTCCTCTTGGCAGCCTTACTTCAGTGTATTTTTGGACGATAGCTGTCATTTATAACTCTGCAGGTTTGTGAATTACAGTGCCCCTGAGCTCCTTTCTTCAACTCGCTTTCTTTTGAGCTGGCCGCAACACCGCAGGATGGCTTCAGGCCCTAATCTGGTTCCGGTACGGCATGCTGAGCCTTTGGTTATTTCCTCTTCCTGGTGGGAAACGAGAGTTAAATTTGCCCGTCCAGACACCTCCAGCTAGCCTCTCATTGGTTCTCACTATTCCTGTTCATCTTCCGCAGAAATTGCAAACTGGGCCAAACAGGAGGTTAAAGGCGCTGACTCTCCAAGTGGGGAGAGTGTTAGTAAAGCGTCTGGAATGTTACACCCGAGTACCAGGGGAAGAAAACTGAGACATATTTGAACACGTCTCCCGATCACATGGTTGATCATACTCTGGGTTCCACATGCATGTTTTAGCTGAAGGAAGAATACCTAAAACCTGGGTAGTTGAAACCCGTGGAATGGGTACCATGCAATATGACTTCAAAGGGTCTTCATTTGCTCACCGAACCTCTCCAATCCTATCACTGCTGCGTTTATGCCCCTGTACACATGCTTGATTCTCTTTCGGAGACATAGCAATCCATAGGTTTTAAGATACTTACTAGTCAGGTACATTCTTAGGCGTTTAATATGCGGTGTTGAGTCCCTTTCGTTGAGCAAGGAGTAGCTCTTGTCTATTACATATTTGGCTTAAGGAACTTTATCTGTGCTCATTTCAATCTCTGGTTTTATGCAGCACCCCAACTCACCTTTACCCTTCAGCAAGCATAAGTTGGTTTTCTAAATTTGAGACCCTGTTCTGTTCTGTAATTCAGTTCCTGTGTAGCCAAGTTTACATTCCGTGTATTACTGATATCTTATGATGTTTCTTTTTCTGTGTGACTTATTTCAGTTAGAATCATCATACCTGAATCCACTCATTGTGCTGCTAAGGGCCTGATGACACAGATTTCATTGCTGAGTGATATTGCTTTGTAAGTAAATACCACAACTTCTTTATCCATTTTTCACTTTCTGCGATGTTGAACTTGTACTGTAAACGAGGTTCTTGTAAACAGAGCCGTTCGAAACTTTGGGGTGGCTGTGTCTTTTTGATTTTAAATTCCCTAAGCTATAGGACCATAAGTGGAAGTGCCCTAGGCTCTGTTGCTTTGTTTTTTAGATGTTTCAGGAAACACCATACACTTCTCCCGAGTGGTTGTTGGCAATTTACATCCCGCCCATCAGCATAACAAGGCTCCCAGTTCTCCATGGCCTGTCCTGCCTTTCTGGATTTTACACTTTTTTCAGATGGCCCTTTTGACCGGGGGGAAGTGAGACTTCATTGTAGTGCAGATTTCCTTTCAAGCTTGCTTGGTTGGCCAAAAAGGGCATATGCGTTTTTTCCTGAATATATTCAGGAATAAACGCATATGCCCTTTTTGGCCAAGTGCATCACTGTGGACGTTCTGCCTCTTTTCCTATGCTTGAAATGCAATTCCTGTCTACCTCCTGAAATCGGTTTCCTGCAATTCTGCCCCGCTTTCAAGTCCTCTTGGCAGCCTTACTTCAGTGTATTTTTGGATGATAGCTGTCATTTATAACTCTGCAGGTTTGTGAATTACAGTGCCCCTGAGCTCCTTTCTTCAACTTGCTTTCTTTTGAGCTGGCCGCAACACCGCAGGATGGCTTCAGGCCCTAATCTGGTTCCGGTACGGCACGCTGAGCCTTTGGTTATTTCCTCTTCCTGGTGGGAAATGAGAGTTAAATTTGCCCGTCCAGACACCTCCAGCTAGCCTCTCATTGGTTCTCGCTATTCCTGTTCATCTTCCGCAGAAATTGCAAACTGGGCCAAACAGGAGGTTAAAGGCGCTGACTCTCCAAGTGGGGAGAGTGTTAGTAAAGCATCTGGAATGTTGCACCCGAGTACCAGGGTACGAAAACTGAGACATATTTGAACACGTCTCCCGTTCACATGGTTGATCATACTCTGGGTTCCACATGCATGTTCTAGCTGAAGGAAGAATACCTAAAACCTGGGTAGTTGAAACCCGTGGAATGGGTACCATGCAATATGACTTCAAAGGGTCTTCATTTGCTCACCGAACCTCTCCAATCCTATCACTGCTGCGTTTATGCCCCTGTACACATGCTTGATTCTCTTTCGGAGACATAGCAATCCCTAGGTTTTAAGATACTTACTAGTCAGGTACATTCTTAGGCGTTTAATATGCGGTGTTGAGTCCCTTTCTTTGAGCAAGGAGTAGCTCTTGTCTATTCCATATTTGGCTTAAGGAACTTTATCTGTGCTCATTTCAATCTCTGGTTTTATGCAGCACCCCAACTCACCTTTCCCCTTCAGCAAGCATAAGTTGGTTTTCTAAATTTGAGACCCTGTTCTGTTCTGTAATTCAGTTCCTGTGTAGCCAAGTTTACATTCCGTGTATTAGTGATATCTTATGATGTTTCTTTTTCTGTGTGACTTATTTCAGTTAGAATCATCATACCTGAATCCAATCATTGTGCTGCTAAGGGCCTGATGACACAGATTTCATTGCTGAGTGATATTGCTTTGTAAGTAAATACCACAACTTCTTTATCCATTTTTCACTTTCTGCGATGTTGAACTTGTACTGTAAACGAGGTTCTTATAAACAGAGCCGTTCGAAACTTTGGGGTGGCTGTGTCTTTTTGATTTTAAATTCCCTAAACTATAGGACCATAAGTGGAAGTGCCCTAGGCTCTGTTGCTTTGTTTTTTAGATGTTTCAGGAAACACCATACACTTCTCCCGAGTGGTTGTTGGCAATTTACATCCCGCCCATCAGCATAACAAGGCTCCCAGTTCTCCATGGCCTGTCCTGCCTTTCTGGATTTTACACTTTTTTCAGATGGGCCTTTTGACCGGGGGGAAGTGAGACTTCATTGTAGTGCAGATTTCCTTTGCAAGCTTGCTTGGTTGGCCAAAAAGGGCGTATGCGTTTTTTCCTGAATATATTCAGGAAAAAACGCATACGCCCTTTTTGGCCAAGTGCATCATTCTGGACGTTCTGCCTCTTTTCCTATGCTTTCAATGCGATTCCAGTCTACCTCCTGAAATCGGTTTCCTGCAATTCTGCCCCGCTTTCAAGTCCTCTTGGCAGCCTTACTTCAGTCTATTTTTGGACGATAGCTGTCATTTATAACTCTGCAGGTTTGTGAATTACAGTGCCCCTGAGCTCCTTTCTTCAACTCGCTTTCTTGTGACCTGGCCGCAACACCGCAGGATGGCTTCAGGCCCTAATCTGGTTCCGGCACGGCACGCTGAGCCTTTGGTTAATTCCTCTTCCTGGTGGGAAATGAGAGTTAAATTTGCCCGTCCAGACACCTCCAGCTAGTCTCCATTGGTTCTCGCTATTCCTGTTCATCTTCCGCAGAAATTGCAAACTGGGCCAAACAGGACGTTAAAGGGACTGACTCTCCAAGTCGGGAGAGTGTTAGTAAAGCGTCTGGAATGTTGCACCCAAGTACCAGGGGAGGAAAACTGAGACATATTTGAACACGTCTCCCGTTCACATGGTTGATCATACTTGGTTTCCACATGCATGTTTTAGCTAAAGGAAGAATACCTTAAACCTGGAGAGTTGAGACCCGTGTAATGGGTACCATGCAATATGACTTCAAAGGGTCTTCATTTGCTCACCGAACCTCTCCAATCCTATCACTGCTGCGTTTATGCCCCTGTACACACGCTTGATTCTCTTTTGGAGACATAGCAATCCATAGGTTTTACGATACTTACTAGTCAGGTACATTCTTAGGCGTTTAATATGCGGTGTTGAGTCCATTTCGTTGAGCAAGGAGTAGCTCTTGTCTATTCCATATTTGACTTAAGGAACTTTATCTGTGCTCATTTCAATCTCTGGTTTTATGCAGCACCCCAACTCACCTTTACCCTTAAGCAAGCATAAGTTGGTTTTCTAAATTTGAGACCCTGTTCTGTTTGGAATGCAGTTCCTGTGTAGCCAAGTTTACATTCCGTGTTTTAGTGATATCTTATGATGTTTCTTTTTCTGTGTGACTTATTTCAGTTAGAATCATCGTACCTGAATCCACTCATTATGCTGCTAAGGGCCTGATGACATAGATTTCATTGCTGAGTGATACTGCATTGTAAGTAAATACCACAAGTTCTTTATCCATTTTTCACTTTCTGCGATGTTGAACTTGTACTGTAAACGAGGTTCTTGTAAACAGAGGCGTCCCAAACTTTGGGGTGGCTGTGTCTTTTTGATTTTAATTTCCCTAAGCTATAGGACCATAAGTGGAAGTGCCCTAGGCTCTGTTGCTTTGTTTTTTAGATGTTTCAGGAAACACCATACACTTCTCCCCAGTGTCTGTTGGCAATTTACATCCCGCCCATCAGCATAACAAGGCTCCCAGTTCTCCATGGCCTGTCCTGCCTTTCTGGATTTTACACTTTTTTCAGATGGCCCTTTTGACCGGGGGGAAGTGAGACTTCATTGTAGTGCAGATTTCCTTTGCAAGCTTGCTTGGTTGGCCAAAAAGGGCGTATGCGTTTTTTCCTGAATATATTCAGGAAAAAATGCATACGCCCTTTTTGGCCAAGTGCATCATTCTGGACGTTCTGTCTCTTTTCCTATGCTTTCAATGCAATTCCAGTCTACCTCCTGAAATCGGTTTCCTGCAATTCTGCCCCGCTTTCAAGTCCTCTTGGCAGCCTTACTTCAGTCTATTTTTGGACGATAGCTGTCATTTATAACTCTGCAGGTTTGTGAATTACAGTGACCCTGAGCTCCTTTCTTCAACTCGCTTTCTTGTGACCTGGCCGCAACACCGCAGGATGTCTTCAGGCCCTAATCTGGGTCCGGCACGGCACGCTGAGCCTTTGGTTAATTCCTCTTCCTGGTGGGAAATGAGAGTGAAATTTGCCCATCCAGACACCTCCAGCTAGTCTCTCATTGGTTCTCGCTATTCCTGTTCATCTTCCGCAGAAATTGCAAACTGGGCCAAACAGGAGGTTAAAGGGACTGACTCTCCAAGTTGGGAGAGTGTTAGTAAAGCGTCTGGAATGTTGCACCCGAGTACCAGGGTACGAAAACTGAGACATATTTGAACACGTCTCCCGATCACACGGTTGATCATACTCTAGGTTCCACATGCATGTTTTAGCTGAAGGAAGAATACCTTAAACCTGGAGAGTTGAGACCCGTGGAATGGGTACCATGCAATATGACTTCAAAGGGTCTTCATTTGCTCACCGAACCTCTCCAATCCTGTCACTGCTGCGTTTATGCCCCTGTACACGTGCTTCATTCTCTTTCGGAGACATAGCAATCCATAGGTTTTAAGATACTTACTAGTCAGGTACATTCTTAGGCGTTTAATATGGGGTGTTGAGTCCATTTCGTTGAGCAAGGAGTAGCTCTTGTCTATTCCATATTTGGCTTAAGGAACTTTATCTGTGCTCATTTCAATCTCTGGTTTTATGCAGCACCCCAACTCACCTTTCCCCTTAAGCAAGCATAAGTTGGTTTTCTAAATTTGAGACCCTGTTCTGTTCTGTAATTCAGTTCCTGTGTAGCCAAGTTTACATTCCGTGTATTACTGATATCTTATGATGTTTCTTTTTCTGTGTGACTTATTTCAGTTAGAATCATCATACCTGAATCCACTCATTGTGCTGCTAAGGGCCTGATAACACAGATTTCATTGCTGAGTGATATTGCTTTGTAAGTAAATACCACAACTTCTTTATCCATTTTTCACTTTCTGCGATGTTGAACTTGTACTGTAAACGAGATTTTGTAAACAGAGCCATTCCAAACTTTGGGGTGGCTGTGTCTTTTTGATTTTAATTTCCCTAAGCTATAGGACCATAAGTGGCAGTGCCCTAGGTTCTGTTGCTTTGTTTTTTAGATGTTTCAGGAAACACCATACACTTCTCCCGAGTGGTTGTTGGCAATTTACATCCCGCCCATCAGCATAACAAGGCTCCCAGTTCTCCATGGCCTGTCCTGCCTTTCTGGATTTTACACTTTTTTCAGATGGCCCTTTTGACCGGGGGGAAGTGAGACTTCATTGTAGTCCAGATTTCCTTTTAAGCTTGCTTGGTTGGCCAAAAAGGGCGTATAAGTTTTTTCCTGAATATTCAGGAAAAAACGCATACGCCCTTTTTGGCCAAGTGCATCACTGTGGACGTTCTGCCTCTTTTCCTATGCTTGAAATGCAATTCCTGTCTACCTCCTGAAATCGGTTTCCTGCAATTCTGCCCCGCTTTCAAGTCCTCTTGGCAGCCTTAGTTCAGTGTATTTTTGGACGATAGCTGTCATTTATAACTCTGCAGGTTTGTGAATTACAGTGCCCCTGAGCTCCTTTCTATAACTCCCTTTCTTTTGAGCTGGCCGCAACACCGCAGGATGGCTTCAGGCCCTAATCTGGTTCCGGTACGGCATGCTGAGCCTTTGGTTATTTCCTCTTCCTGGTGGGAAACGAGAGTTAAATTTGCCCGTCCAGACACCTCCAGCTAGCCTCTCATTGGTTCTCGCTATTCCTGTTCATCTTCCGCAGAAATTGCAAACTGGGCCAAACAGGAGGTTAAAGGCGCTGACTCTCCAAGTGGGGAGAGTGTTAGTAAAGCGTCTGGAATGTTACACCCGAGTACCAGGGGAGGAAAACTGAGACATATTTGAACACGTCTCCCGATCACATGGTTGATCATACTCTGGGTTCCACATGCATGTTTTAGCTGAAGGAAGAATACCTAAAACCTGGGTAGTTGAAACCCGTGGAATGGGTACCATGCAATATGACTTCAAAGGGTCTTCATTTGCTCACCGAACCTCTCCAATCCTATCACTGCTGCGTTTATGCCCCTGTACACATGCTTGATTCTCTTTCGGAGACATAGCAATCCCTAGGTTTTAAGATACTTACTAGTCAGGTACATTCTTAGGCGTTTAATATGCGGTGTTGAGTCCCTTTCGTTGAGCAAGGAGTAGCTCTTGTCTATTCCATATTTGGCTTAAGGAACTTTATCTGTGCTCATTTCAATCTCTGGTTTTATGCAGCACCCCAACTCACCTTTACCCTTCAGCAAGCATAAGTTGGTTTTCTAAATTTGAGACCCTGTTCTGTTCTGTAATTCAGTTCCTGTGTAGCCAAGTTTACATTCCGTGTATTACTGATATCTTATGATGTTTCTTTTTCTGTGTGACTTATTTCAGTTAGAATCATCATACCTGAATCCACTCATTGTGCTGCTAAGGGCCTGATGACACAGATTTCATTGCTGAGTGATATTGCTTTGTAAGTAAATACCACAACTTCTTTATCCATTTTTCACTTTCTGCGATGTTGAACTTGTACTGTAAACGAGGTTCTTGTAAACAGAGTCGTTCGAAACTTTGGGGTGGCTGTGTCTTTTTGATTTTAAATTCCCTAAGCTATAGGACCATAAGTGGAAGTGCCCTAGGCTCTGTTGCTTTGTTTTTTAGATGTTTCAGGAAACACCATACACTTCTCCCGAGTGGTTGTTGGCAATTTACATCCCGCCCATCAGCATAACAAGGCTCCCAGTTCTCCATGGCCTGTCCTGCCTTTCTGGATTTTACACTTTTTTCAGATGGCCCTTTTGACCGGGGGGAAGTGAGACTTCATTGTAGTGCAGATTTCCTTTCAAGCTTGCTTGGTTGGCCAAAAAGGGCATATGCGTTTTTTCCTGAATATATTCAGGAATAAACGCATATGCCCTTTTTGGCCAAGTGCATCACTGTGGACGTTCTGCCTCTTTTCCTATGCTTGAAATGCAATTCCTGTCTACCTCCTGAAATCGGTTTCCTGCAATTCTGCCCCGCTTTCAAGTCCTCTTGGCAGCCTTACTTCAGTGTATTTTTGGATGATAGCTGTCATTTATAACTCTGCAGGTTTGTGAATTACAGTGCCCCTGAGCTCCTTTCTTCAACTTGCTTTCTTTTGAGCTGGCCGCAACACCGCAGGATTGCTTCAGGCCCTAATCTGGTTCCGGTACGGCACGCTGAGCCTTTGGTTATTTCCTCTTCCTGGTGGGAAATGAGAGTTAAATTTGCCCGTCCAGACACCTCCAGCTAGCCTCTCATTGGTTCTCGCTATTCCTGTTCATCTTCCGCAGAAATTGCAAACTGGGCCAAACAGGAGGTTAAAGGCGCTGACTCTCCAAGTGGGGAGAGTGTTAGTAAAGCATCTGGAATGTTGCACCCGAGTACCAGGGTACGAAAACTGAGACATATTTGAACACGTCTCCCGTTCACATGGTTGATCATACTCTGGGTTCCACATGCATGTTCTAGCTGAAGGAAGAATACCTAAAACCTGGGTAGTTGAAACCCGTGGAATGGGTACCATGCAATATGACTTCAAAGGGTCTTCATTTGCTCACCGAACCTCTCCAATCCTATCACTGCTGCGTTTATGCCCCTGTACACATGCTTGATTCTCTTTCGGAGACATAGCAATCCCTAGGTTTTAAGATACTTACTAGTCAGGTACATTCTTAGGCGTTTAATATGCGGTGTTGAGTCCCTTTCTTTGAGCAAGGAGTAGCTCTTGTCTATTCCATATTTGGCTTAAGGAACTTTATCTGTGCTCATTTCAATCTCTGGTTTTATGCAGCACCCCAACTCACCTTTCCCCTTCAGCAAGCATAAGTTGGTTTTCTAAATTTGAGACCCTGTTCTGTTCTGTAATTCAGTTCCTGTGTAGCCAAGTTTACATTCCGTGTATTAGTGATATCTTATGATGTTTCTTTTTCTGTGTGACTTATTTCAGTTAGAATCATCATACCTGAATCCAATCATTGTGCTGCTAAGGGCCTGATGACACAGATTTCATTGCTGAGTGATATTGCTTTGTAAGTAAATACCACAAATTCTTTATCCATTTTTCACTTTCTGCGATGTTGAACTTGTACTGTAAACGAGGTTCTTATAAACAGAGGCGTTCGAAACTTTGGGGTGGCTGTGTCTTTTTGATTTTAAATTCCCTAAACTATAGGACCATAAGTGGAAGTGCCCTAGGCTCTGTTGCTTTGTTTTTTAGATGTTTCAGGAAACACCATACACTTCTCCCGAGTGGTTGTTGGCAATTTACATCCCGCCCATCAGCATAACAAGGCTCCCAGTTCTCCATGGCCTGTCCTGCCTTTCTGGATTTTACACTTTTTTCAGATGGGCCTTTTGACCGGGGGGAAGTGAGACTTCATTGTAGTGCAGATTTCCTTTGCAAGCTTGCTTGGTTGGCCAAAAAGGGCGTATGCGTTTTTTCCTGAATATATTCAGGAAAAAACGCATACGCCCTTTTTGGCCAAGTGCATCATTCTGGACGTTCTGCCTCTTTTCCTATGCTTTCAATGCGATTCCAGTCTACCTCCTGAAATCGGTTTCCTGCAATTCTGCCCCGCTTTCAAGTCCTCTTGGCAGCCTTACTTCAGTCTATTTTTGGACGATAGCTGTCATTTATAACTCTGCAGGTTTGTGAATTACAGTGCCCCTGAGCTCCTTTCTTCAACTCGCTTTCTTGTGACCTGGCCGCAACACCGCAGGATGGCTTCAGGCCCTAATCTGGTTCCGGCACGGCACGCTGAGCCTTTGGTTAATTCCTCTTCCTGGTGGGAAATGAGAGTTAAATTTGCCCGTCCAGACACCTCCAGCTAGTCTCCATTGGTTCTCGCTATTCCTGTTCATCTTCCGCAGAAATTGCAAACTGGGCCAAACAGGACGTTAAAGGGACTGACTCTCCAAGTCGGGAGAGTGTTAGTAAAGCGTCTGGAATGTTGCACCCAAGTACCAGGGGAGGAAAACTGAGACATATTTGAACACGTCTCCCGTTCACATGGTTGATCATACTTGGTTTCCACATGCATGTTTTAGCTAAAGGAAGAATACCTTAAACCTGGAGAGTTGAGACCCGTGTAATGGGTACCATGCAATATGACTTCAAAGGGTCTTCATTTGCTCACCGAACCTCTCCAATCCTATCACTGCTGCGTTTATGCCCCTGTACACACGCTTGATTCTCTTTTGGAGACATAGCAATCCATAGGTTTTACGATACTTACTAGTCAGGTACATTCTTAGGCGTTTAATATGCGGTGTTGAGTCCATTTCGTTGAGCAAGGAGTAGCTCTTGTCTATTCCATATTTGACTTAAGGAACTTTATCTGTGCTCATTTCAATCTCTGGTTTTATGCAGCACCCCAACTCACCTTTACCCTTAAGCAAGCATAAGTTGGTTTTCTAAATTTGAGACCCTGTTCTGTTTGGAATGCAGTTCCTGTGTAGCCAAGTTTACATTCCGTGTTTTAGTGATATCTTATGATGTTTCTTTTTCTGTGTGACTTATTTCAGTTAGAATCATCGTACCTGAATCCACTCATTATGCTGCTAAGGGCCTGATGACATAGATTTCATTGCTGAGTGATACTGCATTGTAAGTAAATACCACAAGTTCTTTATCCATTTTTCACTTTCTGCGATGTTGAACTTGTACTGTAAACGAGGTTCTTGTAAACAGAGGCGTCCCAAACTTTGGGGTGGCTGTGTCTTTTTGATTTTAAATTCCCTAAGCTATAGGACCATAAGTGGAAGTGCCCTAGGCTCTGTTGCTTTGTTTTTTAGATGTTTCAGGAAACACCATACACTTCTCCCCAGTGTCTGTTGGCAATTTACATCCCGCCCATCAGCATAACAAGGCTCCCAGTTCTCCATGGCCTGTCCTGCCTTTCTGGATTTTACACTTTTTTCAGATGGCCCTTTTGACCGGGGGGAAGTGAGACTTCATTGTAGTGCAGATTTCCTTTGCAAGCTTGCTTGGTTGGCCAAAAAGGGCGTATGCGTTTTTTCCTGAATATATTCAGGAAAAAACGCATACGCCCTTTTTGGCCAAGTGCATCATTGTGGACGTTCTGCCTCTTTTCCTATGCTTTCAATGCAATTCCAGTCTACCTCCTGAAATCGGTTTCCTGCAATTCTGCCCCGCTTTCAAGTCCTCTTGGCAGCCTTACTTCAGTCTATTTTTGGACGATAGCTGTCATTTATAACTCTGCAGGTTTGTGAATTACAGTGACCCTGAGCTCCTTTCTTCAACTCGCTTTCTTGTGACCTGGCCGCAACACAGCAGGATGTCTTCAGGCCCTAATCTGGGTCCGGCACGGCACGCTGAGCCTTTGGTTAATTCCTCTTCCTGGTGGGAAATGAGAGTGAAATTTGCCCATCCAGACACCTCCAGCTAGTCTCTCATTGGTTCTCGCTATTCCTGTTCATCTTCCGCAGAAATTGCAAACTGGGCCAAACAGGAGGTTAAAGGGACTGACTCTCCAAGTGGGGAGAGTGTTAGTAAAGCGTCTGGAATGTTGCACCCGAGTACCAGGGTACGAAAACTGAGACATATTTGAACACGTCTCCCGATCACACGGTTGATCATACTCTAGGTTCCACATGCATGTTTTAGCTGAAGGAAGAATACCTTAAACCTGGAGAGTTGAGACCCGTGGAATGGGTACCATGCAATATGACTTCAAAGGGTCTTCATTTGCTCACCGAACCTCTCCAATCCTATCACTGCTGCGTTTATGCCCCTGTAAACGTGCTTCATTCTCTTTCGGAGACATAGCAATCCATAGGTTTTAAGATACTTACTAGTCAGGTACATTCTTAGGCGTTTAATATGGGGTGTTGAGTCCATTTCGTTGAGCAAGGAGTAGCTCTTGTCTATTCCATATTTGGCTTAAGGAACTTTATCTGTGCTCATTTCAATCTCTGGTTTTATGCAGCACCCCAACTCACCTTTCCCCTTAAGCAAGCATAAGTTGGTTTTCTAAATTTGAGACCCTGTTCTGTTCTGTAATTCAGTTCCTGTGTAGCCAAGTTTACATTCCGTGTATTACTGATATCTTATGATGTTTCTTTTTCTGTGTGACTTATTTCAGTTAGAATCATCATACCTGAATCCACTCATTGTGCTGCTAAGGGCCTGATGACACAGATTTCATTGCTGAGTGATATTGCTTTGTAAGTAAATACCACAACTTCTTTATCCATTTTTCACTTTCTGCGATGTTGAACTTGTACTGTAAACGAGATTTTGTAAACAGAGCCATTCCAAACTTTGGGGTGGCTGTGTCTTTTTGATTTTAATTTCCCTAAGCTATAGGACCATAAGTGGCAGTGCCCTAGGTTCTGTTGCTTTGTTTTTTAGATGTTTCAGGAAACACCATACACTTCTCCCGAGTGGTTGTTGGCAATTTACATCCCGCCCATCAGCATAACAAGGCTCCCAGTTCTCCATGGCCTGTCCTGCCTTTCTGGATTTTACACTTTTTTCAGATGGCCCTTTTGACCGGGGGGAAGTGAGACTTCATTGTAGTCCAGATTTCCTTTTAAGCTTGCTTGGTTGGCCAAAAAGGGCGTATGCGTTTTTTCCTGAATATATTCAGGAAAAAACGCATACGCCCTTTTTGGCCAAGTGCATCACTGTGGACGTTCTGCCTCTTTTCCTATGCTTGAAATGCAATTCCTGTCTACCTCCTGAAATCGGTTTCCTGCAATTCTGCCCCGCTTTCAAGTCCTCTTGGCAGCCTTACTTCAGTGTATTTTTGGACGATAGCTGTCATTTATAACTCTGCAGGTTTGTGAATTACAGTGCCCCTGAGCTCCTTTCTTCAACTCGCTTTCTTTTGAGCTGGCCGCAACACCGCAGGATGGCTTCAGGCCCTAATCTGGTTCCGGTACGGCATGCTGAGCCTTTGGTTATTTCCTCTTCCTGGTGGGAAACGAGAGTTAAATTTGCCCGTCCAGACACCTCCAGCTAGCCTCTCATTGGTTCTCGCTATTCCTGTTCATCTTCCGCAGAAATTGCAAACTGGGCCAAACAGGAGGTTAAAGGCGCTGACTCTCCAAGTGGGGAGAGTGTTAGTAAAGCGTCTGGAATGTTACACCCGAGTACCAGGGGAGGAAAACTGAGACATATTTGAACACGTCTCCCGATCACATGGTTGATCATACTCTGGGTTCCACATGCATGTTTTAGCTGAAGGAAGAATACCTAAAACCTGGGTAGTTGAAACCCGTGGAATGGGTACCATGCAATATGACTTCAAAGGGTCTTCATTTGCTCACCGAACCTCTCCAATCCTATCACTGCTGCGTTTATGCCCCTGTACACATGCTTGATTCTCTTTCGGAGACATAGCAATCCCTAGGTTTTAAGATACTTACTAGTCAGGTACATTCTTAGGCGTTTAATATGCGGTGTTGAGTCCCTTTCGTTGAGCAAGGAGTAGCTCTTGTCTATTCCATATTTGGCTTAAGGAACTTTATCTGTGCTCATTTCAATCTCTGGTTTTATGCAGCACCCCAACTCACCTTTACCCTTCAGCAAGCATAAGTTGGTTTTCTAAATTTGAGACCCTGTTCTGTTCTGTAATTCAGTTCCTGTGTAGCCAAGTTTACATTCCGTGTATTACTGATATCTTATGATGTTTCTTTTTCTGTGTGACTTATTTCAGTTAGAATCATCATACCTGAATCCACTCATTGTGCTGCTAAGGGCCTGATGACACAGATTTCATTGCTGAGTGATATTGCTTTGTAAGTAAATACCACAACTTCTTTATCCATTTTTCACTTTCTGCGATGTTGAACTTGTACTGTAAACGAGGTTCTTGTAAACAGAGCCGTTCGAAACTTTGGGGTGGCTGTGTCTTTTTGATTTTAAATTCCCTAAGCTATAGGACCATAAGTGGAAGTGCCCTAGGCTCTGTTGCTTTGTTTTTTAGATGTTTCAGGAAACACCATACACTTCTCCCGACTGGTTGTTGGCAATTTACATCCCGCCCATCAGCATAACAAGGCTCCCAGTTCTCCATGGCCTGTCCTGCCTTTCTGGATTTTACACTTTTTTCAGATGGCCCTTTTGACCGGGGGGAAGTGAGACTTCATTGTAGTGCAGATTTCCTTTCAAGCTTGCTTGGTTGGCCAAAAAGGGCATATGCGTTTTTTCCTGAATATATTCAGGAATAAACGCATATGCCCTTTTTGGCCAAGTGCATCACTGTGGACGTTCTGCCTCTTTTCCTATGCTCGAAATGCAATTCCTGTCTACCTCCTGAAATCGGTTTCCTGCAATTCTGCCCCGCTTTCAAGTCCTCTTGGCAGCCTTACTTCAGTGTATTTTTGGATGATAGCTGTCATTTATAACTCTGCAGGTTTGTGAATTACAGTGCCCCTGAGCTCCTTTCTTCAACTTGCTTTCTTTTGAGCTGGCCGCAACACCGCAGGATGGCTTCAGGCCCTAATCTGGTTCCGGTACGGCACGCTGAGCCTTTGGTTATTTCCTCTTCCTGGTGGGAAATGAGAGTTAAATTTGCCCGTCCAGACACCTCCAGCTAGCCTCTCATTGGTTCTCGCTATTCCTGTTCATCTTCCGCAGAGATTGCAAACTGGGCCAAACAGGAGTTTAAAGGCGCTGACTCTCCAAGTGGGGAGAGTGTTAGTAAAGCATCTGGAATGTTGCACCCGAGTACCAGGGTACGAAAACTGAGACATATTTGAACACGTCTCCCGTTCACATGGTTGATCATACTCTGGGTTCCACATGCATGTTCTAGCTGAAGGAAGAATACCTAAAACCTGGGTAGTTGAAACCCGTGGAATGGGTACCATGCAATATGACTTCAAAGGGTCTTCATTTGCTCACCGAACCTCTCCAATCCTATCACTGCTGCGTTTATGCCCCTGTACACATGCTTGATTCTCTTTCGGAGACATAGCAATCCCTAGGTTTTAAGATACTTACTAGTCAGGTACATTCTTAGGCGTTTAATATGCGGTGTTGAGTCCCTTTCTTTGAGCAAGGAGTAGCTCTTGTCTATTCCATATTTGGCTTAAGGAACTTTATCTGTGCTCATTTCAATCTCTGGTTTTATGCAGCACCCCAACTCACCTTTCCCCTTCAGCAAGCATAAGTTGGTTTTCTAAATTTGAGACCCTGTTCTGTTCTGTAATTCAGTTCCTGTGTAGCCAAGTTTACATTCCGTGTATTAGTGATATCTTATGATGTTTCTTTTTCTGTGTGACTTATTTCAGTTAGAATCATCATACCTGAATCCAATCATTGTGCTGCTAAGGGCCTGATGACACAGATTTCATTGCTGAGTGATATTGCTTTGTAAGTAAATACCACAACTTCTTTATCCATTTTTCACTTTCTGCGATGTTGAACTTGTACTGTAAACGAGGTTCTTATAAACAGAGCCGTTCGAAACTTTGGGGTGGCTGTGTCTTTTTGATTTTAATTTCCCTAAGCTATAGGACCATAAGTGGAAGTGCCCTAGGCTCTGTTGCTTTGTTTTTTAGATGTTTCAGGAAACACCATACACTTCTCCCAAGTGGTTGTTGGCAATTTACATCCCGCCCATCAGCATAACAAGGCTCCCAGTTCTCCATGGCCTGTCCTGCCTTTCTGGATTTTACACTTTTTTCAGATGGCCCTTTTGACCGGGGGGAAGTGAGACTTCATTGTAGTGCAGATTTCCTTTGCAAGCTTGCTTGTTTGGCCAAAAAGGGCGTATAAGTTTTTTCCTGAATATATTCAGGAAAAAACGCATACGCCCTTTTTGGCCAAGTGCATCATTGTGGACGTTCTGCCTCTTTTCCTATGCTTTCAATGCAATTCCAGTCTACCTCCTGAAATCGGTTTCCTGCAATTCTGCCCCGCTTTCAAGTCCTCTTGGCAGCCTTACTTCAGTCTATTTTTGGACGATAGCTGTCATTTATAACTCTGCAGGTTTGTGAATTACAGTGCCCCTGATCTCCTTTCTTCAACTCGCTTTCTTGTGACCTGGCCGCAACACCGCAGGATGGCTTCAGGCCCTAATCTGGTTCTGGCATGGCACGCTGAGCCTTTGGTTAATTCCTCTTCCTGGTAGGAAATGAGAGTTAAATTTGCCCGTCCAGACACCTCCAGCTAGTCTCCATTGGTTCTCGCTATTCCTGTTCATCTTCCGCAGAAATTGCAAACTGGGCCAAACAGGAGGTTAAAGGGACTGACTCTCCAAGTCGGGAGAGTGTTAGTAAAGCGTCTGGAATGTTGCACCCGAGTACCAGGGGAGGAAAACTGAGACATATTTGAACACGTCTCCCGTTCACATGGTTGATCATACTTGGGTTCCACATGCATGTTTTAGCTGAAGGAAGAATACCTTAAACCTGGAGAGTTGAGACCCGTGTAATGGGTACCATGCAATATTACTTCAAAGGGTCTTCATTTGCTCACCGAACCTCTCCAATCCTATCACTGCTGCGTTTATGCCCCTGTACACACGCTTGATTCTCTTTTGGAGACATAGCAATCCATAGGTTTTACGATACTTACTAGTCAGGTACATTCTTAGGCGTTTAATATGCGGTGTTGAGTCCATTTCGTTGAGCAAGGAGTAGCTCTTGTCTATTCCATATTTGACTTAAGGAACTTTATCTGTGCTCATTTCAATCTCTGGTTTTATGCAGCACCCCAACTCACCTTTACCCTTAAGCAAGCATAAGTTGGTTTTCTAAATTTGAGACCCTGTTCTGTTTTGGAATGCAGTTCCTGTGTAGCCAAGTTTACATTCCGTGTATTAGTGATATCTTATGATGTTTCTTTTTCTGTGTGACTTCTTTCACTTAGAATCATCGTACCTGAATCCACTCATTATGCTGCTAAGGGCCTGATGACATAGATTTCATTGCTGAGTGATACTGCATTGTAAGTAAATACCACTAGTTCTTTATCCATTTTTCACTTTCTGCGATGTTGAACTTGTACTGTAAACGAGGTTCTTGTAAACAGAGGCGTCCGAAACTTTGGGGTGGCTGTGTCTTTTTGATTTTAATTTCCCTAAGCTATAGGACCATAAGTGGAAGTGCCCTAGGCTCTATTGCCTTGTTTTTTAGATGTTTCAGGAAACACCATACACTTCTCCCGAGTGTCTGTTGGCAATTTACATCCCGCCCATCAGCATAACAAGGCTCCCAGTTCTCCATGACCTGTCCTGCCTTTCTGGATTTTACACTTTTTTCAGATGGCCCTTTTGACCGGGGGGAAGTGAGACTTCATTGTAGTGCAGATTTCCTTTGCAAGTTGCTTGGTTGGCCAAAAAGGGCGTATGCGTTTTTTCCTGAATATATTCAGGAAAAAACGCATACGCCCTTTTTGGCCAAGTGCATCATTGTGGACGTTCTGCCTCTTTTCCTATGCTTTCAATGCAATTCCAGTCTACCTCCTGAAATCGGTTTCCTGCAATTCTGCCCCGCTTTCAAGTCCTCTTGGCAGCCTTACTTCAGTCTATTTTTGGACGATAGCTGTCATTTATAACTCTGCAGGTTTGTGAATTACAGTGCCCCTGAGCTCCTTTCTTCAACTCGCTTTCTTGTGAGCTGGCCGCAACACCGCAGGATGGCTTCAGGCCCTAATCTGGTTATGGCATGGCACGCAGAGCCTTTGGATAATTCCTCTTCCTGGTGGGAAATGAGAGTTAAATTTGCCCGTCCAGACACCTCCAGCTAGTCTCTCATTGGTTCTCGCTATTCCTGTTCATCTTCCGCAGAAATTGCAAACTGGGCCAAACAGGAGGTTAAAGGGACTGACTCTCCAAGTGGGGAGAGTGTTAGTAAAGCGTCTTGAATGTTGCACGCGAGTACCAGGGTACGAATTCTGAGACATATTTGAACACGTTTCCCGATCACATGGTTGATCATACTCTAGGTTCCACATGCATGTTTTAGCTGAAGGAAGAATACCTTAAACCTGGGTAGTTGAAACCCGTGGAATGGGTACCATGCAATATGACTTCAAAGGGTCTTCATTTGCTCACCGAACCTCTCCAATCCTATCACTGCTGCATTTATGCCCCTGTACACATGCTTGATTCTCTTTCGGAGACATAGCAATCCATAGGTTTTAAGATACTTACAAGTCAGGTACATTCTTAGGCGTTTAATATGCGGTGTTGAGTCCATTTCGTTGAGCAAGGAGTAGCTCTTGTCTATTCCATATTTGGCTTAAGGAACTTTATCTGTGCTCATTTCAATCTCTGGTTTTATGCAGCACCCCAACTCACCTTTACCCTTAAGCAAGCATAAGTTGGTTTTCTAAATTTGAGACCCTGTTCTGTTTTGGAATGCAGTTCCTGTGTAGCCAAGTTTACATTCCGTGTATTAGTGATATCTTATGATGTTTCTTTTTCTGTGTGACTTATTTCAGTTACAATCATCGTACCTGAATCCACTCATTATGCTGCTACGGGCCTGATGACATAGATTTCATTGCTGAGTGATACTATATTGTACGGAAGTACCACAAGTTCTTTATCAATTTTTCACTTTCTGTCATATTGAACTTGTACGGTAAACGAGGTTCTTGTAAACGGAGGCGTCCCAAACATTGGGGTGGCTGTGTCTTTTTGATTTTAATTTCCCTAAGCTATAGGACCATAAGTGGAAGTGCCCTAGGCTCTGTTGCTTTGTTTTTTAGATGTTTCAGGAAACACCATACACTTCTCCTGAGTGTCTGTTGGCAATTTACATCCAGCCCATCAGCATAACAAGGCTCCCAGTTCTCCATGGCCTGTCCTGCCTTTCTGGATTTTACACTTTTTTCAGATGGCCCTTTTGACCGGGGAGAAGTGAGACTTCATTGTAGTGCAGATTTCCTTTGCAAGTTTGCTTGGTTGGCCAAAAAGTGCGTATGCGTTTTTTCCTGAATATATTCAGGAAAAAACGCATACGCCCTTTTTGGCCAAGTGCATCATTGTGGACGTTCTGCCTCTTTTCCTATGCTTTCAATGCAATTCCAGTCTACCTCCTGAAATCGGTTTCCTGCAATTCTGCCCCGCTTTCAAGTCCTCTTGGCAGCCTTACTTCAGTCTATTTTTGGACGATAGCTGTCATTTATAACTCTGCAGGTTTGTGAATTACAGTGCCCCTGAGCTCCTTTCTTCAACTCGCTTTCTTGTGACCTGGCCGCAACACCGCAGGATGGCTTCAGGCCCTAATCTGGTTCTGGCACGGCACGCTGAGCCTTTGGTTAATTCCTCTTCCTGGTGGGAAATGAGAGTTAAATTTGCCCGTCCAGACACCTCCAGCTAGTCTCTCATTGATTCTCGCTATTCCTGTTCATCTTCCACAGAAATTGCAAACTGGGCCAAACAGGAGGTTAAAGGGACTGACTCTCAAAGTGGGGAGAGTGTTACTAAAGCGTCTGGAATGTTGCACCCGAGTACCAGGGTACGAAAACTGAGACATATTTAAACATGTCTCCCAATGACATGGTTGATCATACTCTAGGTTCCACATGCATGTTTTAGCTGAAGGAAGAATACCTTAAACCTGGGTAGTTGAAACCCGTGGAATGGGTACCATGCAATATGATTTCAAAGGGTCTTCATTTGCTCACCGAACATCTCCAATCCTATCACTGCTGCGTTTATGCCCCTGTACACATGCTTGATTCTCTTTCAGAGACATAGCAATCCATAGGTTTTAAGATACTTACGAGTCAGGTACATTCTTAGGCGTTTAATATGCGGTGTTGAGTCCATTTCGTTGAGCAAGGAGTAGCTCTTGTCTATTCCATATTTGGCTTCAGGAACTTTATCTGTGCTCATTTCGATCTCTGGTTTTATGCAGCACCCCAACTCACCTTTCCCCTTAAGCAAGCATAAGTTGGTTTTCTAAATTTGAGACCCTGTTCTGTTCTGTAAATCAGTTCCTGTGTAGCCAAGTTTCCATTCCGTGTATTACTGATATCTTATGATGTTTCTTTTTCTGTGTGACTTATTTCAGTTAGAATCATCATACCTGAATCCACTCATTGTGCTGCTAAGGGCCTGATGACATAGATTTCATTGCTGAGTGATATTGCTTTGTAAGGAAATACCACAACTTCTTTATCCATTTTTCACTTTCTGCGATGTTGAACTTGTACTGTAAACGAGGTTCTTGTCAACAGAGCCGTTCGAAACTTTGGGGTGGCTGTGTCTTTTTGATTTTAAATTCCCTAAGCTATAGGACCATAAGTGGAAGTGCCCTTGGCTCTGTTGCTTTGTTTTTTAGATGTTTCAGGAAACACCATACACTTCTCCAGAGTGGCTGTTGGCAATTTACATCCCGCCCATCAGCATAACAAGGCTCCCAGTTCTCCATGGCCTGTCCTGCCTTTCTGGATTTTACACTTTTTTCAGATGGCCCTTTTGATCGGGGGGAAGTGAGACTTCATTGTAGTGCAGATTTCCTTTGCAAGCTTGCTTGGTTGGCCAAAAAGGGCGTATGCGTTTTTGCCTGAATATATTCAGGAAAAAACGCATATGCCCTTTTTGGCCAAGTGCATCATTGTGGACGTTCTGCCTCTTTTCCTATGCTTTCAATGCAATTCCAGTCTACCTCCTGAAATCGGTTTCCTGCAATTCTGCCCCGCTTTCAAGTCCTCTTGGCAGCCTTACTTCAGTCTATTTTTGGACGATAGCTGTCATTTATAACTCTGCAGGTTTGTGAATTACAGTGCCCCTGAGCTCCTTTCTTCAACTCGCTTTCTTGTGACCTGGCCGCAACACCGCAGGATGGCTTCAGGCCCTAATCTGGTTCTGGCACGGCACGCTGAGCCTTTGGTTAATTCCTCTTCCTGGAGGGAAATGAGAGTTAAATTTGCCCGTCGAGACACCTCCAGCTAGTCTCTCATTGGTTCTCGCTATTCCTGTTCATCTTCCGCAGAAATTGCAAACTGTGCCAAACAGGAGGTTAAAGGCGCTGACTCTCCAAGTGGGGAGAGTGTTAGTAAAGCGTCTGGAATGTTGCACCCGAGTACCAGGTTACGAAAACTGAGACATATTTGAACACGTCTCCCGATCACATGGTTGATCATACTCTAGGTTCCACATGCATGTTTTAGCTGAAGGAAGAATACCTAAAACCTGGGTAGTTGAAACCCGTGGAATGGGTACCATGCAATATGACTTCAAAGGGTCTTCATTTGCTCACCGAACCTCTCCAATCCTATCACTGCTGCGTTTATGCCCCTGTACACATGCTTGATTCTCTTTCGGAGACATAGCAATCCATAGGTTTTAAGATACTTACGAGTCAGGTACATTCTTAGGCGTTTAATATGCGGTGTTGAGTCCCTTTCGTTGAGCAAGGAGTAGCTCTTGTCTATTCCATATTTGGCTTAAGGAACTTTATCTGTGCTCATTTCAATCTCTGGTTTTATGCAGCACCCCAACTCACCTTTACCCTTCAGCAAGCATAAGTTGGTTTTCTAAATTTGAGACCCTGTTCTGTTCTGTAATTCAGTTCCTGTGTAGCCAAGTTTACATTCCGTGTATTACTGATATCTTATGATGTTTCTTTTTCTGTGTGACTTATTTCAGTTAGAATCATCATACCTGAATCCACTCATTGTGCTGCTAAGGGCCTGATGACACAGATTTCATTGCTGAGTGATATTGCTTTGTAAGTAAATACCACAACTTCTTTATCCATTTTTCACTTTCTGCGATGTTGAACTTGTACTGTAAACGAGGTTCTTGTAAACAGAGCCGTTCGAAACTTTGGGGTGGCTGTGTCTTTTTGATTTTAAATTCCCTAAGCTATAGGACCATAAGTGGAAGTGCCCTAGGCTCTGTTGCTTTGTTTTTTAGATGTTTCAGGAAACACCATACACTTCTCCCGAGTGGTTGTTGGCAATTTACATCCCGCCCATCAGCATAACAAGGCTCCCAGTTCTCCATGGCCTGTCCTGCCTTTCTGGATTTTACACTTTTTTCAGATGGCCCTTTTGACCGGGGGGAAGTGAGACTTCATTGTAGTGCAGATTTCCTTTCAAGCTTGCTTGGTTGGCCAAAAAGGGCATATGCGTTTTTTCCTGAATATATTCAGGAAAAAACGCATATGCCCTTTTTGGCCAAGTGCATCACTGTGGACGTTCTGCCTCTTTTCTTATGCTTGAAATGCAATTCCTGTCTACCTCCTGAAATCGGTTTCCTGCAATTCTGCCCCGCTTTCAAGTCCTCTTGGCAGCCTTACTTCAGTGTATTTTTGGATGATAGCTGTCATTTATAACTCTGCAGGTTTGTGAATTACAGTGCCCCTGAGCTCCTTTCTCCAACTTGCTTTCTTTTGAGCTGGCCGCAACACCGCAGGATGGCTTCAGGCCCTAATCTGGTTCCGGTACGGCACGCTGAGCCTTTGGTTATTTCCTCTTCCTGGTGGGAAATGAGAGTTAAATTTGCCCGTCCAGACACCTCCAGCTAGCCTCTCATTGGTTCTCGCTATTCCTGTTCATCTTCCGCAGAAATTGCAAACTGTGCCAAACAGGAGGTTAAAGGCGCTGACTCTCCAAGTGGGGAGAGTGTTAGTAAAGCATCTGGAATGTTGCACCCGAGTACCAGGGTACGAAAACTGAGACATATTTGAACACGTCTCCCGTTCACATGGTTGATCATACTCTGGGTTCCACATGCATGTTTTAGCTGAAGGAAGAATACCTAAAACCTGGGTAGCTGAAACCCGTGGAATGGGTACCATGCAATATGACTTCAAAGGGTCTTCATTTGCTCACCGAACCTCTCCAATCCTATCACTGCTGCGTTTATGCCCCTGTACACATGCTTGATTCTCTTTCGGAGACATAGCAATCCCTAGGTTTTAAGATACTTACTAGTCAGGTACATTCTTAGGCGTTTAATATGCGGTGTTGAGTCCCTTTCTTTGAGCAAGGAGTAGCTCTTGTCTATTCCATATTTGGCTTAAGGAACTTTATCTGTGCTCATTTCAATCTCTGGTTTTATGCAGCACCCCAACTCACCTTTCCCCTTAAGCAAGCATAAGTTGGTTTTCTAAATTTGAGACCCTGTTCTGTTCTGTAATTCAGTTCCTGTGTAGCCAAGTTTACATTCCGTGTATTACTGATATCTTATGATGTTTCTTTTTCTGTGTGACTTATTTCAGTTAGAATCATCATACCTGAATCCACTCATTGTGCTGCTAACGGCCTGATGACACAGATTTCATTGCTGAGTGATATTGCTTTGTAAGTAAATACCACAACTTCTTTATCCATTTTTCACTTTCTGCGATGTTGAACTTGTACTGTAAACGAGGTTCTTGTAAACACAGGCGTCCCAAACTTTGGGGTGGCTGTGTCTTTTTGATTTTAATTTCCCTAAGCTATAGGACCATAAGTGGAAGTGCCCTAGGCTCTGTTGCTTTGTTTTTTAGATGTTTCAGGAAACACCATAAACTTCTCCCGAGTGTCTGTTGGCAATTTACATCCCGCCCATCAGCATAACAAGGCTCGCAGTTCTCCATGGCCTGTCCTGCCTTTCTGGATTTTACACTTTTTTCAGATGGCCCTTTTGACCGGGGAGAAGTGAGACTTCATTGTAGTGCAGATTTCCTTTGCAAGCTTGCTTGGTTGGCCAAAAAGGACGTATGCGTTTTTTCCTGAATATATTCAGGAAAAAACGCATACGCCCTTTTTGGCCAAGTGCATCACTGTGGACGTTCTGCCTCTTTTCCTATGCTTTCAATGCAATTTCAGTCTACCTCCTGAAATCGGTTTCCTGCAATTCTGCCCCGCTTTCAAGTCCTCTTGGCAGCCTTACTTCAGTCTATTTTTGGACGATAGCTGTCATTTATAACTCTGCAGGTTTGTGAATTACAGTGCCCCTGAGCTCCTTTCTTCAACTCGCTTTCTTGTGAGCTGGCCGCAACACCGCAGGATGGCTTCAGGCCCTAATCTGGTTCCGGCACGGCACGCTGAGCCTTTGGTTAATTCCTCTTCCTGGTGGGAAATGAGAGTTAAATTTGCCCGTCCAGACACCTCCAGCTAGTCTCTCATTGGTTCTCGCTATTCCTGTTCATCTTCCGCAGAAATTGCAAACTGGGCCAAACAGGAGTTTAAAGGGATTGACTCTCCAAGTCGGGAGAGTGTTAGTAAAGCGTCTGGAATGATGCACCCGAGTACCAGGGTACGAAAACTGAGACATATTTGAACACGTCTCCCGATCACATGGTTGATCATACTCTGGGTTCCACATGCATGTTTTACCTGAAGGAAGAATACCTTAAACCTGGGTAGTTGAAACCCGTGGAATGGGTACCATGCAATATGACTTCAAAGGGTCTTCATTTGCTCACCGAACCTCTCCAATCCTATCACTGCTGCGTTTATGCCCCTGTACACATGCTTGATTCTCTTTCGGAGACATAGCAATCCATAGGTTTTAAGATACTTACTAGTGAGGTACATTCTTAGGCGTTTAATATGCGGTGTTGAGTCCATTTCGTTGAGCAAGGAGTAGCTTTTGTCTATTACATATTTGGCTTAAGGAACTTTATCTGTGCTCATTTCAATCTCTGGTTTTATGCAGCACCCCAACTCACCTTTCCCCTTCAGCAAGCATAAGTTGGTTTTCTAAATTTGAGACCCTGTTCTGTTCTGTAATTCAGTTCCTGTGTAGCCAAGTTTACATTCCGTGTATTAGTGATAACTTTTGATGTTTCTTTTTCTGTGTGACTTATTTCAGTTACAATCATCGTACCTGAATCCACTCATTATGCTGCTACGGGCCTGATGACATAGATTTCATTGCTGAGTGATACTGCATTGTACGGAAGTACCACAACTTCTTTATCAATTTTTCACTTTCTGTCATATTGAACTTGTACGGTAAACGAGGTTCTTGTAAACGGAGGCGTCCCAAACATTGGGGTGGCTGTGTCTTTTTGATTTTAATTTCCCTAAGCTATAGGACCATAAGTGGAAGTGCCCTAGGCTCTGTTGCTTTGTTTTTTAGATGTTTCAGGAAACACCATACACTTCTCCTAAGTGTCTGTTGGCAATTTACATCCAGCCCATCAGCATAACAAGGCTCCCAGTTCTCCATGGCCTGTCCTGCCTTTCTGGATTTTACACTTTTTTCAGATGGCCCTTTTGACCGGGGAGAAGTGAGACTTCATTGTAGTGCAGATTTCCTTTGCAAGTTTGCTTGGTTGGCCAAAAAGGGCGTATGCGTTTTTTCCTGAATATATTCAGGAAAAAACGCATACGCCCTTTTTGGCCAAGTGCATCATTGTGGACGTTCTGCCTCTTTTCCTATGCTTTCAATGCAATTCCAGTCTACCTCCTGAAATCGGTTTCCTGCAATTCTGCCCCGCTTTCAAGTCCTCTTGGCAGCCTTACTTCAGTCTATTTTTGGACGATAGCTGTCATTTATAACTCTGCAGGTTTGTGAATTACAGTGCCCCTGAGCTCCTTTCTTCAACTCGCTTTCTTGTGACCTGGCCGCAACACCGCAGGATGGCTTCAGGCCCTAATCTGGTTCTGGCACGGCACGCTGAGCCTTTGGTTAATTCCTCTTCCTGGTGGGAAATGAGAGTTAAATTTGCCCATCCAGACACCTCCAGCTAGTCTCTCATTGATTCTCGCTATTCCTGTTCATCTTCCACAGAAATTGCAAACTGGGCCAAACAGGAGGTTAAAGGGACTGACTCTCCAAGTGGGGAGAGTGTTAGTAAAGCGTCTGGAATGTTGCACCCGAGTACCAGGGTACGAAAACTGAGACATATTTAAACACGTCTCCCAATGACATGGTTGATCATACTCTAGGTTCCACATGCATGTTTTAGCTGAAGGAAGAATACCTTAAACCTGGGTAGTTGAAACCCGTGGAATGGGTACCATGCAATATGACTTCAAAGGGTCTTCATTTGCTCACCGAACATCTCCAATCCTATCACTGCTGCGTTTATGCCCCTGTACACATGCTTGATTCTCTTTCAGAGACATAGCAATCCATAGGTTTTAAGATACTTACGAGTCAGGTACATTCTTAGGCGTTTAATATGCGGTGTTGAGTCCATTTCGTTGAGCAAGGAGTAGCTCTTGTCTATTCCATATTTGGCTTCAGGAACTTTATCTGTGCTCATTTCGATCTCTGGTTTTATGCAGCACCCCAACTCACCTTTACCCTTAAGCAAGCATAAGTTGGTTTTCTAAATTTGAGACCCTGTTCTGTTCTGTAATTCAGTTCCTGTGTAGCCAAGTTTCCATTCCGTGTATTACTGATATCTTATGATGTTTCTTTTTCTGTGTGACTTATTTCAGTTAGAATCATCATACCTGAATCCACTCATTGTGCTGCTAAGGGCCTGATGACATAGATTTCATTGCTGAGTGATATTGCTTTGTAAGTGAATACCACAACTTCTTTATCCATTTTTCACTTTCTGCGATGTTGAACTTGTACTGTAAACGAGGTTCTTGTAAACAGAGGCGTCCCAAACTTTGGGGTGGCTGTGTCTTTTTGATTTTAATTTCCCTAAGCTATAGGACCATAAGTGGCAGTGCCCTAGGCTCTGTTGCTTTGTTTTTTAGATGTTTCAGGAAACACCATACACTTCTCCCGAGTGTCTGTTGGCAATTTACATCCCGCCCATCAGCATAACAAGGCTCCCAGTTCTCCATGGCCTGTCCTGCCTTTCTGGATTTTACACTTTTTTCAGATGGCCCTTTTGACCGGGGGGATGTGAGACTTCATTGTAGTGCAGATTTCCTTTGCAAGCTTGCTTGGTTGGCCAAAAAGGGCGTATGCGTTTTTGCCTGAATATATTCAGGAAAAAACGCATATGCCCTTTTTGGCCAAGTGCATCATTGTGGACGTTCTGCCTCTTTTCCTATGCTTTCAATGCAATTCCAGTCTACCTCCTGAAATCGGTTTCCTGCAATTCTGCCCCGCTTTCAAGTCCTCTTGGCAGCCTTACTTCAGTCTATTTTTGGACGATAGCTGTCATTTATAACTCTGCAGGTTTGTGAATTACAGTGCCCCTGATCTCCTTTCTTCAACTCGCTTTCTTGTGACCTGGCCGCAACACCGCAGGATGGCTTCAGGCCCTAATCTGGTTCTGGCACGGCACGCTGAGCCTTTGGTTAATTCCTCTTCCTGGTGGGAAATGAGAGTTAAATTTGCCCGTCGAGACACCTCCAGCTAGTCTCTCATTGGTTCTCGCTATTCCTGTTCATCTTCCGCAGAAATTGCAAACTGTGCCAAACAGGAGGTTAAAGGCGCTGACTCTCCAAGTGGGGAGAGTGTTAGTAAAGCGTCTGGAATGTTGCACCCGAGTACCAGGGTACGAAAACTGAGACATATTTGAACACGTCTCCCGATCACACGGTTGATCATACTCTAGGTTCCACATGCATGTTTTAGCTGAAGGAAGAATACCTTAAACCTGGGTAGTTGAAACCCGTGGAATGGGTACCATGCAATATGACTTCAAAGGTTCTTCATTTGCTCACGAACCACTCCAATCCTATCACTGCTGCGTTTATGCCCCTGTACACATGCTTGATTCTCTTTCGGAGACATAGCAATTCATAGGTTTTAAGATACTTATTAGTCAGGTACATTCTTAGGCGTTTAATATGCGGTGTTGAGTCCATTTCGTTGAGCAAGGAGTAGCTCTTGTCTATTACATATTTGGCTTAAGGAACTTTATCTGTGCTCATTTCAATCTCTGGTTTTATGCAGCACCGCAACTCACCTTTACCCTTAAGCAAGCATAAGTTGGTTTTCTAAATTTGAGTCCCTGTTCTGTTCTGTAATTCAGTTCCTGTGTAGCCAAGTTTCCATTCCGTGTATTACTGATATCTTATGATGTTTCTTTTTCTGTGTGACTTATTTCAGTTAGAATCATAATACCTGAATCCACTCATTATGCTGCTAAGGGCCTGATGACATAGATTTCATTGCTGAGTGATATTGCTTTGTAAGTGAATACCACAACTTCTTTATCCATTTTTCACTTTCTGCGATGTTGAACTTGTACTGTAAACGAGGTTCCTGTAAACAGAGCCCTTCCAAACTTTGGGGTGGCTGTGTCTTTTTGATTTTAATTTCCCTAAGCTATAGGACCATAAGTGGAAGTAACCTAGGCTCTGTTGCTTTGTTTTTTAGATGTTTCAGGAAACACCATAAACTTCTCCCGAGTGTCTGTTGGCAATTTACATCCCGCCCATCAGCATAACAAGGCTCCCAGTTCTCCATGGCCTGTCTTGCCTTTCTGGATTTTACACTTTTTTCAGATGGCCCTTTTGACCGGGGGGAAGTGAGACTTCATTGTAGTGCAGATTTCCTTTGCAAGCTTGCTTGGTTGGCCAAAAAGTGCGTATGCGTTTTTTCCTGAATATATTCAGGAAAAAAGCATACGCCCTTTTTGGCCAAGTGCATCATTGTGGACGTTCTGCCTCTTTTCCTATGCTTTCAATGCAATTCCAGTCTACCTCCTCAAATTGGTTTCCTGCAATTCTGCCCCGCTTTCAAGTCCTCTTGGCAGCCTTACTTCAGTCTATTTTTGGACGATAGCTGTCATTTATAACTCTGCAGGTTTGTGAATTACAGTGCCCCTGAGCTCCTTTCTTCAACTCGCTTTCTTGTGAGATGGCCGCAACACCGCAGGATGGCTTCAGGCCCTAATCTGGTTCTGGCACGGCACGTTGAGCCTTTGGATAATTCCTCTTCCTGGTGGGAAATGAGAGTTAAATTTGCCCGTCCAGACTCCTCCAGCTAGTCTCTCATTGGTTCTCGCTATTCCTGTTCATCTTCCGCAGAAATTGCAAACTGGGCCAAACAGGAGGTTAAAGGGACTGACTCTCCAAGTGGGGAGAGTGTTAGTAAAGCGTCTGGAATGTTGCACGCGAGTACCAGGGTACGAATTCTGAGACATATTTGAACACGTCTCCCAATCACATGGTTGATCATACTCTAGGTTCCACATGCATGTTTTAGCTGAAGGAAGAATACCTTAAACCTGGGTAGTTGAAACCCGTGGAATGGGTACCATGCAATATGACTTCAAAGGGTCTTCATTTGCTCACCGAACCTCTCCAATCCTATCACTGCTGCGTTTATGCCCCTGTACACGTGCTTGATTCTCTTTTGGAGACATAGCAATCCATAGGTTTTAAGATACTTACTAGTCAGGTACATTCTTAGGCGTTTAATATGCGGTGTTGAGTCCATTTCGTTGAGCAAGGAGTAGCTCTTGTCTATTCCATATTTGGCTTAAGGAACTTTATCTGTGCTCATTTCAATCTCTGGTTTTATGCAGCACCCCAACTCACCTTTACCCTTAAGCAAGCATAAGTTGGTTTTCTAAATTTGAGACCCTGTTCTGTTCTGTAATTCAGTTCCTGTGTAGCCAAGTTTCCATTCCGTGTATTACTGATATCTTATGATGTTTCTTTTTCTGTGTGACTTATTTCAGTTAGAATCATCATACCTGAATCCACTCATTGTGCTGCTAAGGGCCTGATGACATAGATTTCATTGCTGAGTGATATTGCTTTGTCAGTGAATACCACAACTTCTTTATCCATTTTTCACTTTCTGCGATGTTGAACTTGTACTGAAAACGAGGTTCTTGTAAACAGAGGCGTCCCAAACTTTGGGGTGGCTGTGTCTTTTTGATTTTAATTTCCCTAAGCTATAGGACCATAAGTGGCAGTGCCCTAGGCTCTGTTGCTTTGTTTTTTAGATGTTTCAGGAAACACCATACACTTCTCCCGAGTGTCTGTTGGCAATTTACATCCCGCCCATCAGCATAACAAGGCTCCCAGTTCTCCATGGCCTGTCCTGCCTTTCTGGATTTTACACTTTTTTCAGATGGCCCTTTTGACCGGGGGGATGTGAGACTTCATTGTAGTGCAGATTTCCTTTGCAAGCTTGCTTGGTTGGCCAAAAAGGGCGTATGCGTTTTTTCCTGAATATATTCAGGAAAAAACGCATACGCCCTTTTTGGCCAAGTGCATCATTGTGGACGTTCTGCCTCTTTTCCTATGCTTGAAATGCAATTCCAGTCTACCTCCTGAAATCGGTTTCCTGCAATTCTGCCCCGCTTTCAAGTCCTCTTGGCAGCCTTACTTCAGTCTATTTTTGGACGATAGCTGTCATTTATAACTCTGCAGGTTTGTGAATTACAGTGCCCCTGAGCTCCTTTCTTCAACTCGCTTTCTTGTGACCTGGCCGCAACACCGCAGGATGGCTTCAGGCCCTAATCTGGTTCTGGCACGGCACGCTGAGCCTTTGGTTAATTCCTCTTCCTGGTGGGAAATGAGAGTTAAATTTGCCCGTCGAGACACCTCCAGCTAGTCTCTCATTGGTTCTCGCTATTCCTGTTCATCTTCCGCAGAAATTGCAAACTGTGCCAAACAGGAGGTTAAAGGCGCTGACTCTCCAAGTGGGGAGAGTGTTAGTAAAGCGTCTGGAATGTTGCACCCGAGTACCAGGGTACGAAAACTGAGACATATTTGAACACGTCTCCCGATCACACGGTTGATCATACTCTAGGTTCCACATGCATGTTTTAGCTGAAGGAAGAATACCTTAAACCTGGGTAGTTGAAACCCGTGGAATGGGTACCATGCAATATGACTTCAAAGGGTCTTCATTTGCTCACGAACCACTCCAATCCTATCACTGCTGCGTTTATGCCCCTGTACACATGCTTGATTCTCTTTCGGAGACATAGCAATTCATAGGTTTTAAGATACTTACTAGTCAGGTACATTCTTAGGCGTTTAATATGCGGTGTTGAGTCCATTTCGTTGAGCAAGGAGTAGCTCTTGTCTATTACATATTTGGCTTAAGGAACTTTATCTGTGCTCATTTCAATCTCTGGTTTTATGCAGCACCGCAACTCACCTTTACCCTTAAGCAAGCATAAGTTGGTTTTCTAAATTTGAGTCCCTGTTCTGTTCTGTAATTCAGTTCCTGTGTAGCCAAGTTTCCATTCCGTGTATTACTGATATCTTATGATGTTTCTTTTTCTGTGTGACTTATTTCAGTTAGAATCATAATACCTGAATCCACTCATTATGCTGCTAAGGGCCTGATGACATAGATTTCATTGCTGAGTGATATTGCTTTGTAAGTGAATACCACAACTTCTTTATCCATTTTTCACTTTCTGCGATGTTGAACTTGTACTGTAAACGAGGTTCCTGTAAACAGAGCCCTTCCAAACTTTGGGGTGGCTGTGTCTTTTTGATTTTAATTTCCCTAAGCTATAGGACCATAAGTGGAAGTGCCCTAGGCTCTGTTGCTTTGTTTTTTAGATGTTTCAGGAAACACCATAAACTTCTCCCGAGTGTCTGTTGGCAATTTACATCCCGCCCATCAGCATAACAAGGCTCCCAGTTCTCCATGGCCTGTCTTGCCTTTCTGGATTTTACACTTTTTTCAGATGGCCCTTTTGACCGGGGGGAAGTGAGACTTCATTGTAGTGCAGATTTCCTTTGCAAGCTTGCTTGGTTGGCCAAAAAGTGCGTATGCGTTTTTTCCTGAATATATTCAGGAAAAAAGCATACGCCCTTTTTGGCCAAGTGCATCATTGTGGACGTTCTGCCTCTTTTCCTATGCTTTCAATGCAATTCCAGTCTACCTCCTCAAATTGGTTTCCTGCAATTCTGCCCCGCTTTCAAGTCCTCTTGGCAGCCTTACTTCAGTCTATTTTTGGACGATAGCTGTCATTTATAACTCTGCAGGTTTGTGAATTACAGTGCCCCTGAGCTCCTTTCTTCAACTCGCTTTCTTGTGAGATGGCCGCAACACCGCAGGATGGCTTCAGGCCCTAATCTGGTTCCGGCACGGCACGTTGAGCCTTTGGATAATTCCTCTTCCTGGTGGGAAATGAGAGTTAAATTTGCCCGTCCAGACTCCTCCAGCTAGTCTCTCATTGGTTCTCGCTATTCCTGTTCATCTTCCGCAGAAATTGCAAACTGGGCCAAAGAGGAGGTTAAAGGGACTGACTCTCCAAGTGGGGAGAGTGTTAGTAAAGCGTCTGGAATGTTGCACGCGAGTACCAGGGTACGAATTCTGAGACATATTTGAACACGTCTCCCAATCACATGGTTGATCATACTCTAGGTTCCACATGCATGTTTTAGCTGAAGGAAGAATACCTTAAACCTGGGTAGTTGAAACCCGTGGAATGGGTACCATGCAATATGACTTCAAAGGGTCTTCATTTGCTCACCGAACCTCTCCAATCCTATCACTGCTGCGTTTATGCCCCTGTACACGTGCTTGATTCTCTTTTGGAGACATAGCAATCCATAGGTTTTAAGATACTTACTAGTCAGGTACATTCTTAAGCGTTTAATATGCGGTGTTGAGTCCATTTCGTTGAGCAAGGAGTAGCTCTTGTCTATTCCATATTTGGCTTAAGGAACTTTATCTGTGCTCATTTCAATCTCTGGTTTTATGCAGCACCCCAACTCACCTTTACCCTTAAGCAAGCATAAGTTGGTTTTCTAAATTTGAGACCTTGTTCTGTTTTGGAATGCAGTTCCTGTGTAGCCAAGTTTACATTCCATGTATTAGTGATATCTTATGATGTTTCTTTTTCTGTGTGACTTATTTAAGTTAGAATCATCGTACCTGAATCCACTCATTATGCTGCTACGGGCCTGATGACATAGATTTCATTGCTGAGTGATACTCTATTGTACGGAAGTACCACAAGTTCTTTATCCATTTTTCACTTTCTGTGATATTGAACTTGTACGGTAAACGAGGTTCTTGTAAACGGAGGCGTCCCAAACTTTGGGGTGGCTGTGTCTTTTTGATTTTAATTTCCCTAAGCTATAGGACCATAAGTGGAAGTGCCCTAGGCTCTGTTGCTTTGTTTTTTAGATGTTTCAGGAAACACCATACACTTCTCCTGAGTGTCTGTTGGCAATTTACATCCAGCCCATCAGCATAACAAGGCTCCCAGTTCTCCATGGCCTGTCCTGCCTTTCTGGATTTTACACTTTTTTCAGATGGCCCTTTTGACCGGGGAGAAGTGAGACTTCATTGTAGTGCAGATTTCCTTTGCAAGCTTGCTTGGTTGGCCAAAAAGTGCGTATGCGTTTTTTCCTGAATATATTCAGGAAAAAACGCATACGCCCTTTTTGGCCAAGTGCATCTTTGTGGACGTTCTGCCTCTTTTCCTATGCTTTCAATGCAATTCCAGTCTACCTCCTGAAATCGGTTTCCTGCAATTCTGCCCCGCTTTCAAGTCCTCTTGGCAGCCTTACTTCAGTGTATTTTTGGACGATAGCTGTCATTTATAACTCTGCAGGTTTGTGAATTACAGTGCCCCTGAGCTCCTTTCTTCAACTCGCTTTCTTGTGACCTGGCCGCAACACCGCAGGATGGTTTCAGGCCCTAATCTGGTTCTGGCACGGCACGCTGAGCCTTTGGTTAATTCCTCTTCCTGGTGGGAAATGAGAGTTAAATTTGCCCGTCCAGACACCTCCAGCTACTCTCTCATTGGTTCTTGCTATTCCTGTTCATCTTCCGCAGAAATTGCAAACTGGGCCAAACAGGAGGTTAAAGGGACTGACTCTCCAAGTGGGGAGAGTGTTAGTAAAGCGTCTGGAATGTTGCACCCGAGTACCAGGGTACGAAAACTGAGACATATTTGAACACGTCTCCCGATCACATGGTTGATCATACTCTAGGTTCCACATGCATGTTTTAGCTGAAGGAAGAATACCTTAAACCTGGGTAGTTGAAACCCGTGGAATGGGTACCATGCAATATGACTTCAAAGGGTCTTCATTTGCTCACCGAACCTCTCCAATCCTATCACTGCTGCGTTTATGCCCCTGTACACATGCTTGATTCTCTTTCGGAGACATAGCAATCCATAGGTTTTAAGATACTTACTAGTCAGGTACATTCTTAGGCGTTTAATATGCGGTGTTGAGTCCATTTCGTTGAGCAAGGAGTAGCTCTTGTCTATTCCATATTTGGCTTAAGGAACTTTATCTGTGCTCATTTCAATCTCTGGTTTTATGCAGCACCCCAACTCACCTTTCCCCTTAAGCAAGCATAAGTTGATTTTCTAAATTTGAGACCCTGTTCTGTTCTGTAATTCAGTTCCTGTGTAGCCAAGTTTCCATTCCGTGTATTACTGATATCTTATGATGTTTCTTTTTCTGTGTGACTTATTTCAGTTAGAATCATCATACCTGAATCCACTCATTGTGCTGCTAAGGGCCTGATGACACAGATTTCATTGTTGAGTGATATTGCTTTGTAAGTAAATACCACAACTTCTTTATCCATTTTTCACTTTCTGCGATGTTGAACTTGTACTGTAAACGAGGTTCTTGTAATCAGAGCCGTCCCAAACTTTGGGGTGGCTGTGTCTTTTTGATTTTAATTTCCCTAAGCTATAGGACCATAAGTGGAAGTGCCCTAGGCTCTGTTGCTTCGTTTTTTAGATGTTTCTGGAAACACCATACACTTCTCCAGAGTGGCTGTTGGCAATTTACATCCCGCCCATCAGCATAAGAAGGCTCCCAGTTCTCCATGGCCTGTCGTGCCTTTATGGATTTTACACTTTTTCAGATGGCCCTTTTGACCAGGTGGAAGTGAGACTTCATTGTAGTGCAGATTTCCTTTGCAAGCTTGCTTGGTTGGCCAAAAAGTGCGTATGCGTTTTTTCCTGAATATATTCAGGAAAAAACGCTTACGCCCTTTTTGGCCAAGTGCATCATTGTCGAGTTTCTGACTCTCTTCATATGTTTTCAATGCAATTCCAGTCTACCTCCTGAAATCGGTTTCCTGCAATTCTGCCTTGCTTTCAATGCCTCTTCATAGCCTTACCTCAATATATTTTTTAAAAATAGTTGGCCTTTATAACTCTGCATGTTTTTGAATTGCAGTGGTCCTTAGCTCCATTTTTTAGCTCTTATTTTTGTGGTCTTGCCCCGTAACCACAGGATTCCTTGAAGCCCTATTTTTCTTCTGGGTCACCTTGCTGTGCCTTTGGTTAATTCTTCTTACTGATGTGATATTAGAGTGACATGTGCCCATTGAAACCACTACAGCTAGTTTCTCACTGGTTCCCCCTATTCCCATTCATCCTCTGCACTAACTGCAGACTGTTCGATACCAGAACTTAAAGGCATTGACTCCATGTGGGGATGTTGTTAGTAAAGCGGCTGGAATGTCGATCCGGAGCCCCAGGAGAGGAAAAATGAGGTGCGTTTTAGAAACCTTTCCCGATCATATGGTATACCAGTCGCTGGGTTTCCCAAGCAAGGTTTAGCTGTAGGAAGATTCCCTTCAACCTGGAGTGTTGGGACCCTTGGAATGAGTAGCATGAATTATTGCATTAAACTTTCGGCAGTTGCTCACCAAAGCTCACCAATCCTCTCAGCCCCAAGTGTCCAGCCTTATGTCTTATCCAGCTGTGGGTTTATATGTGGTCAATCCAGGTTGCATCACAGCCCCTGAGCGAATTTTGTAAGAATTTTTCTCTCTTTCATTGTTTCAGCGTTTTGTTTTTAAAATTTATTTCTATAATGGGGTTTAGCTCCTTTTCACTGCTGTGTTTGTGCCGCTCTGCACACACTTGATTCCCTTATGGAGATATATCAATACATGGGTTTTAAGATTCTTATTCCTCCGATATATTTCTCTGCGGTGTATAGGGTGTGTTGAGGCCTGTTCATTGAGCAAGGTGTAGATCTTGTCTAATACCTATTTGGTTTATTGAACGGTATCTGTGCTAATTTCAAACTCTGGTTTTATGCATCACCCCACCTCTCCTTTCCCCTTAAGCTGACATAAGTGTGTTTTCTAAATGTGAGACACTGTTCTGTTCTGTAATTCATTTCTTGTGCAGCCATATTTACCCTCCCTCTATAAGTGATATCTTATGATATGTTTCTTTTTCTGTTTGACTTATTTCAAGTAGTATTATCGGACCTAAATCCACTCTTTATCCTTCTACTAGCCTTATTACATTGATTTCATGGTGAAGAGATATTCCATTGTACATAAGTACCACATCTTCTTTATCCATTGTTCTCTTTCCTGGGATATTTAAGGTGTACTGAAGTTGAGGTTCTTGTAAACAGAGTAGCCCTAAACTGTGGTGTGCTTGTGTCTTGTTGATTTTTAGACTTCCCTAGATATACTCCCATGATTGGAAGAGTCCTATGCTCTGTAGCTCTGTTTTTTAGATGATTTAGGAACCACCATACACTTCTCCAGAGTGGCTCTCGGCAGTTCACACACTGCCCATCAGCGTATAAAGGCTCCCTGTTCTCCATGGCCTGTCCTGCATTTCTGGTTTTTACAATTTTTTAGGATGGCCCTTTTGACCAGTGGGAAGTGAGACTTCTTTGTTGTGCACATTTGCATTGCTTGCTTGCTTCCTTGCCCATAAAGTGCGTATGCGTTTTTTCCTGGATATAATCAGGAAAAAACGCATACGCCCTTTTGGGCCAACTGCATCATTGTCGAAATTCTGCCGCTTTTCATGTGCGTTAAAGACGAGTCCAATCTATCTCTTGAAATCTGTTTCTTGCAATTCTGTCTTGCATTCAGATCCTCTTCTTTGCCTTACCTCAACATATTTTTGGACGTTAGTTTTCATTTATAACTCTGCAGGTTTGTGAATTGCAGTGACCCTGAGCTCCATTTTTTAAGTTGCTCTTTTGTGAGCTGGCCTCAAACCCGCAGGATTGCTTCAGGCCCTATTTTGGCTCCGGCGAGGCAGGCTGAGCCTTTCTTTAATTCTTATTCTTAATGGGAAATTAGAGTGATATGTGCCCGTCCAAACCCCTACAACTCTTCTCTCATTGGTTCCCCCTCTTCCCGTTCATCCTCCTCACAATTTGCAAAATGTGTGAAACAGAAGTTTAAATGTGCTGATTCTCCAAGTGGGGAGATTCTAAGTAGCGTGGCTGGAATGGTGAACAGGAGCACCAGGAGAGGATAAATGAGGTGCATTTTAGACACATCTCCCGATCACATGGTGTACAGTCCTCTGGGTTTTCCATGCATGTTTTAGCTGTAGGAAGATCCCTTGAACCTGCAGATTTGGGACCCATTGAATGGGTACCAGGTAGTATTACTTTAAAGGGTGTGCATTTCCTCACCCAACCTCACATTTCTCTTAGCGCAAACAGTTTCCAGCCTTATGTCTCATCCTGCTGTGGGTCTAGATGTGTTCAATCCATGTTGCATCACCGTCCCTGAGGAAAAGTTGTAAGAGGTTTTCTCTCTCTCTCTGTCGTTTATTTTTTTCAATTTATTACTATATTGGTTACAGCTGATTTTCAAAGCTCTGTTTCTTGCTGCTGTACATCCACTTGATTCACGTACAGAGAGACATCAATAAATTCTTTTTCAGATTCTTACCAGTCGTATATATTCTTTTCCGGTGACTTGAGTGTGCTGAGTGCAGTTCTTTTAGCTACCGTGTAGGCCTTGTTGATTATCAGTTTGGTATTTGGAATGGTATCTTTGCTAATTTCAACCTCCTGGATGATGCCTCACCCCTCCCCACCTTTCCCGTTTAGCAGCCTTATGCGTGCTTTCTACATATTTGACTATGTTTTTGTTTTGTAATTTATTTCATGTGTAGCCATTTTGGATTCCACCTTTAAGTGATATCTTATGATATGTGTCTTTTTCTTTTTGAATTCTGTCACTTAGAATGATCATACGTAACTCCTCCGGAGTTGTTACAACTGGCCATATTTCATTGATTTCCAGGCTGAATAATATTCCACTCTACCTAAGTACCACATCTCTATCCATTTTTTCCCTCCAGAGACATTTAAGTTATATCCTAGTCGAGGATCTTTTAAACAGAGAGGGGGTAAACATTGGGGTGCCTGTGTCCTCTCGATTTTTGTTTTTCCCAAGATATACGCCCATGAGTGCAAGTGCCCTATGCTCTGTAGCTCATTTTTTAGATGCTTTAGTAAACACAATACACTTCTCCAGAATGGCCGTTGGCAATATACATTTCCACGATAAGTCTCACAGGGCTCCCTCTTCTCGTTGCCCTGTCCTGCATTTCTGTTGTTTACGCTTTATGAGGATGGCTCTTCTGACTGATGCGAAGTGATATCTTTTGTAGTATTGACTTCCAGTGCCCACCTGTTTGGTTGGCTAAAAAAGTGTATGCCCTTTTCTTGAATATATACAGAAAAGAACGCATACACCCTTTTTGGCCAACTGCAATGTTGGCAATGTTCAGCTCCTTTTCTTGTGCTTAATGGCAAGTCCTTTCTACCTCCTCAAATCCCTTTCCTGCCATTCTCCCTTGCTTACAAGTCCTTTTCTCTGACTTTCCTCAAGACATTTTTCAGTGATGGATATTTTCAACTCTGCAGTTTTGTGAATTTTACTGCCCCTGAGTTCCATTGTTCAACTCGTGTTTATGGGAACTGGCCACAAAGCAGCGGGATTTCCTCAAACCCTATACTGTTTCCATGGGCAACCCTAGCCTTTGGTCAATTCGTCTTCCTGATTGGAAATTAGAGTGACATGTGCCTGTCTGAACACCTAGGACTTGTCTCTCATTGTTCCTCATCCTTCCGCTTCATCCTCTGGACAAATTCCAAACTGTATGCAACAGGATGTTGACAGTGCTGACATCTCCAAGTGGGGAGACTGTTAGTAAAGACGCTGGAGGGGTGAACCCGAGCACCAGGAGATGAGGAGATGAGATGCCTTTTCCAAACTCTTCCCGATCAGACGGTATACCATCCTCTGGGTGTGACAGACATGTTTTAGCAGTAGGAAGAGTCCCATTCATGTAAGGAGAACACCAGGGCTTTTTCAAAATCAGTGTCTCCCCGAAACCCAAACTGGGGAAGTTTTTAAGCTACGGCTACACATATGTTCATTAAGGGCCTTGGGAAGTAGGCAGAGTCCAAACTTTAGATGATTGAAGTCTTCAGGGTCAGAAGCACTCACCACCAGCTTCCCTTAGGCTACACTTTAACTGTCATTGATAGATGATGTCAATAAAAATATCTATTCTTTTTCAGATTATTTCCCCTTATAGGTTATTGTAAAATGTTGAGTGTAGTTCCCTGTGCTATACAGTAGTTCCTTGTTGATGATCTATTTTATACATAGCAGTGTGTATGTGTTCATTCCAAACTGTTAATTTATCCCTCCTCCCACCTTTCCCCTTTGGTAATAATAAATTATAAGATTTTATACTTCTCAGAAATGGGGGAGCTGAAAGAGAGGTATCATTTTCAATGGAAAAGCATTTAAAACAAGATTGAAGGTTTAACCAAGATTATTAGCTGTACATCCTTGGAAAGAAATCACTTCGTTTCTCTAATATTGACCTGACAAATAAGACAAACCTTTTCACTGAACTTGCTTATAAAAAGTGATGGAAATATCAAATGGAAGTGTTAAAAACATCTTATTTTACCCGAGCCTTATACACTGTTCTATGTTAACTACAGTTTGGCTCACACATCTGTTCATTGAGGTTACAATAGTCTCAATTTCTGTTACTGATCCTCCAGAGTGGACCCCAACAAGTGTCCCCCTGCCCAGTGTCATTGGGGCCAACAGATCGAGACTGAGTTTGGTTCACAAGCAAAGGAAACTTTATATTTTGATCAGAGAATGGAGAGGTGAGAGCATGCACTACCCCGTGGGCTGTGGGCTGGGCTGCTGTGTAGAGATCCTGTCAGAGTCAGTGGGAGGGAGGGAGGCGGCGGAGCTCTCGAGGGCCGGGTTGGCTGTAGCTCAGGCTCTATATCGTGGAGTCTGCACTGGGCCCCAGGAGCTGAGGTGTCGACCCAGCCATTCTGCACTAGGAAATCTGGTCTGAAGTGCCAGGTGTGGAACCTCTGCATGCGGGACCCTAGGAGCACGTGAAATTAGACAAAGCACAAAGGATAAAAAAGTTTAGACTTGACTTTATTGCCCAGATTCTATTTTTATCTCCCAGGGATTTTTAATGGGCTTTGCTGGGGACAAACCCCTCCTCTGCCTTTTGTCCCGTTCCTCATTCTTGGAGTGCTGAGGGTGCAGACCCTTCTTCTGTAACTGCTGAGTGCTGAGTTGGGAGCCCTCATACCCTGGGGCGAGGGTCAGAGCTTCTCCCCAGCAGCCTCCCGGTGACGTTGATTGTCCCCAGGACCCCTGCCTCCCTGCTCGTCCACCTGAGCACCAGCATTGGAAGTGTTATAGATTCTAATGACCTTTAAGGGTCCAGGAAAGAGATGTGCAGAGACGCTGTGGGGGCCGGTTTCACCCCGCCCCACATTTGTTCGGCCACCTTAGGCTGACCGTCTCTGCCAGCCTAGATGCTCTGACCAGTAGTCTGCGCTTTCTTCAATTAGGCCCCTGAATTAACGTACAAACAGCACCAGGTGTCAGAGCCCTGCCCGCTCAACTCCCAGACAGTCCAGGGTCAGTGGTGATCAAGGACCATGATGGCTACTGAGTCAACAGCCTTTTGAAGTAAACAGGAGTCCAGCCGGTCTTATTGGCCACCATCATCACGGTGTCTGTAGGCTTTTCTATGGTGACAGTGTGGTATACTGTTCCCCCGCCAAGATTATTAGCTCCCCTCTGGGTGCAGTAAGTCCTGCAAGCAGTAGTCTACTCTTTTGGGACACACTCTTGTTGTTTTATGAGAGAAACTCCAGGTCAAGTGATGTTCACACGAGTCGTCATGGTGCCCTGTTGCCCCCGGTTATCTCTCTGGATATTGGAGTTGGAGGGCCTCCTCACTCGAGGTCGGTGTGCCCACGGAGCGAACCCTGCAACTTCAGGGCATGGTTGGTGGTTAGGATCACCACGTGGGGTCCTTTTCCCTTAGGAGGGAGGTGGCCTTTTGGGCTGCTGATTTCCAGGTTTTTAGATACCGCCAGTATCTTGGCCAGATGTGGCAGTGGGCCAAGCCCCTTAGTGACCGTAGTTTATCCTACCTGGATGGCATTCTTGCATTGTTCCATTTCAAGTGGTCCCAGTTTTTGCACTAATTCTCCAATGGCGATTCACCTTTCACCGGGAATGTAAAGGTCAAAGGGTTTAGCTAAATTAGGGAGTTCCAGGGCAAGGGTCTGAATTGACTGCTCTTTCCATTCTTGAAAGGCCACTTCTGGATTCTATTCAAAAGGATCATCATCTTTTCCTTTCAGTGTTTCATATAGAGGCCCAGCTAGTAGACTGTAGTTAGGGATCCAGAAGCAGCAAACCCTGGCCTCCCCAGGAACCCCTAAGCTGTCTTCTAGTTTTAGAAAGGGGTAAGGCTGAAAATGGTTTCTTCCCTTTCCTGGGATGGGCTTCTCTGACCTTCTGTGAGAATGAAGCCCAGGCAGGTCACCGCAGTCTGTGATATTTGAGCTTTTTCTTGGACAACTTCTATCCTTTATTGGCTTGGTAGTTCAGAGGCCTCCTTAGTAGGGCTGGTGATCAGAATGTCGTCTGCATATTGAAGGAGGGTTTCCTTTTCCAGAGGTAGAACTTTTAGGTCTTTAGCTAAGCTTTCCCCAAAGATGGTGTGGGAATTTTTGCACCCTTGGGGCCAGACGGCCCGGAAGTATTGTTTTAGTTGTATGTTGAGTCCTGCCACTCACAAGCCAAAATTTCTTGTGACTCTGGGACTAATGGAATACAAAAGAAGGCATCATTGAAGACTAATACAGAATACCATGTCCTGGTGGTTGGTAGAATGACCAGCAGGGTGTAGGAATTAGGAGCAGCTGGAGGTATATCCTCGGTGGCTTCACTGACTGTCCTGACATCCTTTACCAGGTCCCCAGCAGCCCATGGGGCTCTCGTGGTCAGACCAATCCCAGAATATGGAGCTCACCTGGGCAGGTACCCCACCCCCACCCCAGCCCACGGGGCTCTCGTGGTCAGGCCCCTCCCAGGATACAGAGCTACCCTTGCAGGTACCGTGGCAGGGCTGGGCACACAGGAACCGTGCACATAGCCCTCATTGCAGAGCACCCCCAGCTCACCTGTCGCTCAGAGCTGACACAGAGCACCTCAGAGCAGGACTTGAACTAACAAACAGCAGCTGCGACAGGTCTGTGACCCTGGGCATCACTCCGTGAGGCCTCCCTCCACCTGGTCTTCCAGAGACTTCCACTGCACCCGGGGCACCAGGCCTCTGTCTCCAACCACCACCCACCCCTCCTCTCCCTGACTCCTGGGTTCCTCTCATTAGGAGAGGGTTTTCTTGAAGTTGTCTCCCACTCATGGGCCAGATAAAATGATTAGAAAACAAGCCAAAGCTGCAGCCCCTTGTCTATCCTGACTCTCAGGAGCCCACACCTGTTCCTTGGACCTGGCCGGTTCAGCAAGTTCCATTTTCTGCAACTGTGAGCCCCTGAGGGGTGATGATTGGCTGACCTGGGCAGCCTTACCGTGCCGGCCAGCCCTCCCCAGGTGTGCCTGGGTTGAGATCAATATAAATACCACTCCAGGCAGCAAGAGCCCCTGCAGCCGTGCCTGACGCCATTTTCTCTGCCCTGTCAGCAGTCTCGGGGCTGGGCTGGTGGGAGGGGGTGAGAGGCCACGGCTTTGTGGGTGGCCCAGTGTGAGTGGGGCTCTGCTGGACTTTCTGCAGCAGTTGCCAGGCTGCCACCTGCTAAAGAAGAGGATGTGTCACCCATACCTGCTGCTGGAATTTCTCCCTGGGCAGAGGTGAGGAAGGAAAAAAGCAGTGGGGGCAGGGACAGGACGGGTATCTCAGGCAGGGAAATGGAAATCTTCCAGAAGAGCACCCAGGGCCAGGACCATCCTGGCTGGCCTGCAGGCACCAAGTCGGCCGGCATGCTGTCACTCGTGTGGCTCTATGGCCCTTCCTCTAGGCTTTCAAGTCCTTGTATATATTCAGGTGTTTTACCTGGGACGGGTGGGAATAGTTCAGCAGCAACTGGCCTGGGGCTCAGCTCACGTTTACTCACAGATGCCTCGGCACGGTGCCCCAGCTTTGCAATGAGGACGCTTGTTGCGTGGGGGCTGCTGGCTGAATGGGAGACGATTCCCCACCACTGACCAACTTCAGAATTGTTTACAACTGGAGCAAGTGCCCTGATACGGTTTTCCTCTGTGGAACTGGTGGGTTCTGTGTTTTTTTCTCTTTTTCGTTTTTGGTTCAAGGTAGATTTTATTCCTCTTTTTTGTATTTACAGATATAAGCATGGAAATAATTTATTCATATAAATACATGTATGTGCAGGGAATAATTGTTTTTTCTGTTTTATTTTTTAAATTTTATTTCTTTTTAATTTTGAATTTTATTTTATATTTTTATACAGCAGGTTCTTATTGGTTATCTATTTTATACATATAAATGTATACATGCCAATCCCAGTCTCTCAACTCCTCCCACCACCACCCCCCAACAGCTTTCCCCCCTTGTTGTCCATACGTTTGTTGTCTACATCTGTTGCTCTATTTATGCCTTGCAAAATGGTTAATCTGTACAGTTTTTCTAGGTTCCACATATATGCATGAATATACAAGATTTGTTTTTCTCTTTCTGACTTACTTCACTCTGTATGACAGTCTCTAGATCCATCGACGTCTCTACAAATGACCCAATTTCATTCCTTTTCATGGCTTAGTAATATTCCATTTTATATATGTACCACAGCTTTATGCATTCGTCTGTCTGTGGGCATTTAGGTTGCTTCCATTACCTCGATATTGTAAATAGTGATGCAATGAACATTGCGGTGAATGACTCTTTTTGATTTATGGTTTTGTCTGGGTATATGTCCAGTACTGGGATTGCTGTATCATATGGTAATTCTATTGTTAGTTTCTTAAGAAATTCCATATTGTTCTCCATAATGACTGTATCAATTTATATTCCCAACAATAGTGGAAGAGGGTTCCTTTTCTCCACACCCTTTCCAGCATTTTTTGTTTGTAGATTTTCAATGATGCCTATTCTACCAGGTGTGAGGTGATACCTCATTGTTGAATCCATTTCGTTGAGCAAGGGGTAGCTCTTGTCTATTACATATTTGGCTTATGGAACGGTATCTGTGCTAATTTCAAACTCTGTTTTTATGCAGCACCCCAACTCCCCTTCCCCCTTAAGCAGGCATAAGTTGGTTTTCTAAACTTGAGACCCTGTTCTGTTTTGTAATTCAGTTCATGTGTAGCCAAGTTCACATTCCGTGTATTAGTGATACCTTATGATGTTTCTTTTTCTGTGTGACTTATTTCACTTAGAATCATCGTGCCTCAATCCACTCATTATGCTGGTACGGGCCTGGTGACATAGATTTCATTGCTGAGTGGTATTCTATTGTACATAAGTACCGCAACTTCTTTATCCATTATTTGCTCTCTGGGATATTTAACTTGTGCCGTAGAAGAGATTCCTGTAAAAAGAGCCGTCCCAAATTCTGGGGTTGTTGTGTCTTTTTCATATTAATTTCCCTAAGCTATAGGACCATAAGTGGAAGTGCCCTAGGCTCTGTTGCTTTGTTTTTTAGATGTTTCAGGAAACAACATACACTTCTCCCTAGTGTCTGTTGGCAATTTACATCCCGCCCATCAGCATAACAAGGCTCCCAGTTCTCCATGGCCTGTCCTGCCTTTCTGGATTTTACACTTTTTTCAGATGGCCCTTTTGACCGGGGGGCAGTGAGACTTCATTGTAGTGCAGATTTCCTTTGCAAGCTTGCTTGGTTGGCCAAAAAGGGCGTATGCGTTTTTTCCTGAATATATTCAGGAAAAAACGCATACGCACTTTTTGGCCAAGTGCATCATTGTGGACGTTCTGCCTCTTTTCCTATGCTTTCAATGCAATTCCAGTCTACCTCCTGAAATCGGTTTCCTGCAATTCTGCCCCGCTTTCAAGTCCTCTTGGCAGCCTTACTTCAGTCTATTTTTGGATGATAGCTGTCATTTATAACTCTGCAGGTTTGTGAATTAAAGTGCCCCTGAGCTCCTTTCTTCAACTCGCTTTCTTGTGACCTGGCTGCAACACCGCATGATGGCTTCAGGCCCTAATCTGTTTCTGGCACGGCACGCTGAGCCTTTGGTTAATTCCTCTTCCTAGTGGGAAATGAGAGTTAAATTTGCCCGTTCAGACACCTCCAGCTAGTCTCTCATTGGTTCTCCCTATTCCTGTTCATCTTCCGCAGAAATTGCAAACTGGGCCAAACAGGAGGTTAAAGGCACTGACTGTCCAAGTCGGGAGAGTGTTAGTAAAGCGTCTGGAATGTTGCACCCGAGTACCAGGGTATGAAAACTGAGACATATTTGAACACGTCTCCCGATCACACGGTTGATCATACTCTGGGTTCCACATGCATGTTTTAGCTGAAGGAAGAATACCTTAAACCTGGAGAGTTGAGACCCGTGGAATGGGTACCATGCAATATGACTTCAAAGGGTCTTCATTTGCTCACGAACCACTCCAATCCTATCACTGCTGCATTTATGCCCCTGTACACATGCTTGATTCTCTTTCGGAGACATAGCAATCCATAGGTTTTAAGATACTTACTAGTCAGGTACATTCTTAGGCGTTTAATATGCGGTGTTGAGTCCATTTCGTTGAGCAAGGAGTAGCTCTTGTCTATTCCATATTTGGCTTAAGGAACTTTATCTGTGCTCATTTCAATCTCTGGTTTTATGCAGCACCCCAACTCACCTTTACCCTTTAGCAAGCATAAGTTGGTTTTCTAAATTTGAGACCCTGTTCTGTTCTGTAATTCAATTCCTGTGTAGCCAAGTTTCCATCCCGTGTATTACTGATATCTTATGATGTTTCTTTTTCTGTGTGACTTATTTCAGTTAGAATCATCATACCTGAATCCACTCATTGTGCTGCTAAGGGCCTGATGACACAGATTTCATTGCTGAGTGATATTGCTTTGTAAGTAAATACCACAACTTCTTTATCCATTTTTCACTTTCTGCGATGTTGAACTTGTACTGTAAATGAGGTTCTTGTAAACAGAGCCGTTCCAAACTTTGGGGTGGCTGTGTCTTTTTGATTTTAATTTTCCTAAGCCTTAGGACCATATGTGGAAGTGCCCTAGGTTCTGTTGCTTTGTTTTTTAGATGTTTCAGGAAACACCATACACTTCTCCCGAGTGGTTGTTGGCAATTTACATCCCGCCCACCAGCATAACAAGGCTCCCAGTTCTCCATGGCCTGTCCTGCCTTTCTGGATTTTACACTTTTTTCAGATGGCCCTTTTGACCGGGGGGAAGTGAGACTTCATTGTAGTGCAGATTTCCTTTGCAAGCTTGCTTGGTTGGCCAAAAAGGGCGTATGCGTTTTTTCCTGAATATATTCAGGAAAAAACGCATACGCCCTTTTTGGCCAAGTGCATCATTGTGGACGTTCTGACTCTTTTCCTATGCTTTCAATGCAATTCCAGTCTACCTCCTGAAATCGGTTTCCTGCAATTCTGCCCCGCTTTCAAGTCCTCTTGGCAGCCTTACTTCAGTCTATTTTTGGACGATAGCTGTCATTTATAACTCTGCAGGTTTGTGAATTACAGTGCCCCTGAGCTCCTTTCTTCAACTCGCTTTCTTTTGAGCTGGCGGCAACACCGCAGGATGGCTTTAGGCCCTAATCTGGTTCCGATACGGCACGCTGAGCCTTTGGTTATTTCCTCTTCCTGGTGGGAAATGAGAGTTAAATTTGCCCGTCCAGACACCTCCAGCGAGCCTCTCATTGGTTCTCGCTATTCCTGTTCATCTTCCGCAGAAATTGCAAACTGTGCCAAACAGGAGGTTAAAGGCGTTGACTCTCCAAGTGGGGAGAGTGTTAGTAAAGCGTCTGGAATGTTGCACCCGAGTACCAGGGGAGGAAAACTGAGACATATTTGAACACGTCTCCTGATCACATTGTTGATCATACTCTGGGTTCCACATGCATGTTTTAGCTGAAGGAAGAATACCTAAAACCTGGGTAGTTGAAACCCGTGGAATGGGTACCATGCAATATGACTTCAAAGGGTCTTCATTTGTTCACCGAACCTCTCCAATCCTATCACTGCTGCGTTTATGCCCCTGTACACACGCTTGATTCTCTTTTGGAGACATAGCAATCCATAGGTTTTAAGATACTTACTAGTCAGGTACATTCTTAGGCGTTTAATATGGGGTTTTGAGTCCATTTCGTTGAGCAAGGAGTAGCTCTTGTCTATTCCATATTTGGCTTAAGGAACTTTATCTGTGCTCATTTCAATCTCTGGTTTTATGCAGCACCCCAACTCACCTTTCCCCTTAAGCAAGCATAAGTTGGTTTTCTAAATTTGAGACCCTGTTCTGTTTTGGAATGCAGTTCCTGTGTAGCCAAGTTTACATTCCGTGTATTAGTGATATCTTATGATGTTTCTTTTTCTGTGTGACTTATTTCAGTTAGAATCATCGTACCTGAATCCACTCATTATGCTACTACGGGCCTGATGACATAGATTTCATTGCTGAGTGATACTGAATTGTACGTAAGTACCACAAGTTCTTTATCCATTTTTCACTTTCTGAGATATTGAACTTGTACGGTAAACGAGGTTCTTGTAAACGGAGGCGTCCCAAACTTTGGGGTGGCTGTGTCTTTTTGATTTTAATTTCCCTAAGCTATAGGACCATAAGTGGAAGTGCCCTAGGCTGTGTTGCTTTGTTTTTTATATGTTTCAGGAAACACCATACACTTCTCCTGAGTGTCTGTTGGCAATTTACATCCCGCCCATCAGCATAACAAGGCTCCCAGTTCTCCATGGCCTGTCCTGCCTTTCTGGATTTTACACTTTTTTCAGATGGCCCTTTTGACCGGGGGGAAGTGAGACTTCATTGTAGTGCAGATTTCCTTTGCAAGTTTTCTTGGTTGGCCAAAAAGGGCGTATGCTGTTTTTCCTGAATATATTCAGGAAAAAACGCATACGCACTTTTTGGCCAAGTGCATCATTGTGGACGTTCTGCCTCTTTTCCTATGCTTTCAATGCAATTCCAGTCTACCACCTGAAATCGGTTTCCTGCAATTCTGCCCCGCTTTCAAGTCCTCTTGGCAGCCTTACTTCAGTCTATTTTTGGACGATAGCTGTCATTTATAACTCTGCAGGTTTGTGAATTACAGTGCCCCTGAGCTCCTTTCTTCAACTCGGTTTCTTTTGAGCTGGCCGCAACACCGCAGGATGTCTTCAGCCCTAATCTGGTTCTGGCACGGCACGCTGAGCCTTTGGTTAATTCCGCTTCCTGGTGGGAAATGAGAGTTAAATTTGCCCATCCAGACACCTCCAGCTAGTCTCTCATTGGTTCTCGCTATTCCTGTTCATCTTCCACAGAAATTGCAAACTGGGCCAAACAGGAGGTTAAAGGGGCTGACTCTCCAAGTGGGGAGAGTGTTAGTAAAGCGTCTGGAATGTTGCACCCGAGTACCAGCGTACGAAAACTGAGACATATTTGAACACGTCTCCCGATCACATGGTTGATCATACTCTAGGATCCACATGCATGTTTTAGCTGAAGGAAGAATACCTTAAACCTGGGTAGTTGAAAACCGTGGAATGGGTACCATGCAATATGACTTCAAAGGGTCTTCATTTGCTCACCGAACCTCTCCAATCCTATCACTGCTGCGTTTATGCCCCTGTACACATGCTTGATTCTCTTTCGGAGACATAGCAATCCATAGGTTTTAAGATACTTACTAGTCAGGTACATTCTTAGGCGTTTAATATGCGGTGTTGAGTCCATTTCGTTGAGCAAGCAGTAGCTCTTGTCTATTCCATATTTGGCTTAAGGAACTTTATCTGTGTTCATTTCGATCTCTGGTTTTATGCAGCACCCCAACTCACCTTTACCCTTAAGCAAGCATAAGTTGGTTTTCTAAATTTGAGACCCTGTTCTGTTCTGTAATTCAGTTCTTGTGTAGCCAAGTTTACATTCCGTGTATTACTGATAACTTATGATGTTTCTTTTTCTGTGTGACTTATTTCAGTTAGAATCATCATACCTGAATCCACTCATTGTGCTGCTAAGGGCCTGATGACATAGATTTCATTGCTGAGTGATATTGCTTTGTAAGTGAATACCACAACTTCTTTATCCATTTTTCACTTTCTGCGATGTTGAACTTGTACTGTAAATGAGGTTCTTGTAAACAGAGCCGTTCCAAACTTTGGGGTGGCTGTGTCTTTTTGATTTTAATTTTCCTAAGCTATAGGACCATATGTGGAAGTGCCCTAGGTTCTGTTGCTTTGTTTTTTAGATGTTTCAGGAAACACCATACACTTCTCCCGAGTGGTTGTTGGCAATTTACATCCCGCCCACCAGCATAACAAGGCTCCCAGTTCTCCATGGCCTGTCCTGCCTTTCTGGATTTTACACTTTTTTCAGATGGCCGTTTTGACCGGGGGGAAGTGAGACTTCATTGTAGTGCAGATTTCCTTTGCAAGCTTGCTTGGTTGGCCAAAAAGGGCGTATGCGTTTTTTCCTGAATATATTCAGGAAAAAACGCATACGCCCTTTTTGGCCAAGTGCATCATTGTGGACGTTCTGACTCTTTTCCTATGCTTTCAATGCAATTCCAGTCTACCTCCTGAAATCGGTTTCCTGCAATTCTGCCCCGCTTTCAAGTCCTCTTGGCAGCCTTACTTCAGTCTATTTTTGGACGATAGCTGTCATTTATAACTCTGCAGGTTTGTGAATTACAGTGCCCCTGAGCTCCTTTCTTCAACTCGCTTTCTTTTGAGATGGCGGCAACACCGCAGGATGGCTTTAGGCCCTAATCTGGTTCCGATACGGCACGCTGAGCCTTTGGTTATTTCCTCTTCCTGGTGGGAAATGAGAGTTAAATTTGCCCGTCCAGACACCTCCAGCTAGCCTCTCATTGGTTCTCGCTATTCCTGTTCATCTTCCGCAGAAATTGCAAACTGTGCCAAACAGGAGGTTAAAGGCGTTGACTCTCCAAGTGGGGAGAGTGTTAGTAAAGCGTCTGGAATGTTGCACCCGAGTACCAGGGGAGGAAAACTGAGACATATTTGAACACGTCTCCTGATCACATTGTTGATCATACTCTGGGTTCCACATGCATGTTTTAGCTGAAGGAAGAATACCTAAAACCTGGGTAGTTGAAACCCGTGGAATGGGTACCATGCAATATGACTTTAAAGGGTCTTCATTTGTTCACCGAACCTCTCCAATCCTATCACTGCTGCGTTTATGCCCCTGTACACACGCTTGATTTTCTTTTGGAGACATAGCAATCCATAGGTTTTAAGATACTTACTAGTCAGGTACATTCTTAGGCGTTTAATATGGGGTTTTGAGTCCATTTCGTTGAGCAAGGAGTAGCTCTTGTCTATTCCATATTTGGCTTAAGGAACTTTATCTGTGCTCATTTCAATCTCTGGTTTTATGCAGCACCCCAACTCACCTTTCCCCTTAAGCAAGCATAAGTTGGTTTTCTAAATTTGAGACCCTGTTCTGTTTTGGAATGCAGTTCCTGTGTAGCCAAGTTTACATTCCGTGTATTAGTGATATCTTATGATGTTTCTTTTTCTGTGTGACTTATTTCAGTTAGAATCATCGTACCTGAATCCACTCATTATGCTACTACGGGCCTGATGACATAGATTTCATTGCTGAGTGATACTGAATTGTACGTAAGTACCACAAGTTCTTTATCCATTTTTCACTTTCTGAGATATTGAACTTGTACGGTAAACGAGGTTCTTGTAAACGGAGGCGTCCCAAACTTTGGGGTGGCTGTGTCTTTTTGATTTTAATTTCCCTAAGCTATAGGACCATAAGTGGAAGTGCCCTAGGCTGTGTTGCTTTGTTTTTTATATGTTTCAGGAAACACCATACACTTCTCCTGAGTGTCTGTTGGCAATTTACATCCCGCCCATCAGCATAACAAGGCTCCCAGTTCTCCATGGCCTGTCCTGCCTTTCTGGATTTTACACTTTTTTCAGATGGCCCTTTTGACCGGGGGGAAGTGAGACTTCATTGTAGTGCAGATTTCCTTTGCAAGTTTTCTTGGTTGGCCAAAAAGGGCGTATGCTGTTTTTCCTGAATATATTCAGGAAAAAACGCATACGCCCTTTTTGGCCAAGTGCATCATTGTGGACGTTCTGCCTCTTTTCCTATGCTTTCAATGCAATTCCAGTCTACCACCTGAAATCGGTTTCCTGCAATTCTGCCCCGCTTTCAAGTCCTCTTGGCAGCCTTACTTCAGTCTATTTTTGGACGATAGCTGTCATTTATAACTCTGCAGGTTTGTGAATTACAGTGCCCCTGAGCTCCTTTCTTCAACTCGGTTTCTTTTGAGCTGGCCGCAACACCGCAGGATGTCTTCAGGCCCTAATCTGGTTCTGGCACGGCACGCTGAGCCTTTGGTTAATTCCGCTTCCTGGTGGGAAATGAGAGTTAAATTTGCCCATCCAGACACCTCCAGCTAGTCTCTCATTGGTTCTCGCTATTCCTGTTCATCTTCCACAGAAATTGCAAACTGGGCCAAACAGGAGGTTAAAGGGGCTGACTCTCCAAGTGGGGAGAGTGTTAGTAAAGCGTCTGGAATGTTGCACCCGAGTACCAGCGTACGAAAACTGAGACATATTTGAACACGTCTCCCGATCACATGGTTGATCATACTCTAGGATCCACATGCATGTTTTAGCTGAAGGAAGAATACCTTAAACCTGGGTAGTTGAAACCCGTGGAATGGGTACCATGCAATATGACTTCAAAGGGTCTTCATTTGCTCACCGAACCTCTCCAATCCTATCACTGCTGCGTTTATGCCCCTGTACACATGCTTGATTCTCTTTCGGAGACATAGCAATCCCTAGGTTTTAAGATACTTACTAGTCAGGTACATTCTTAGGCGTTTAATATGCGGTGTTGAGTCCATTTCGTTGAGCAAGGAGTAGCTCTTGTCTATTCCATATTTGGCTTAAGGAACTTTATCTGTGTTCATTTCGATCTCTGGTTTTATGCAGCACCCCAACTCACCTTTACCCTTAAGCAAGCATAAGTTGGTTTTCTAAATTTGAGACCCTGTTCTGTTCTGTAATTCAGTTCTTGTGTAGCCAAGTTTACATTCCGTATATTACTGATAACTTATGATGTTTCTTTTTCTGTGTGACTTATTTCAGTTAGAATCATCATACCTGAATCCACTCATTGTGCTGCTAAGGGCCTGATGACATAGATTTCATTGCTGAGTGATATTGCTTTGTAAGTAAATACCACAACTTCTTTATCCATTTTTCACTTTCTGCAATGTTGAACTTGTACTGTAAACGAGGTTCTTGTAAACAGAGCCATTCCAAACTTTGGGGTGGCTGTGTCTTTTTGATTTTAATTTCCCTAAGCTATAGGACCATAAGTGGAAGTGCCCTAGGCTCTGTTGCTTTGTTTTTTGGATGTTTCAGGAAACACCATACACTTCTCCCGAGTGGTTGTTGGCAATTTACATCCCGCCCACCAGCATAACAAGGCTCCCAGTTCTCCATGGCCTGTCCTGCCTTTCTGTATTTTACACTTTTTTCAGATGGCCCTTTTGACCGGGGGGAAGTGAGACTGCACTGTAGTGCAGATTTCCTTTGCAAGCTTGCTTGGTTGGCCAAAAAGGGCGTATGCGATTTTTCCTGAATATATTCAGGAAAAAACACATACGCCCTTTTTGGCCAAGTGCATCATTGTGGACGTTCTGCCTCTTTTCCTATGCTTTCAATGCAATTCCAGTCTACCTCCTGAAATCGGTTTCCTGCAATTCTGCCCCGCTTTCAAGTCCTCTTGGCAGCCTTACTTCAGTATATTTTTGGACGATATCTGTCATTTATAACCCTGCAGTTTTGTGAATTACAGTGCCCGTGAGCTCCTTTCTTCAACTCGCTTTCTTGTGAGCTGGCCGCAACACCGCAGGATGGCTTCAGGCCCTAATCTTGTTCCGGCATATCACGATGAGCCTTTGGTTAATTCCTCTTCCTGGTGGGAAATTAGAGTTAAATTTGCCCATCCAGACACCTCCAGCTAGTCTCTCATTGATTCTCGCTATTCCTGTTCTTCTTCCGCAGAAATTGCAAACTGGTCCAAACAGGAGGTTAAAGGGACTGACTCTCCAAGTGGGGAGAGTGTTAGTAAAGCGTCTGGAATGTCGCACCCGAGTACCAGGGTACGAAAACTGAGGCATATTTGAACACGTCTCCCGTTCACACGGTTGATCATACTCTGGGTTCCACATGCATGTTTTACCTGAAGGAAGAATACCTTAAACCTGGGTAGTTGAAACCCGTGGAATGGGTACCATGCAATATGACTTCAAAGGGTCTTCATTTGCTCACCGAACCTCTCCAATCCTATCACTGCTGCGTTTGTGCCCCTGTACACACGCTTGATTCTCTTTTGGAGACATAGCAATCCATAGGTTTTAAGATACTTACTAGTCAGGTACATTCTTAGGCGTTTAATATGGGGTGTTGAGTCCATTTCGTTGAGCAAGGAGTAGCTCTTGTCTATTCCATATTTGGCTTAAGGAACTTTATCTGTGCTCATTTCAATCTCTGGTTTTATGCAGCACCCCAACTCACCTTTACCCTTAAGCAAGCATAAGTTGGTTTTCTAAATTTGAGACCCTGTTCTGTTTTGGAATTCAGTTCCTCTGTAGCCAAGTTTACATTCCGTGTATTAGTGATATCTTATGATGTTTCTTTTTCTGTGTGACTTATTTCAGTTAGAGTCATCGTACCTGAATCCACTCATTATGCTGCTACGGGCCTGATGACATAGATTTCATTTTTGAGTGATACTGCATTGTACGTAAGTACCACAAGTTCTTTATCCATTTTTCACTTTCTGTGATATTGAACTTGTACGGTAAACGAGGTTCTTGTAAACAGAGCCGTTCCAAACTTTGGGGTGGCTGTGTCTTTTTGATTTTAATTTCCCTAAGCTATAGGACCATAAGTGGAAGTGCCCTAGGCTCTGTTGCTTTTTTTTTAGATGTTTCAGGAAACACCATACACTTCTCCCGAGTGTCTGTTGGCAATTTACATCCCGCCCATCAGCATAACAAGTCTCCCAGTTCTCCATGGCCTGTCCTGCCTTTCTGGATTTTACACTTTTTTCAGATGGCCCTTTTGACCGGGGGGAAGTGAGACTTCATTGTAGTGCAGATTTCCTTTGCAAGCTTGCTTGGTTGGCCAAAAAGTGCGTATGCGTTTTTTCATGAATATATTCAGGAAAAATCACATATGCCCTTTTGGGCCAAGTGCATCATTGCGGACGTTCTGCCTCTTTTCCTATGCTTTCAATGCAATTCCAGTCTACCTCCTGAAATTGGTTTCCTGCAATTCTGCCCTGCTTTCAAGTCCTCTTGGCAGCCTTACTTCAGTCTATTTTTGGACGATAGCTGTCATTTATAACTCTGCAGGTTTGTGAATTACAGTGCCCCTGAGCTCCTTTCTTCAAGTCGCTTTCTTGTGAGCTGGCCGCAACACCGCAGGATGGCTTCAGGCCCTAATCTGGTTCCGGGATGGCACGCTGAGCCTTTGGTCATTTCCTCTTCCTGGTGGGAAATGAGAGTTAAATTTGCCCGTCCAGACACCTCCAGCTAGCCTCTCATTGGTTCTCGCTATTCCTGTTCATCTTCCGCCGAAATTGCAAACTGGGCCAAACAGGAGGTTAAAGGGACTGACTCTCCAAGTGGGGAGAGTGTTAGTAAAGCGTCTGGAATGTCGCACCCGAGTACCAGGGTACGAAAACTGAGGCATATTTGAACACGTCTCCCGTTCACACGGTTGATCATACTCTGGGTTCCACATGCATGTTTTACCTGAAGGAAGAATACCTTAAACCTGGGTAGTTGAAACCCGTGGAATGGGTACCATGCAATATGACTTCAAAGGGTCTTCATTTGCTCACCGAACCTCTCCAATCCTATCACTGCTGCGTTTGTGCCCCTGTACACACGCTTGATTCTCTTTTGGAGACATAGCAATCCATAGGTTTTAAGATACTTACTAGTCAGGTACATTCTTAGGCGTTTAATATGCGGTGTTGAGTCCATTTCGTTGAGCAAGGAGTAGCTCTTGTCTATTCCATATTTGGCTTAAGGAACTTTATCTGTGCTCATTTCAATCTCTGGTTTTATGCAGCACCCCAACTCACCTTTCCCCTTAAGCAAGCATAAGTTGGTTTTCTAAATTTGAGAACCTGTTCTATTTTGGAATTCAGTTCCTGTGTAGCCAAGTTTACATTCCGTGTATTAGTGATATCTTATGATGTTTCTTTTTCTGTGTGACTTATTTCAGTTAGAATCATCGTACCTGAATCTACTCATTATGCTGCTACGGGCCTGATGACATAGATTTCATTGCTGAGTGATACTGCATTGTACGTAAGTACCACAAGTTCTTTATCCATTTTTCACTTTCTGTGATATTGAACTTGTACGGTAATCGAGGTTCTTGTAAACAGAGGCGTCCCAAACTTTGGGGTGGCTGTGTCTTTTTGATTTTAATTTCCCTAAGCTATAGGACCATAAGTGGAAGTGCCCTAGGCTCTGTTGCTTTGTTTTTTAGATGTTTCAGGAAACACCATACACTTCTCCCGAGTGTCTGTTGGCAATGTACATCCCGCCCATCAGCATAACAAGGCTCCCAGTTCTCCATGGCCTGTCCTGCCTTTCTGGATTTTACACTTTTTTCAGATGGCCCTTTTGACCGGGGGGAAGTGAGACTTCATTGTAGTGCAGATTTCCTTTGCAAGCTTGCTTGGTTGGCCAAAAAGTGCGTATGCGTTTTTTCCTGAATATATTCAGGAAAAATCACATATGCCCTTTTTGGCCAAGTGCATCATTGCGGACGTTCTGCCTCTTTTCCTATGCTTTCAATGCAATTCCAGTCTACCTCCTGAAATTGGTTTCCTGCAATTCTGCCCTGCTTTCAAGTCCTCTTGGCAGCCTTACTTCAGTCTATTTTTGGACGATAGCTGTCATTTATAACTCTGCAGGTTTGTGAATTACAGTGCCCCTGAGCTCCTTTCTTCAAGTCGCTTTCTTGTGAGCTGGCCGCAACACCGCAGGATGGCTTCAGGCCCTAATCTGGTTCCGGGATGGCACGCTGAGCCTTTGGTCATTTCCTCTTCCTGGTGGGAAATGAGAGTTAAATTTGCCCGTCCAGACACCTCCAGCTAGCCTCTCATTGGTTCTCGCTATTCCTGTTCATCTTCCGCCGAAATTGCAAACTGGGCCAAACAGGAGGTTAAAGGGACTGACTCTCCAAGTGGGGAGAGTGTTAGTAAAGTGTCTGGAATGTCGCACCCGAGTACCAGGGTACGAAAACTGAGGCATATTTGAACACGTCTCCCGTTCACACGGTTGATCATACTCTGGGTTCCACATGCATGTTTTACCTGAAGGAAGAATACCTTAAACCTGGGTAGTTGAAACCCGTGGAATGGGTACCATGCAATATGACTTCAAAGGGTCTTCATTTGCTCACCGAACCTCTCCAATCCTATCACTGCTGCGTTTGTGCCCCTGTACACACGCTTGATTCTCTTTTGGAGACATAGCAATCCATAGGTTTTAAGATACTTACTAGTCAGGTACATTCTTAGGCGTTTAATATGGGGTGTTGAGTCCATTTCGTTGAGCAAGGAGTAGCTCTTGTCTATTCCATATTTGGCTTAAGGAACTTTATCTGTGCTCATTTCAATCTCTGGTTTTATGCAGCACCCCAACTCACCTTTACCCTTAAGCAAGCATAAGTTGGTTTTCTAAATTTGAGACCCTGTTCTGTTTTGGAATTCAGTTCCTCTGTAGCCAAGTTTACATTCCGTGTATTAGTGATATCTTATGATGTTTCTTTTTCTGTGTGACTTATTTCAGTTAGAGTCATCGTACCTGAATCCACTCATTATGCTGCTACGGGCCTGATGACATAGATTTCATTTTTGAGTGATACTGCATTGTACGTAAGTACCACAAGTTCTTTATCCATTTTTCACTTTCTGTGATATTGAACTTGTACGGTAAACGAGGTTCTTGTAAACAGAGGCGTCCCAAACTTTGGGGTGGCTGTGTCTTTTTGATTTTAATTTCCCTAAGCTATAGGACCATAAGTGGAAGTGCCCTAGGCTCTGTTGCTTTGTTTTTTAGATGTTTCAGGAAACACCATACACTTCTCCCGAGTGTCTGTTGGCAATGTACATCCCGCCCATCAGCATAACAAGGCTCCCAGTTCTCCATGGCCTGTCCTGCCTTTCTGGATTTTACACTTTTTTCAGATGGCCCTTTTGACCGGGGGGAAGTGAGACTTCATTGTAGTGCAGATTTCCTTTGCAAGCTTGCTTGGTTGGCCAAAAAGTGCGTATGCGTTTTTTCATGAATATATTCAGGAAAAATCACATATGCCCTTTTGGGCCAAGTGCATCATTGCGGACGTTCTGCCTCTTTTCCTATGCTTTCAATGCAATTCCAGTCTACCTCCTGAAATTGGTTTCCTGCAATTCTGCCCTGCTTTCATGTCCTCTTGGCAGCCTTACTTCAGTCTATTTTTGGACGATAGCTGTCATTTATAACTCTGCAGGTTTGTGAATTACAGTGTCCCTGAGCTCCTTTCTTCAACTCGCTTTCTTGTGAACTGGCCGCAACACCGCAGGATGGCTTCAGGCCCTAATCTTGTTCCGGCACGGCACGCTGAGCCTTTGGTTAATTCCTCTTCCTGGTGGGAAATGAGAGTTAAATTTGCCCGTTCAGACACCTCCAGCTAGTCTCTCATTGGTTCTCCCTATTCCTGTTCATCTTCCACAGAAATTGCAAACTGGGCCAAACAGGAGGTTAAAGGGACTGACTCTCCAAGTCGAGAGAGTGTTAGTAAAGCGTCTGGAATGTTGCACCCGAGTACCAGGGTACGAAAACTGAGACATATTTGAACACGTCTCCCGATCAAATGGTTGATCATACTCTAGGTTCCACATGCATGTTTTAGCTGGAGGAAGAATACCTTAAACCTGGGTAGTTGAAACCCGTGGAATGGGTACCATGCAATATGACTTCAAAGGGTCTTCATTTGCTCACCGAGCCTCTCCAATCCTATCACTGCTGCATTTATGCCCCTGTACACATGTTTGATTCTCTTTCGGAGACATAGCAATCCATAGGTTTTAAGATACTTACTAGTCAGGTACATTCTTAGGCGTTTAATATGCGGTGTTGAGTCCATTTCGTTGAGCAAGGAGTAGCTCTTGTCTATTCCATATTTGGCTTAAGGAACTTTATCTGTGCTCATTTCAATCTCTGGTTTTATGCAGCACCCCAACTCACCTTTCCCCTTCAGCAAGCATAAGTTGGTTTTCTAAATTTGAGACCCTGTTCTGTTCTGTAATTCAGTTCCTGTGTAGCCAGGTTTCCATTCTGTGTATTACTGATATCTTATGATGTTTCTTTTTCTGTGTGACTTATTTCAGTTAGAATCATCATACCTGAATCCACTCATTGTGCTGCTCAGGGCCTGATGACATAGATTTCATTGCTGAGTGATATTGCTTTGTAAGTGAATACCACAACTTCTTTATCCATTTTTCACTTTCTGCGATGTTGAACTTGTACTGTAAACGAGGTTCTTGTAAACAGAGCCGTTCCAAACTTTGAGGTGGCTGTGTCTTTTTGATTTTAATTTCCCTAATCTATAGGACCATAAGTGGAAGTGCCCTAGGCTCTGTTGCTTTGTTTTTTAGATGTTTCAGGAAACACCATACACTTCTCCCAAGTGTCTGTTGGCAATTTACATCCCGCCCATCAGCATAACAAGGCTCCCAGTTCTCCATGGCCTGTCCTGCCTTTCAGGAATTTACACTTTTTTAGATGGCCCTTTTGACCGGGGGGAAGTGAGACTTCATTGTAGTGCAGATTTCCTTTGCAAGCTTGCTTGGTTGGCCAAAAAGGGCGTATGCGTTTTTTCCTGAATATATTCAGGAAAAAACGCATACGCCCTTTATGGCCAAGTGCATCATTGTGGACGTTCTGCCTCTTTTCCTATGCTTTCAATGCAATTCCAGTCTACCTCCTGAAATCGGTTTCCTGCAATTCTGCCCCGCTTTCAAGTCCCCTTGGCAGCCTTACTTCAGTCTATTTTTGGACGATAGCTGTCATTTATAACTCTGCAGGTTTGTGAATTACAGTGCCCCTGAGCTCCTTTCTTCAACTCGCTTTCTTGTGACCTGGCCGCAACACCGCAGGATGGCTTCAGGCCCTAATCTGGTTCCGGCACGGCACGCTGAGCCTTTGGTTAATTCCCCTTCCTAGTGGGAAATGAGAGTTAAATTTGCCCATCCAGACACCTCCAGCTAGTCTCTCATTGATTCTCGCTATTCCTGTTCATCTTCCGCAGAAATTGCAAACTGGGCCAAACAGGAGGTTAAAGGCGCTGACTCTCCAAGTGGGGAGAGTGTTAGTAAAGCGTCTGGAATGTTGCAACCTAGTACCAGGGTACGAAAACTGAGACATATTTGAACACGTCTCTCGATCACATGGTTGATAATACTCTAGGTTCCACATGCATGTTTTAGCTGAAGGAAGAATACCTTAAACCTGGAGAGTTGAGACCCGTGTAATGGGTACCATGCAATATGACTTCAAAGGGTCTTCATTTGTTCACCGAACCTCTCCAATCCTATCACTGCTGCGTTTATGCCCCTGTACACACGCTTGATTCTCTTTTGGAGACATAGCAATCCATAGGTTTTAAGATACTTACTATTCAGGTACATTCTTAGGCGTTTAATATGGGGTGTTGAGTCCATTTCGTTGAGCAAGGAGTAGCTCTTGTCTATTCCATATTTGGCTTCAGGAACTTTATCTGTGCTCATTTCAATCTCTGGTTTTATGCAGCACCCCAACTCATCTTTGCCCTTAAGCAAGCATAAGTTGGTTTTCTAAATTTGAGACCCTGTTCTGTTTTGGAATTCAGTTCCTGTGTAGCCAAGTTTACATTCCGTGTATTAGTGATATCTTATGATGTTTCTTTTTCTGTGTGACTTATTTCAGTTAGAGTCATCGTACCTGAATCTACTCATTATGCTGCTACGGGCCTGATGACATAGATTTCATTGCTGAGTGATACTGCATTGTACGTAAGTACCACAAGTTCTTTATCCATTTTTCACTTTCTGTGATATTGAACTTGAACGGTAAACGAGGTTCTTGTAAACAGAGGCGTCCCAAACTTTGGGGTGGCTGTGTCTTTTTGATTTTAATTTCCCTAAGCTATAGGACCATAAGTGGAAGTGCCCTAGGCTGTGTTGCTTTGTTTTTTAGATGTTTCAGGAAACACCATACACTTCTCCCGAGTGTCTGTTGGCAATTTACATCCCGCCCATCAGCATAACAAGGCTCCCAGTTCTCCATGGCCTGTCCTTCCTTTCTGGATTTTACACTTTTTTTAGATGGCCCTTTTGACCGGGGGGAAGTGAGACTTCATTGTAGTGCAGATTTCCTTTGCAAGCTTGCTTGGTTGGCCAAAAAGGGCGTATGCGTTTTTTCCTGAATATATTCAGGAAAAAACGCATACGCCCTTTTTGGCCAAGTGCATCATTGTGGACGTTCTGACTCTTTTCCTATGCTTTCAATGCAATTCCAGTCTACCTCCTGAAATCGGTTTCCTGCAATTCTGCCCCGCTTTCAAGTCCTCTTGGCAGCCTTACTTCAGTCTATTTTTGGACGATAGCTGTCATTTATAACTCTGCAGGTTTTTGAATTACAGTGCCCCTGAGCTCCTTTCTTCAACTCGCTTTCTTTTGAGCTGGCCGCAACACCGCAGGATGGCTTCAGGCCCTAATCTGGTTCTGGCACGGCACGCTGAGCCTTTGGTTAATTCCTCTTCCTGCTGGGCAATGAGAATTAAGTTTGACCGTCCAGACACCTCCAGCTAGTCTGTCATTGGTTCTCCCTATTCCTGTTCATGTTCTGCAGAAATTGCAAACTGGGCCAAACAGGAGGTTAATGGGACTGACTCTCCAAGTTGGGAGAGAGTTAGTAAAGCATCTGGAATGTTGCACCCGAGTACAAGGGTACGAAAACTGAGACATATTTGAACACGTCTCCCAATAACATGGTTGATCATACTCTAGGTTCCACATGCATGTTTTAGCTGAAGGAAGAATACCTTAAAACTGGGTAGTTGAAACACGTTTAATGGGTACCATGCAATATGACTTCAAAGGGTCTTCATTTGCTCACCGAACCTCTCCAATCCTATCACTGCTGCGTTTATGACCCTGTACACATGCTTGATTATCTTTTGGAGACATAGCAATCCATAGGTTTTAAGATACTTACTAGTCAGGTACATTCTTAGGCGTTTAATATGGGGTGTTGAGTCCTTTTCGTTGAGGAAGGAGTAGCTCTTGTCTATTCCATATTTGGCTTAAGGAACTTTATCTGTGCTCATTTCAATCTCTGGTTTTATGCAGCACCCCAACTCACCTTTCCCCTTAAGCAAGCATAAGTTGGATTTCTAAATTTTAGAACCTGTTCTGTTTTGGAATTCAGTTCCTGTGTAGCCAAGTTTACATTCCGTGTATTAGTGATATCTTATGATGTTTCTTTTTCTGTGTGACTTATTTCAGTTAGAATCATCGTACCTGAATCTACTCATTATGCTGCTACGGGCCTGATGACATAGATTTCATTGCTCAATGACACTGCATTGTACGTAAGTACCACAAGTTCTTTATCCATTTTTCACTTTCTGTGATATTGAACTTGTACGGTAAACGAGGTTCTTGTAAACAGAGGCCTCCCAAACTTTGAGGTGGCTGTGTCTTTTTGATTTTAATTTCCCTAAGCTATAGGACCATAAGTGGAAGTGCTCTAGGCTCTGTTGCTTTGTTTTTTAGATGTTTCAGGAAACACCATACACTTCTCCTGAGTGTCTGTTGGCAATTTACATCCCGCCCATCAGCATAACAAGGCTCCCAGTTCTCCATGGCCTGTCCTGCCTTTCTGGATTTTACACTTTTTTTCAGATGGCCCTTTTGACCGGGGGGAAGTGAGACTTCATTGTAGTGCAGATTTCCTTTGCAAGTTTGCTTGGTTGGCCAAAAAGGGCGTATGCGTTTTTTCCTGAATATATTCAGGAAAAAACGCATACGCCCTTTTTGGCCAAGTGCATCATTGTGGACGTTCTGCCTCTTTTCCTATGCTTTCAATGCAATTCCAGTCTACCTCCTGAAATTGGTTTCCTGCAATTCTGCCCCGCTTTCAAGTCCTCTTGGCAGCCTTACTTCAGTATATTTTTGGACGATAGCTGTCATTTATAACTCTGCAGGTTTGTGAATTACAGTGTCCCTGAGCTCCTTTCTTCAATTCGCTTTCTTGTGACCTGGCCGCAACACCGCAGGATGGCTTCAGGCCCTAATCTGGTTCCGGCACGGCACGCTGAGCCTTTGGTTAATTCCTCTTCCTGGTGGGAAATGAGAGTTAAATTTGCCCGTCCAGACACCTCCAGCTAGTCTCTCATCGGTTCTCGCTATTCCTGTTCATCTTCCGCAGAAATTGCAAACTGGGCCAAACAGGAGTTTAAAGGCGCTGACTCTCCAAGTGGGGAGAGTGTTAGTAAAGCGTCTGGAATGTTGCACCCGAGTACCAGGGTACGAAAACTGAGACATATTTGAACACGTCTCTCGATCACATGGTTGATCATACTCTAGGTTCCACATGCATGTTTTAGCTGAAGGAAGAATACCTTAAACCTGGAGAGTTGAGACCCGTGTAAAGGGTACCATGCAATATGACTTTAAAGGGTCTTCATTTGTTCACCGAACCTCTCCAATCCTATCACTGGTGCGTTTATGCCCCTTTACACACGCTTGATTCTCTTTTGGAGACATAGCAATCCATAGGTTTTAAGATACTTACTAGTCAGGTACATTCTTAGGCGTTTAATATGGGGTGTTGAGTCCATTTTGTTGAGCAAGGAGTAGCTCTTGTCTATTCCATATTTGGCTTAAGGAACTTTATCTGTGCTCATTTCAACCTCTGGTTTTATGCAGCACCCCAACTCACCTTTCCCCTTAAGCAAGCATAAGTTGGTTTTCTAAATTTGAGACCCTGTTCTGTTTTGGAATGCAGTTCCTGTGTAGCCAAGTTTACATTCCGTGTATTAGTGATATCTTATGATGTTTCTTTTTCTGTGTGACTTATTTCAGTTAGAATCATCGTACCTGAATCCACTCATTATGCTGCTACGGGCCTGATGACATAGATTTCATTGCTGAGTGATACTGCATTGTATGTAAGTACCACAAGTTCTTTATCCATTTTTCACTTTCTGTGATATTGAACTTGTATGGTAAACGAGGTTCTTGTAAACGGAGGCGTCCCAAATTTTGGGGTGGCTGTGTCTTTTTGATTTTAATTTCCCTAAGCTATAGGACCATAAGTGGAAGTGCCCTAGGCTCTGTTGCTTTGTTTTTTAGATGTTTCAGGAAACACCATACACTTCTCCCGAGTGGTTGTTGGCAATTTACATCCCGCCCATCAGCATAACAAGGCTCCCAGTTCTCCATGACCTGTCCTGCCTTTCTGGATTTTACACTTTTTTCAGATGGCCCTTTTGACCGGGGGGAAGTGAGTCTTCATTGTAGTGCAGATTTCCTTTGCAAGCTTGCTTGGTTGGCCAAAAAGGGCGTATGCGTTTTTTCCTGAATATATTCAGGAAAAAACGCATACGCCCTTTTTGGCCAAGTGCATCATTGTGGACGTTCTGCCTCTTTTCCTATGCTTTCAATGCAATTCCAGTCTACCTCCTGAAATCGATTTCCTGCAATTCTGCCCCACTTTCAAGTCCTCTTGGCAGCCTTACTTCAGTCTAATTTTGGACGATAGCTGTCATTTATAACTCTGCAGGTTTGTGAATTACAGTGCCCCTGAGCTCCTTTCTTCAACTCGCTTTCTTGTGACCTGGCCGCAACACTGCAGGATGGCTTCAGGCCCTAATCTGGTTCCGGCACGGCATGCTGAGCCTTTGGTTAATTCCTCTTCCTGCTGGGAAATGAGAGTTAAATTTGCCCGTTCAGACACCTCCAGCTAGTCTCTCATTGGTTCTCGCTATTCCTGTTCATCTTCCACAGAAATTGCAAACTGGGCCAAACAGGAGGTTAAAGGGACTGACTCTCCAAGTCGTGAGAGTGTTAGTAAAGCGTCTGGAATATTGCACCCGAGTACCAGGGTACGAAAACTGAGACATATTTGAACACGTCTCCCGATCACATGGTTGATCATACTCTAGGTTCCACATGCATGTTTTAGCTGAAGGAAGAATACCTTAAACCTGGGTAGTTGAAACCCGTGGAATGGGTACCATGCAATATGACTTCAAAGGGTCTTCATTTGCTCACCGAACCTCTCCAATCCTATCAGTGCTGCGTTTATGCCCCTGTACACATGCTTGATTCTCTTTCGGAGACATAGCAATCCATAGGTTTTAAGATACTTACTAGTCAGGTACATTCTTAGGCGTTTAATATGCGGTGTTGAGTCCATTTCGTTGAGCAAGGAGTAGCTCTTGTCTATTCCATATTTGGCTTAAGGAACTTTATCTGTGCTCATTTCGATCTCTGGTTTTATGCAGCACCCCAACTCACCTTTCCCCTTAAGCAAGCATAAGTTGGTTTTCTAAATTTGAGACCCTGTTCTGTTCTGTAATTCAGTTCCTGTGTAGCCAAGTTTACATTCCGTGTATTACTGATATCTTATGATGTTTCTTTTTCTGTGTGACTTATTTCAGTTAGAATCATCATACCTGAATCCACTCATTGTGCTGCTAAGGGCCTGATGACATAGATTTCATTGCTGAGTGATATTGCTTTGTAAGTAAATACCACAAATTCTTTATCCATTTTTCACTTTCTGCGATGTTGAACTTGTACTGTAAACGAGGTTCTTGTAAACAGAGCCGTTCCAAACTTTGGGGTGGCTGTGTCTTTTTTATTTTAATTTCCCTAAGCTATAGGACCATAAGTGGAAGTGCCCTAGGCTCTGTTGCTTCGTTTTTTAGATGTTTCAGGAAACACCATACATTCTCCCGAGTGTCTGTTGGCAATTTACATCCCGCCCATCAGCATAACAAGGCTCCCAGTTCTCCATGGCCTGTCCTGCCTTTCTGGATTTTACACTTTTTTCAGATGGCCCTTTTGACTGGGGGGGAAGTGAGACTTCATTGTAGTGCAGATTTCCTTTGCAAGCTTGCTTGGTTGGCCAAAAAGGGCGTATGCGTTTTTTCCTTTCAGGAAAAAACTTATACGCCCTTTTTGGCCAAGTGCATCATTGTGGACGTTCTGCCTCTTTTCCTATGCTTTCAATGCAATTCCAGTCTACCTCCTGAAATCGGTTTCCTGCAATTCTGCCCCGCTTTCAAGTCCTCTTGGCAGCCTTACCTCAGTCTATTTTTGGACGATAGCTGTCATTTATAACTCTGCAGGTTTGTGAATTACAGTGCCCCTGAGCTCCTTTCTTCAACTCGCTTTCTTGTGACCTGGCCGCAACACCGCAGGATGGCTTCAGGCCCTAATCTGGTTCTGGTACGGCACGCTGAGCCTTTGGTTATTTCCTCTTCCTGGTGGGAAATGAGAGTTAAATTTGCCCATCCAGACACCTCCAGCTAGTCTCTCATTGGTTCTCCCTATTCCTGTTCATCTTCCGCAGAAATTGCAAACTGTGCCAAACAGGAGGTTAAAGGCGCTGACTCTCCAAGTGGGGAGAGTGTTAGTAAAGCGTCTGGAATGTTGCACCCGAGTACCAGGGGAGGAAAACTGACACATATTTGAACACGTCTCCCGTTCACACGGTTGATCATACTCTGGGTTCCACATGCATGTTTTAGCTGAAGGAAGAATACCTTAAACCTGGAGAGTTGAGACCCTTGTAATGGGTACCATGCAATATGACTTCAAAGGGTCTTCATTTGCTCACCGAACCTCTCCAATCCTATCACTGCTGTGTTTATGCCCCTGTACACACGCTTGATTCTCTTTTGGAGACATAGCAATCCATAGGTTTTAAGATACTTACTAGTCAGGTACATTCTTAGGCGTTTAATATGGGGTGTTGAGTCCATTTCGTTGAGCAAGGAGTAGCTCTTGTCTATTCCATATTTGGCTTAAGGAACTTTATCTGTGCTCATTTCAATCTCTGGTTTTATACAGCACCCCAACTCACCTTTCCCCTTAAGCAAGCATAAGTTGATTTTCTAAATTTGAGACCCTGTTCTGTTTTGGAATTCAGTTCCTGTGTAGCCAAGTTTACATTCCGTGTATTAGTGATATCTTATGATGTTTCTTTTTCTGTGTGACTTATTTCAGTTAGAATCATCGTACCTGAATCCACTCATTATGCTGCTACGGGCCTGATGACATAGATTTCATTGCTGAGTGATACTGCATTGTACGTAAGTACCACAAGTTCTTTATCCATTTTTCACTTTCTGTGATATTGAACTTGTACGGTAAATGAGGTTCTTGTAAACAGAGGCGTCCCAAACTTTGGGGTGGCTGTGTCTTTTTGATTTTAATTTCCCTAAGCTATAGGAACATAAGTGGAAGTGCCCTAGGCTCTGTTGCTTTGTTTTTTAGATGTTTCAGGAAACACCATACACTTCTCCCGAGTGTCTGTTGGCAATTTACATCCCGCCCATCAGCATAACAAGGCTCCCAGTTCTCCATGGCCTGTCCTGATTTTCTGGATTTTACACTTTTTTCAGATGGCCCTTTTGACCGGGGGGAAGTGAGACTTCATTGTAGTGCAGATTTCCTTTGCAAGCTTGCTTGGTTGGCCAAAAAGGGCGTATGCGTTTTTTCCTGAATATATTCAGGAAAAAACGCATACGCCCTTTTTGGCCAAGTGCGTCATTGTGGACGTTCTGCCTCTTTTCCTATGCTTTCAATGCAATTCCAGTCTACCTCCTGAAATCGGTTTCCTGCAATTCTGCCCCGCTTTCAAGTCCTCTTGGCAGCCTTACTTCACTATATTTTTGGACGATAGCTGTCATTTATAACTCTGCAGGTTTGTGAATTACAGTGTCCCTGAGCTCCTTTCTTCAACTCGCTTTCTTGTGACCTGGCCGCAACACCGCAGGATGGCTTCAGGCCCTAATCTGGTTCCGGCACGGCACGCTGAGCCTTCGGTTATTTCCTCTTCCTGGTGGGAAATGAGAGTTGAATTTGCCCGTCCAGACACCTCCAGCTAGTCTCTCATTGGTTATCCCTATTCCTGTTCATCTTCCGCAGAAATTGCAAACTGGGCCAAACAGGAGGTTAAAGGCGCTGACTCTCCAAGTGGGGAGAGTGTTAGTAAAGCGTCTGGAATGTTGCACCCGAGTACCAGGGTACGAAAACTGAGACATATTTGAACACGTCTCCCGTTCACACGGTTGATCATACTCTGGGTTCCACATGCATGTTTTAGCTGAAGGAAGAATACCTTAAACCTGGAGAGTTGAGACCCGTGGAATGGGTACCATGCAATATGACTTCAAACGGTCTTCATTTGCTCACCGAACCTCTCCAATCCTATCACTGCTGCGTTTATGCCCCTGTACACACGCTTGATTCTCTTTTGGAGACATAGCAATCCATAGGTTTTAAGATACTTACTAGTCAGGTACATTCTTAGGCGTTTAATATGGGGTTTTGAGTCCATTTCGTTGAGCAAGGAGTAGCTCTTGTCTATTCCATATTTGGCTTAAGGAACTTTATCTGTGCTCATTTCAATCTCTGGTTTTATGCAGCACCCCAACTCACCTTTCCCCTTAAGCAAGCATAAGTTGGTTTTCTAAATTTGAGACCCTGTTCTGTTTTGGAATTCAGTTCCTGTGTAGCCAAGTTTACATTCCGTGTATTAGTGATATCTTATGATGTTTCTTTTTCTGTGTGACTTATTTCAGTTAGAATCATCATACCTGAATCCACTTGTGCTGCTAAGGGCCTGATGACACAGATTTCATTGCTGAGTGATATTGCTTTGTAAGTATCCATTTTTTATCCATTTTTCACTTTCTGCGATGTTGAAATTGTACTGTAAACGAGGTTCTTGTAAACAGAGCCGTTCCAAACTTTGGGGTGGCTGTGTCTTTTTTATTTTAATTTCCCTAAGCTATAGGACCATAAGTGGAAGTGCCCTACGTTCTGTTGCTTTGTTTTTTAGATGTTTCAGGAAACACCATACACTTCTCCCGAGTGGTTGTTGGCAATTTACATCCCGCCCACCAGCATAACAAGGCTCCCAGTTCTCCATGGCCTGTCCTGCCTTTCTGGATTTTACACTTTTTTCAGATGGCCCTTTTGACCGGGGGGAAGTGAGACTTCATTGTAGTGCAGATTTCCTTTGCAAGCTTGCTTGGTTGGCCAAAAAGGGCGTATGCGTTTTTTCCTGAATATATTCAGGAAAAAACGCATACGCCCCTTTTGGCCAAGTGCATCATTGTGGACGTTCTGACTCTTTTCCTATGCTTTCAATGCAATTCCAGTCTACCTCCTGAAATCGGTTTCCTGCAATTCTGCCCCGCTTTCAAGTCCTCTTGGCAGCCTTACTTCAGTCTATTTTTGGACGATAGCTGTCATTTATAACTCTGCAGGTTTGTGAATTACAGTGCCCCTGAGCTCCTTTCTTCAACTCGCTTTCTTTTGAGCTGGCGGCAACACCGCAGGATGGCTTTAGGCCCTAATCTGGTTCCGATACGGCACGCTGAGCCTTTGGTTATTTCCTCTTCCTGGTGGGAAATGAGAGTTAAATTTGCCCGTCCAGACACCTCCAGCGAGCCTCTCATTGGTTCTCGCTATTCCTGTTCATCTTCCGCAGAAATTGCAAACTGTGCCAAACAGGAGGTTAAAGGCGTTGACTCTCCAAGTGGGGAGAGTGTTAGTAAAGCGTCTGGAATGTTGCACCCGAGTACCAGGGGAGGAAAACTGAGACATATTTGAACACGTCTCCTGATCACATTGTTGATCATACTCTGGGTTCCACATGCATGTTTTAGCTGAAGGAAGAATACCTAAAACCTGGGTAGTTGAAACCCGTGGAATGGGTACCATGCAATATGACTTCAAAGGGTCTTCATTTGTTCACCGAACCTCTCCAATCCTATCACTGCTGCGTTTATGCCCCTGTACACACGCTTGATTCTCTTTTGGAGACATAGCAATCCATAGGTTTTAAGATACTTACTAGTCAGGTACATTCTTAGGCGTTTAATATGGGGTTTTGAGTCCATTTCGTTGAGCAAGGAGTAGCTCTTGTCTATTCCATATTTGGCTTAAGGAACTTTATCTGTGCTCATTTCAATCTCTGGTTTTATGCAGCACCCCAACTCACCTTTCCCCTTAAGCAAGCATAAGTTGGTTTTCTAAATTTGAGACCCTGTTCTGTTTTGGAATGCAGTTCCTGTGTAGCCAAGTTTACATTCCGTGTATTAGTGATATCTTATGATGTTTCTTTTTCTGTGTGACTTATTTCAGTTAGAATCATCGTACCTGAATCCACTCATTATGCTACTACGGGCCTGATGACATAGATTTCATTGCTGAGTGATACTGAATTGTACGTAAGTACCACAAGTTCTTTATCCATTTTTCACTTTCTGAGATATTGAACTTGTACGGTAAACGAGGTTCTTGTAAACGGAGGCGTCCCAAACTTTGGGGTGGCTGTGTCTTTTTGATTTTAATTTCCCTAAGCTATAGGACCATAAGTGGAAGTGCCCTAGGCTGTGTTGCTTTGTTTTTTATATGTTTCAGGAAACACCATACACTTCTCCTGAGTGTCTGTTGGCAATTTACATCCCGCCCATCAGCATAACAAGGCTCCCAGTTCTCCATGGCCTGTCCTGCCTTTCTGGATTTTACACTTTTTTCAGATGGCCCTTTTGACCGGGGGGAAGTGAGACTTCATTGTAGTGCAGATTTCCTTTGCAAGTTTTCTTGGTTGGCCAAAAAGGGCGTATGCTGTTTTTCCTGAATATATTCAGGAAAAAACGCATACGCACTTTTTGGCCAAGTGCATCATTGTGGACGTTCTGCCTCTTTTCCTATGCTTTCAATGCAATTCCAGTCTACCACCTGAAATCGGTTTCCTGCAATTCTGCCCCGCTTTCAAGTCCTCTTGGCAGCCTTACTTCAGTCTATTTTTGGACGATAGCTGTCATTTATAACTCTGCAGGTTTGTGAATTACAGTGCCCCTGAGCTCCTTTCTTCAACTCGGTTTCTTTTGAGCTGGCCGCAACACCGCAGGATGTCTTCAGCCCTAATCTGGTTCTGGCACGGCACGCTGAGCCTTTGGTTAATTCCGCTTCCTGGTGGGAAATGAGAGTTAAATTTGCCCATCCAGACACCTCCAGCTAGTCTCTCATTGGTTCTCGCTATTCCTGTTCATCTTCCACAGAAATTGCAAACTGGGCCAAACAGGAGGTTAAAGGGGCTGACTCTCCAAGTGGGGAGAGTGTTAGTAAAGCGTCTGGAATGTTGCACCCGAGTACCAGCGTACGAAAACTGAGACATATTTGAACACGTCTCCCGATCACATGGTTGATCATACTCTAGGATCCACATGCATGTTTTAGCTGAAGGAAGAATACCTTAAACCTGGGTAGTTGAAAACCGTGGAATGGGTACCATGCAATATGACTTCAAAGGGTCTTCATTTGCTCACCGAACCTCTCCAATCCTATCACTGCTGCGTTTATGCCCCTGTACACATGCTTGATTCTCTTTCGGAGACATAGCAATCCATAGGTTTTAAGATACTTACTAGTCAGGTACATTCTTAGGCGTTTAATATGCGGTGTTGAGTCCATTTCGTTGAGCAAGCAGTAGCTCTTGTCTATTCCATATTTGGCTTAAGGAACTTTATCTGTGTTCATTTCGATCTCTGGTTTTATGCAGCACCCCAACTCACCTTTACCCTTAAGCAAGCATAAGTTGGTTTTCTAAATTTGAGACCCTGTTCTGTTCTGTAATTCAGTTCTTGTGTAGCCAAGTTTACATTCCGTGTATTACTGATAACTTATGATGTTTCTTTTTCTGTGTGACTTATTTCAGTTAGAATCATCATACCTGAATCCACTCATTGTGCTGCTAAGGGCCTGATGACATAGATTTCATTGCTGAGTGATATTGCTTTGTAAGTGAATACCACAACTTCTTTATCCATTTTTCACTTTCTGCGATGTTGAACTTGTACTGTAAATGAGGTTCTTGTAAACAGAGCCGTTCCAAACTTTGGGGTGGCTGTGTCTTTTTGATTTTAATTTTCCTAAGCTATAGGACCATATGTGGAAGTGCCCTAGGTTCTGTTGCTTTGTTTTTTAGATGTTTCAGGAAACACCATACACTTCTCCCGAGTGGTTGTTGGCAATTTACATCCCGCCCACCAGCATAACAAGGCTCCCAGTTCTCCATGGCCTGTCCTGCCTTTCTGGATTTTACACTTTTTTCAGATGGCCGTTTTGACCGGGGGGAAGTGAGACTTCATTGTAGTGCAGATTTCCTTTGCAAGCTTGCTTGGTTGGCCAAAAAGGGCGTATGCGTTTTTTCCTGAATATATTCAGGAAAAAACGCATACGCCCTTTTTGGCCAAGTGCATCATTGTGGACGTTCTGACTCTTTTCCTATGCTTTCAATGCAATTCCAGTCTACCTCCTGAAATCGGTTTCCTGCAATTCTGCCCCGCTTTCAAGTCCTCTTGGCAGCCTTACTTCAGTCTATTTTTGGACGATAGCTGTCATTTATAACTCTGCAGGTTTGTGAATTACAGTGCCCCTGAGCTCCTTTCTTCAACTCGCTTTCTTTTGAGATGGCGGCAACACCGCAGGATGGCTTTAGGCCCTAATCTGGTTCCGATACGGCACGCTGAGCCTTTGGTTATTTCCTCTTCCTGGTGGGAAATGAGAGTTAAATTTGCCCGTCCAGACACCTCCAGCTAGCCTCTCATTGGTTCTCGCTATTCCTGTTCATCTTCCGCAGAAATTGCAAACTGTGCCAAACAGGAGGTTAAAGGCGTTGACTCTCCAAGTGGGGAGAGTGTTAGTAAAGCGTCTGGAATGTTGCACCCGAGTACCAGGGGAGGAAAACTGAGACATATTTGAACACGTCTCCTGATCACATTGTTGATCATACTCTGGGTTCCACATGCATGTTTTAGCTGAAGGAAGAATACCTAAAACCTGGGTAGTTGAAACCCGTGGAATGGGTACCATGCAATATGACTTTAAAGGGTCTTCATTTGTTCACCGAACCTCTCCAATCCTATCACTGCTGCGTTTATGCCCCTGTACACACGCTTGATTTTCTTTTGGAGACATAGCAATCCATAGGTTTTAAGATACTTACTAGTCAGGTACATTCTTAGGCGTTTAATATGGGGTTTTGAGTCCATTTCGTTGAGCAAGGAGTAGCTCTTGTCTATTCCATATTTGGCTTAAGGAACTTTATCTGTGCTCATTTCAATCTCTGGTTTTATGCAGCACCCCAACTCACCTTTCCCCTTAAGCAAGCATAAGTTGGTTTTCTAAATTTGAGACCCTGTTCTGTTTTGGAATGCAGTTCCTGTGTAGCCAAGTTTACATTCCGTGTATTAGTGATATCTTATGATGTTTCTTTTTCTGTGTGACTTATTTCAGTTAGAATCATCGTACCTGAATCCACTCATTATGCTACTACGGGCCTGATGACATAGATTTCATTGCTGAGTGATACTGAATTGTACGTAAGTACCACAAGTTCTTTATCCATTTTTCACTTTCTGAGATATTGAACTTGTACGGTAAACGAGGTTCTTGTAAACGGAGGCGTCCCAAACTTTGGGGTGGCTGTGTCTTTTTGATTTTAATTTCCCTAAGCTATAGGACCATAAGTGGAAGTGCCCTAGGCTGTGTTGCTTTGTTTTTTATATGTTTCAGGAAACACCATACACTTCTCCTGAGTGTCTGTTGGCAATTTACATCCCGCCCATCAGCATAACAAGGCTCCCAGTTCTCCATGGCCTGTCCTGCCTTTCTGGATTTTACACTTTTTTCAGATGGCCCTTTTGACCGGGGGGAAGTGAGACTTCATTGTAGTGCAGATTTCCTTTGCAAGTTTTCTTGGTTGGCCAAAAAGGGCGTATGCTGTTTTTCCTGAATATATTCAGGAAAAAACGCATACGCCCTTTTTGGCCAAGTGCATCATTGTGGACGTTCTGCCTCTTTTCCTATGCTTTCAATGCAATTCCAGTCTACCACCTGAAATCGGTTTCCTGCAATTCTGCCCCGCTTTCAAGTCCTCTTGGCAGCCTTACTTCAGTCTATTTTTGGACGATAGCTGTCATTTATAACTCTGCAGGTTTGTGAATTACAGTGCCCCTGAGCTCCTTTCTTCAACTCGGTTTCTTTTGAGCTGGCCGCAACACCGCAGGATGTCTTCAGGCCCTAATCTGGTTCTGGCACGGCACGCTGAGCCTTTGGTTAATTCCGCTTCCTGGTGGGAAATGAGAGTTAAATTTGCCCATCCAGACACCTCCAGCTAGTCTCTCATTGGTTCTCGCTATTCCTGTTCATCTTCCACAGAAATTGCAAACTGGGCCAAACAGGAGGTTAAAGGGGCTGACTCTCCAAGTGGGGAGAGTGTTAGTAAAGCGTCTGGAATGTTGCACCCGAGTACCAGCGTACGAAAACTGAGACATATTTGAACACGTCTCCCGATCACATGGTTGATCATACTCTAGGATCCACATGCATGTTTTAGCTGAAGGAAGAATACCTTAAACCTGGGTAGTTGAAACCCGTGGAATGGGTACCATGCAATATGACTTCAAAGGGTCTTCATTTGCTCACCGAACCTCTCCAATCCTATCACTGCTGCGTTTATGCCCCTGTACACATGCTTGATTCTCTTTCGGAGACATAGCAATCCCTAGGTTTTAAGATACTTACTAGTCAGGTACATTCTTAGGCGTTTAATATGCGGTGTTGAGTCCATTTCGTTGAGCAAGGAGTAGCTCTTGTCTATTCCATATTTGGCTTAAGGAACTTTATCTGTGTTCATTTCGATCTCTGGTTTTATGCAGCACCCCAACTCACCTTTACCCTTAAGCAAGCATAAGTTGGTTTTCTAAATTTGAGACCCTGTTCTGTTCTGTAATTCAGTTCTTGTGTAGCCAAGTTTACATTCCGTATATTACTGATAACTTATGATGTTTCTTTTTCTGTGTGACTTATTTCAGTTAGAATCATCATACCTGAATCCACTCATTGTGCTGCTAAGGGCCTGATGACATAGATTTCATTGCTGAGTGATATTGCTTTGTAAGTAAATACCACAACTTCTTTATCCATTTTTCACTTTCTGCAATGTTGAACTTGTACTGTAAACGAGGTTCTTGTAAACAGAGCCATTCCAAACTTTGGGGTGGCTGTGTCTTTTTGATTTTAATTTCCCTAAGCTATAGGACCATAAGTGGAAGTGCCCTAGGCTCTGTTGCTTTGTTTTTTGGATGTTTCAGGAAACACCATACACTTCTCCCGAGTGGTTGTTGGCAATTTACATCCCGCCCACCAGCATAACAAGGCTCCCAGTTCTCCATGGCCTGTCCTGCCTTTCTGTATTTTACACTTTTTTCAGATGGCCCTTTTGACCGGGGGGAAGTGAGACTGCACTGTAGTGCAGATTTCCTTTGCAAGCTTGCTTGGTTGGCCAAAAAGGGCGTATGCGATTTTTCCTGAATATATTCAGGAAAAAACACATACGCCCTTTTTGGCCAAGTGCATCATTGTGGACGTTCTGCCTCTTTTCCTATGCTTTCAATGCAATTCCAGTCTACCTCCTGAAATCGGTTTCCTGCAATTCTGCCCCGCTTTCAAGTCCTCTTGGCAGCCTTACTTCAGTATATTTTTGGACGATATCTGTCATTTATAACCCTGCAGTTTTGTGAATTACAGTGCCCGTGAGCTCCTTTCTTCAACTCGCTTTCTTGTGAGCTGGCCGCAACACCGCAGGATGGCTTCAGGCCCTAATCTTGTTCCGGCATATCACGATGAGCCTTTGGTTAATTCCTCTTCCTGGTGGGAAATTAGAGTTAAATTTGCCCATCCAGACACCTCCAGCTAGTCTCTCATTGATTCTCGCTATTCCTGTTCTTCTTCCGCAGAAATTGCAAACTGGTCCAAACAGGAGGTTAAAGGGACTGACTCTCCAAGTGGGGAGAGTGTTAGTAAAGCGTCTGGAATGTCGCACCCGAGTACCAGGGTACGAAAACTGAGGCATATTTGAACACGTCTCCCGTTCACACGGTTGATCATACTCTGGGTTCCACATGCATGTTTTACCTGAAGGAAGAATACCTTAAACCTGGGTAGTTGAAACCCGTGGAATGGGTACCATGCAATATGACTTCAAAGGGTCTTCATTTGCTCACCGAACCTCTCCAATCCTATCACTGCTGCGTTTGTGCCCCTGTACACACGCTTGATTCTCTTTTGGAGACATAGCAATCCATAGGTTTTAAGATACTTACTAGTCAGGTACATTCTTAGGCGTTTAATATGGGGTGTTGAGTCCATTTCGTTGAGCAAGGAGTAGCTCTTGTCTATTCCATATTTGGCTTAAGGAACTTTATCTGTGCTCATTTCAATCTCTGGTTTTATGCAGCACCCCAACTCACCTTTACCCTTAAGCAAGCATAAGTTGGTTTTCTAAATTTGAGACCCTGTTCTGTTTTGGAATTCAGTTCCTCTGTAGCCAAGTTTACATTCCGTGTATTAGTGATATCTTATGATGTTTCTTTTTCTGTGTGACTTATTTCAGTTAGAGTCATCGTACCTGAATCCACTCATTATGCTGCTACGGGCCTGATGACATAGATTTCATTTTTGAGTGATACTGCATTGTACGTAAGTACCACAAGTTCTTTATCCATTTTTCACTTTCTGTGATATTGAACTTGTACGGTAAACGAGGTTCTTGTAAACAGAGCCGTTCCAAACTTTGGGGTGGCTGTGTCTTTTTGATTTTAATTTCCCTAAGCTATAGGACCATAAGTGGAAGTGCCCTAGGCTCTGTTGCTTTGTTTTTTAGATGTTTCAGGAAACACCATACACTTCTCCCGAGTGTCTGTTGGCAATTTACATCCCGCCCATCAGCATAACAAGTCTCCCAGTTCTCCATGGCCTGTCCTGCCTTTCTGGATTTTACACTTTTTTCAGATGGCCCTTTTGACCGGGGGGAAGTGAGACTTCATTGTAGTGCAGATTTCCTTTGCAAGCTTGCTTGGTTGGCCAAAAAGTGTGTATGCGTTTTTTCATGAATATATTCAGGAAAAATCACATATGCCCTTTTGGGCCAAGTGCATCATTGCGGACGTTCTGCCTCTTTTCCTATGCTTTCAATGCAATTCCAGTCTACCTCCTGAAATTGGTTTCCTGCAATTCTGCCCTGCTTTCAAGTCCTCTTGGCAGCCTTACTTCAGTCTATTTTTGGACGATAGCTGTCATTTATAACTCTGCAGGTTTGTGAATTACAGTGCCCCTGAGCTCCTTTCTTCAAGTCGCTTTCTTGTGAGCTGGCCGCAACACCGCAGGATGGCTTCAGGCCCTAATCTGGTTCCGGGATGGCACGCTGAGCCTTTGGTCATTTCCTCTTCCTGGTGGGAAATGAGAGTTAAATTTGCCCGTCCAGACACCTCCAGCTAGCCTCTCATTGGTTCTCGCTATTCCTGTTCATCTTCCGCCGAAATTGCAAACTGGGCCAAACAGGAGGTTAAAGGGACTGACTCTCCAAGTGGGGAGAGTGTTAGTAAAGCGTCTGGAATGTCGCACCCGAGTACCAGGGTACGAAAACTGAGGCATATTTGAACACGTCTCCCGTTCACACGGTTGATCATACTCTGGGTTCCACATGCATGTTTTACCTGAAGGAAGAATACCTTAAACCTGGGTAGTTGAAACCCGTGGAATGGGTACCATGCAATATGACTTCAAAGGGTCTTCATTTGCTCACCGAACCTCTCCAATCCTATCACTGCTGCGTTTGTGCCCCTGTACACACGCTTGATTCTCTTTTGGAGACATAGCAATCCATAGGTTTTAAGATACTTACTAGTCAGGTACATTCTTAGGCGTTTAATATGGGGTGTTGAGTCCATTTCGTTGAGCAAGGAGTAGCTCTTGTCTATTCCATATTTGGCTTAAGGAACTTTATCTGTGCTCATTTCAATCTCTGGTTTTATGCAGCACCCCAACTCACCTTTCCCCTTAAGCAAGCATAAGTTGGTTTTCTAAATTTGAGAACCTGTTCTATTTTGGAATTCAGTTCCTGTGTAGCCAAGTTTACATTCCGTGTATTAGTGATATCTTATGATGTTTCTTTTTCTGTGTGACTTATTTCAGTTAGAATCATCGTACCTGAATCTACTCATTATGCTGCTACGGGCCTGATGACATAGATTTCATTGCTGAGTGATACTGCATTGTACGTAAGTACCACAAGTTCTTTATCCATTTTTCACTTTCTGTGATATTGAACTTGTACGGTAATCGAGGTTCTTGTAAACAGAGGCGTCCCAAACTTTGGGGTGGCTGTGTCTTTTTGATTTTAATTTCCCTAAGCTATAGGACCATAAGTGGAAGTGCCCTAGGCTCTGTTGCTTTGTTTTTTAGATGTTTCAGGAAACACCATACACTTCTCCCGAGTGTCTGTTGGCAATGTACATCCCGCCCATCAGCATAACAAGGCTCCCAGTTCTCCATGGCCTGTCCTGCCTTTCTGGATTTTACACTTTTTTCAGATGGCCCTTTTGACCGGGGGGAAGTGAGACTTCATTGTAGTGCAGATTTCCTTTGCAAGCTTGCTTGGTTGGCCAAAAAGTGCGTATGCGTTTTTTCCTGAATATATTCAGGAAAAATCACATATGCCCTTTTTGGCCAAGTGCATCATTGCGGACGTTCTGCCTCTTTTCCTATGCTTTCAATGCAATTCCAGTCTACCTCCTGAAATTGGTTTCCTGCAATTCTGCCCTGCTTTCAAGTCCTCTTGGCAGCCTTACTTCAGTCTATTTTTGGACGATAGCTGTCATTTATAACTCTGCAGGTTTGTGAATTACAGTGCCCCTGAGCTCCTTTCTTCAAGTCGCTTTCTTGTGAGCTGGCCGCAACACCGCAGGATGGCTTCAGGCCCTAATCTGGTTCCGGGATGGCACGCTGAGCCTTTGGTCATTTCCTCTTCCTGGTGGGAAATGAGAGTTAAATTTGCCCGTCCAGACACCTCCAGCTAGCCTCTCATTGGTTCTCGCTATTCCTGTTCATCTTCCGCCGAAATTGCAAACTGGGCCAAACAGGAGGTTAAAGGGACTGACTCTCCAAGTGGGGAGAGTGTTAGTAAAGTGTCTGGAATGTCGCACCCGAGTACCAGGGTACGAAAACTGAGGCATATTTGAACACGTCTCCCGTTCACACGGTTGATCATACTCTGGGTTCCACATGCATGTTTTACCTGAAGGAAGAATACCTTAAACCTGGGTAGTTGAAACCCGTGGAATGGGTACCATGCAATATGACTTCAAAGGGTCTTCATTTGCTCACCGAACCTCTCCAATCCTATCACTGCTGCGTTTGTGCCCCTGTACACACGCTTGATTCTCTTTTGGAGACATAGCAATCCATAGGTTTTAAGATACTTACTAGTCAGGTACATTCTTAGGCGTTTAATATGGGGTGTTGAGTCCATTTCGTTGAGCAAGGAGTAGCTCTTGTCTATTCCATATTTGGCTTAAGGAACTTTATCTGTGCTCATTTCAATCTCTGGTTTTATGCAGCACCCCAACTCACCTTTACCCTTAAGCAAGCATAAGTTGGTTTTCTAAATTTGAGACCCTGTTCTGTTTTGGAATTCAGTTCCTCTGTAGCCAAGTTTACATTCCGTGTATTAGTGATATCTTATGATGTTTCTTTTTCTGTGTGACTTATTTCAGTTAGAGTCATCGTACCTGAATCCACTCATTATGCTGCTACGGGCCTGATGACATAGATTTCATTTTTGAGTGATACTGCATTGTACGTAAGTACCACAAGTTCTTTATCCATTTTTCACTTTCTGTGATATTGAACTTGTACGGTAAACGAGGTTCTTGTAAACAGAGGCGTCCCAAACTTTGGGGTGGCTGTGTCTTTTTGATTTTAATTTCCCTAAGCTATAGGACCATAAGTGGAAGTGCCCTAGGCTCTGTTGCTTTGTTTTTTAGATGTTTCAGGAAACACCATACACTTCTCCCGAGTGTCTGTTGGCAATGTACATCCCGCCCATCAGCATAACAAGGCTCCCAGTTCTCCATGGCCTGTCCTGCCTTTCTGGATTTTACACTTTTTTCAGATGGCCCTTTTGACCGGGGGGAAGTGAGACTTCATTGTAGTGCAGATTTCCTTTGCAAGCTTGCTTGGTTGGCCAAAAAGTGCGTATGCGTTTTTTCATGAATATATTCAGGAAAAATCACATATGCCCTTTTGGGCCAAGTGCATCATTGCGGACGTTCTGCCTCTTTTCCTATGCTTTCAATGCAATTCCAGTCTACCTCCTGAAATTGGTTTCCTGCAATTCTGCCCTGCTTTCATGTCCTCTTGGCAGCCTTACTTCAGTCTATTTTTGGACGATAGCTGTCATTTATAACTCTGCAGGTTTGTGAATTACAGTGTCCCTGAGCTCCTTTCTTCAACTCGCTTTCTTGTGAACTGGCCGCAACACCGCAGGATGGCTTCAGGCCCTAATCTTGTTCCGGCACGGCACGCTGAGCCTTTGGTTAATTCCTCTTCCTGGTGGGAAATGAGAGTTAAATTTGCCCGTTCAGACACCTCCAGCTAGTCTCTCATTGGTTCTCCCTATTCCTGTTCATCTTCCACAGAAATTGCAAACTGGGCCAAACAGGAGGTTAAAGGGACTGACTCTCCAAGTCGAGAGAGTGTTAGTAAAGCGTCTGGAATGTTGCACCCGAGTACCAGGGTACGAAAACTGAGACATATTTGAACACGTCTCCCGATCAAATGGTTGATCATACTCTAGGTTCCACATGCATGTTTTAGCTGGAGGAAGAATACCTTAAACCTGGGTAGTTGAAACCCGTGGAATGGGTACCATGCAATATGACTTCAAAGGGTCTTCATTTGCTCACCGAGCCTCTCCAATCCTATCACTGCTGCATTTATGCCCCTGTACACATGTTTGATTCTCTTTCGGAGACATAGCAATCCATAGGTTTTAAGATACTTACTAGTCAGGTACATTCTTAGGCGTTTAATATGCGGTGTTGAGTCCATTTCGTTGAGCAAGGAGTAGCTCTTGTCTATTCCATATTTGGCTTAAGGAACTTTATCTGTGCTCATTTCAATCTCTGGTTTTATGCAGCACCCCAACTCACCTTTCCCCTTCAGCAAGCATAAGTTGGTTTTCTAAATTTGAGACCCTGTTCTGTTCTGTAATTCAGTTCCTGTGTAGCCAGGTTTCCATTCTGTGTATTACTGATATCTTATGATGTTTCTTTTTCTGTGTGACTTATTTCAGTTAGAATCATCATACCTGAATCCACTCATTGTGCTGCTCAGGGCCTGATGACATAGATTTCATTGCTGAGTGATATTGCTTTGTAAGTGAATACCACAACTTCTTTATCCATTTTTCACTTTCTGCGATGTTGAACTTGTACTGTAAACGAGGTTCTTGTAAACAGAGCCGTTCCAAACTTTGAGGTGGCTGTGTCTTTTTGATTTTAATTTCCCTAATCTATAGGACCATAAGTGGAAGTGCCCTAGGCTCTGTTGCTTTGTTTTTTAGATGTTTCAGGAAACACCATACACTTCTCCCAAGTGTCTGTTGGCAATTTACATCCCGCCCATCAGCATAACAAGGCTCCCAGTTCTCCATGGCCTGTCCTGCCTTTCAGGAATTTACACTTTTTTAGATGGCCCTTTTGACCGGGGGGATGTGAGACTTCATTGTAGTGCAGATTTCCTTTGCAAGCTTGCTTGGTTGGCCAAAAAGGGCGTATGCGTTTTTTCCTGAATATATTCAGGAAAAAACGCATACGCCCTTTATGGCCAAGTGCATCATTGTGGACGTTCTGCCTCTTTTCCTATGCTTTCAATGCAATTCCAGTCTACCTCCTGAAATCGGTTTCCTGCAATTCTGCCCCGCTTTCAAGTCCCCTTGGCAGCCTTACTTCAGTCTATTTTTGGACGATAGCTGTCATTTATAACTCTGCAGGTTTGTGAATTACAGTGCCCCTGAGCTCCTTTCTTCAACTCGCTTTCTTGTGACCTGGCCGCAACACCGCAGGATGGCTTCAGGCCCTAATCTGGTTCCGGCACGGCACGCTGAGCCTTTGGTTAATTCCCCTTCCTAGTGGGAAATGAGAGTTAAATTTGCCCATCCAGACACCTCCAGCTAGTCTCTCATTGATTCTCGCTATTCCTGTTCATCTTCCGCAGAAATTGCAAACTGGGCCAAACAGGAGGTTAAAGGCGCTGACTCTCCAAGTGGGGAGAGTGTTAGTAAAGCGTCTGGAATGTTGCAACCTAGTACCAGGGTACGAAAACTGAGACATATTTGAACACGTCTCTCGATCACATGGTTGATAATACTCTAGGTTCCACATGCATGTTTTAGCTGAAGGAAGAATACCTTAAACCTGGAGAGTTGAGACCCGTGTAATGGGTACCATGCAATATGACTTCAAAGGGTCTTCATTTGTTCACCGAACCTCTCCAATCCTATCACTGCTGCGTTTATGCCCCTGTACACACGCTTGATTCTCTTTTGGAGACATAGCAATCCATAGGTTTTAAGATACTTACTATTCAGGTACATTCTTAGGCGTTTAATATGGGGTGTTGAGTCCATTTCGTTGAGCAAGGAGTAGCTCTTGTCTATTCCATATTTGGCTTCAGGAACTTTATCTGTGCTCATTTCAATCTCTGGTTTTATGCAGCACCCCAACTCATCTTTGCCCTTAAGCAAGCATAAGTTGGTTTTCTAAATTTGAGACCCTGTTCTGTTTTGGAATTCAGTTCCTGTGTAGCCAAGTTTACATTCCGTGTATTAGTGATATCTTATGATGTTTCTTTTTCTGTGTGACTTATTTCAGTTAGAGTCATCGTACCTGAATCTACTCATTATGCTGCTACGGGCCTGATGACATAGATTTCATTGCTGAGTGATACTGCATTGTACGTAAGTACCACAAGTTCTTTATCCATTTTTCACTTTCTGTGATATTGAACTTGAACGGTAAACGAGGTTCTTGTAAACAGAGGCGTCCCAAACTTTGGGGTGGCTGTGTCTTTTTGATTTTAATTTCCCTAAGCTATAGGACCATAAGTGGAAGTGCCCTAGGCTGTGTTGCTTTGTTTTTTAGATGTTTCAGGAAACACCATACACTTCTCCCGAGTGTCTGTTGGCAATTTACATCCCGCCCATCAGCATAACAAGGCTCCCAGTTCTCCATGGCCTGTCCTTCCTTTCTGGATTTTACACTTTTTTTAGATGGCCCTTTTGACCGGGGGGAAGTGAGACTTCATTGTAGTGCAGATTTCCTTTGCAAGCTTGCTTGGTTGGCCAAAAAGGGCGTATGCGTTTTTTCCTGAATATATTCAGGAAAAAACGCATACGCCCTTTTTGGCCAAGTGCATCATTGTGGACGTTCTGACTCTTTTCCTATGCTTTCAATGCAATTCCAGTCTACCTCCTGAAATCGGTTTCCTGCAATTCTGCCCCGCTTTCAAGTCCTCTTGGCAGCCTTACTTCAGTCTATTTTTGGACGATAGCTGTCATTTATAACTCTGCAGGTTTTTGAATTACAGTGCCCCTGAGCTCCTTTCTTCAACTCGCTTTCTTTTGAGCTGGCCGCAACACCGCAGGATGGCTTCAGGCCCTAATCTGGTTCTGGCACGGCACGCTGAGCCTTTGGTTAATTCCTCTTCCTGCTGGGCAATGAGAATTAAGTTTGACCGTCCAGACACCTCCAGCTAGTCTGTCATTGGTTCTCCCTATTCCTGTTCATGTTCTGCAGAAATTGCAAACTGGGCCAAACAGGAGGTTAATGGGACTGACTCTCCAAGTTGGGAGAGAGTTAGTAAAGCATCTGGAATGTTGCACCCGAGTACAAGGGTACGAAAACTGAGACATATTTGAACACGTCTCCCAATAACATGGTTGATCATACTCTAGGTTCCACATGCATGTTTTAGCTGAAGGAAGAATACCTTAAAACTGGGTAGTTGAAACACGTTTAATGGGTACCATGCAATATGACTTCAAAGGGTCTTCATTTGCTCACCGAACCTCTCCAATCCTATCACTGCTGCGTTTATGACCCTGTACACATGCTTGATTATCTTTTGGAGACATAGCAATCCATAGGTTTTAAGATACTTACTAGTCAGGTACATTCTTAGGCGTTTAATATGGGGTGTTGAGTCCTTTTCGTTGAGGAAGGAGTAGCTCTTGTCTATTCCATATTTGGCTTAAGGAACTTTATCTGTGCTCATTTCAATCTCTGGTTTTATGCAGCACCCCAACTCACCTTTCCCCTTAAGCAAGCATAAGTTGGATTTCTAAATTTTAGAACCTGTTCTGTTTTGGAATTCAGTTCCTGTGTAGCCAAGTTTACATTCCGTGTATTAGTGATATCTTATGATGTTTCTTTTTCTGTGTGACTTATTTCAGTTAGAATCATCGTACCTGAATCTACTCATTATGCTGCTACGGGCCTGATGACATAGATTTCATTGCTCAATGACACTGCATTGTACGTAAGTACCACAAGTTCTTTATCCATTTTTCACTTTCTGTGATATTGAACTTGTACGGTAAACGAGGTTCTTGTAAACAGAGGCCTCCCAAACTTTGAGGTGGCTGTGTCTTTTTGATTTTAATTTCCCTAAGCTATAGGACCATAAGTGGAAGTGCTCTAGGCTCTGTTGCTTTGTTTTTTAGATGTTTCAGGAAACACCATACACTTCTCCTGAGTGTCTGTTGGCAATTTACATCCCGCCCATCAGCATAACAAGGCTCCCAGTTCTCCATGGCCTGTCCTGCCTTTCTGGATTTTACACTTTTTTTCAGATGGCCCTTTTGACCGGGGGGAAGTGAGACTTCATTGTAGTGCAGATTTCCTTTGCAAGTTTGCTTGGTTGGCCAAAAAGGGCGTATGCGTTTTTTCCTGAATATATTCAGGAAAAAACGCATACGCCCTTTTTGGCCAAGTGCATCATTGTGGACGTTCTGCCTCTTTTCCTATGCTTTCAATGCAATTCCAGTCTACCTCCTGAAATTGGTTTCCTGCAATTCTGCCCCGCTTTCAAGTCCTCTTGGCAGCCTTACTTCAGTATATTTTTGGACGATAGCTGTCATTTATAACTCTGCAGGTTTGTGAATTACAGTGTCCCTGAGCTCCTTTCTTCAATTCGCTTTCTTGTGACCTGGCCGCAACACCGCAGGATGGCTTCAGGCCCTAATCTGGTTCCGGCACGGCACGCTGAGCCTTTGGTTAATTCCTCTTCCTGGTGGGAAATGAGAGTTAAATTTGCCCGTCCAGACACCTCCAGCTAGTCTCTCATCGGTTCTCGCTATTCCTGTTCATCTTCCGCAGAAATTGCAAACTGGGCCAAACAGGAGTTTAAAGGCGCTGACTCTCCAAGTGGGGAGAGTGTTAGTAAAGCGTCTGGAATGTTGCACCCGAGTACCAGGGTACGAAAACTGAGACATATTTGAACACGTCTCTCGATCACATGGTTGATCATACTCTAGGTTCCACATGCATGTTTTAGCTGAAGGAAGAATACCTTAAACCTGGAGAGTTGAGACCCGTGTAAAGGGTACCATGCAATATGACTTTAAAGGGTCTTCATTTGTTCACCGAACCTCTCCAATCCTATCACTGGTGCGTTTATGCCCCTTTACACACGCTTGATTCTCTTTTGGAGACATAGCAATCCATAGGTTTTAAGATACTTACTAGTCAGGTACATTCTTAGGCGTTTAATATGGGGTGTTGAGTCCATTTTGTTGAGCAAGGAGTAGCTCTTGTCTATTCCATATTTGGCTTAAGGAACTTTATCTGTGCTCATTTCAACCTCTGGTTTTATGCAGCACCCCAACTCACCTTTCCCCTTAAGCAAGCATAAGTTGGTTTTCTAAATTTGAGACCCTGTTCTGTTTTGGAATGCAGTTCCTGTGTAGCCAAGTTTACATTCCGTGTATTAGTGATATCTTATGATGTTTCTTTTTCTGTGTGACTTATTTCAGTTAGAATCATCGTACCTGAATCCACTCATTATGCTGCTACGGGCCTGATGACATAGATTTCATTGCTGAGTGATACTGCATTGTATGTAAGTACCACAAGTTCTTTATCCATTTTTCACTTTCTGTGATATTGAACTTGTATGGTAAACGAGGTTCTTGTAAACGGAGGCGTCCCAAATTTTGGGGTGGCTGTGTCTTTTTGATTTTAATTTCCCTAAGCTATAGGACCATAAGTGGAAGTGCCCTAGGCTCTGTTGCTTTGTTTTTTAGATGTTTCAGGAAACACCATACACTTCTCCCGAGTGGTTGTTGGCAATTTACATCCCGCCCATCAGCATAACAAGGCTCCCAGTTCTCCATGACCTGTCCTGCCTTTCTGGATTTTACACTTTTTTCAGATGGCCCTTTTGACCGGGGGGAAGTGAGTCTTCATTGTAGTGCAGATTTCCTTTGCAAGCTTGCTTGGTTGGCCAAAAAGGGCGTATGCGTTTTTTCCTGAATATATTCAGGAAAAAACGCATACGCCCTTTTTGGCCAAGTGCATCATTGTGGACGTTCTGCCTCTTTTCCTATGCTTTCAATGCAATTCCAGTCTACCTCCTGAAATCGATTTCCTGCAATTCTGCCCCACTTTCAAGTCCTCTTGGCAGCCTTACTTCAGTCTAATTTTGGACGATAGCTGTCATTTATAACTCTGCAGGTTTGTGAATTACAGTGCCCCTGAGCTCCTTTCTTCAACTCGCTTTCTTGTGACCTGGCCGCAACACTGCAGGATGGCTTCAGGCCCTAATCTGGTTCCGGCACGGCATGCTGAGCCTTTGGTTAATTCCTCTTCCTGCTGGGAAATGAGAGTTAAATTTGCCCGTTCAGACACCTCCAGCTAGTCTCTCATTGGTTCTCGCTATTCCTGTTCATCTTCCACAGAAATTGCAAACTGGGCCAAACAGGAGGTTAAAGGGACTGACTCTCCAAGTCGTGAGAGTGTTAGTAAAGCGTCTGGAATATTGCACCCGAGTACCAGGGTACGAAAACTGAGACATATTTGAACACGTCTCCCGATCACATGGTTGATCATACTCTAGGTTCCACATGCATGTTTTAGCTGAAGGAAGAATACCTTAAACCTGGGTAGTTGAAACCCGTGGAATGGGTACCATGCAATATGACTTCAAAGGGTCTTCATTTGCTCACCGAACCTCTCCAATCCTATCAGTGCTGCGTTTATGCCCCTGTACACATGCTTGATTCTCTTTCGGAGACATAGCAATCCATAGGTTTTAAGATACTTACTAGTCAGGTACATTCTTAGGCGTTTAATATGCGGTGTTGAGTCCATTTCGTTGAGCAAGGAGTAGCTCTTGTCTATTCCATATTTGGCTTAAGGAACTTTATCTGTGCTCATTTCGATCTCTGGTTTTATGCAGCACCCCAACTCACCTTTCCCCTTAAGCAAGCATAAGTTGGTTTTCTAAATTTGAGACCCTGTTCTGTTCTGTAATTCAGTTCCTGTGTAGCCAAGTTTACATTCCGTGTATTACTGATATCTTATGATGTTTCTTTTTCTGTGTGACTTATTTCAGTTAGAATCATCATACCTGAATCCACTCATTGTGCTGCTAAGGGCCTGATGACATAGATTTCATTGCTGAGTGATATTGCTTTGTAAGTAAATACCACAAATTCTTTATCCATTTTTCACTTTCTGCGATGTTGAACTTGTACTGTAAACGAGGTTCTTGTAAACAGAGCCGTTCCAAACTTTGGGGTGGCTGTGTCTTTTTTATTTTAATTTCCCTAAGCTATAGGACCATAAGTGGAAGTGCCCTAGGCTCTGTTGCTTCGTTTTTTAGATGTTTCAGGAAACACCATACATTCTCCCGAGTGTCTGTTGGCAATTTACATCCCGCCCATCAGCATAACAAGGCTCCCAGTTCTCCATGGCCTGTCCTGCCTTTCTGGATTTTACACTTTTTTCAGATGGCCCTTTTGACCGGGGGGGAAGTGAGACTTCATTGTAGTGCAGATTTCCTTTGCAAGCTTGCTTGGTTGGCCAAAAAGGGCGTATGCGTTTTTTCCTTTCAGGAAAAAACTTATACGCCCTTTTTGGCCAAGTGCATCATTGTGGACGTTCTGCCTCTTTTCCTATGCTTTCAATGCAATTCCAGTCTACCTCCTGAAATCGGTTTCCTGCAATTCTGCCCCGCTTTCAAGTCCTCTTGGCAGCCTTACCTCAGTCTATTTTTGGACGATAGCTGTCATTTATAACTCTGCAGGTTTGTGAATTACAGTGCCCCTGAGCTCCTTTCTTCAACTCGCTTTCTTGTGACCTGGCCGCAACACCGCAGGATGGCTTCAGGCCCTAATCTGGTTCTGGTACGGCACGCTGAGCCTTTGGTTATTTCCTCTTCCTGGTGGGAAATGAGAGTTAAATTTGCCCATCCAGACACCTCCAGCTAGTCTCTCATTGGTTCTCCCTATTCCTGTTCATCTTCCGCAGAAATTGCAAACTGTGCCAAACAGGAGGTTAAAGGCGCTGACTCTCCAAGTGGGGAGAGTGTTAGTAAAGCGTCTGGAATGTTGCACCCGAGTACCAGGGGAGGAAAACTGACACATATTTGAACACGTCTCCCGTTCACACGGTTGATCATACTCTGGGCTCCACATGCATGTTTTAGCTGAAGGAAGAATACCTTAAACCTGGAGAGTTGAGACCCTTGTAATGGGTACCATGCAATATGACTTCAAAGGGTCTTCATTTGCTCACCGAACCTCTCCAATCCTATCACTGCTGTGTTTATGCCCCTGTACACACGCTTGATTCTCTTTTGGAGACATAGCAATCCATAGGTTTTAAGATACTTACTAGTCAGGTACATTCTTAGGCGTTTAATATGGGGTGTTGAGTCCATTTCGTTGAGCAAGGAGTAGCTCTTGTCTATTCCATATTTGGCTTAAGGAACTTTATCTGTGCTCATTTCAATCTCTGGTTTTATACAGCACCCCAACTCACCTTTCCCCTTAAGCAAGCATAAGTTGATTTTCTAAATTTGAGACCCTGTTCTGTTTTGGAATTCAGTTCCTGTGTAGCCAAGTTTACATTCCGTGTATTAGTGATATCTTATGATGTTTCTTTTTCTGTGTGACTTATTTCAGTTAGAATCATCGTACCTGAATCCACTCATTATGCTGCTACGGGCCTGATGACATAGATTTCATTGCTGAGTGATACTGCATTGTACGTAAGTACCACAAGTTCTTTATCCATTTTTCACTTTCTGTGATATTGAACTTGTACGGTAAATGAGGTTCTTGTAAACAGAGGCGTCCCAAACTTTGGGGTGGCTGTGTCTTTTTGATTTTAATTTCCCTAAGCTATAGGAACATAAGTGGAAGTGCCCTAGGCTCTGTTGCTTTGTTTTTTAGATGTTTCAGGAAACACCATACACTTCTCCCGAGTGTCTGTTGGCAATTTACATCCCGCCCATCAGCATAACAAGGCTCCCAGTTCTCCATGGCCTGTCCTGATTTTCTGGATTTTACACTTTTTTCAGATGGCCCTTTTGACCGGGGGGAAGTGAGACTTCATTGTAGTGCAGATTTCCTTTGCAAGCTTGCTTGGTTGGCCAAAAAGGGCGTATGCGTTTTTTCCTGAATATATTCAGGAAAAAACGCATACGCCCTTTTTGGCCAAGTGCGTCATTGTGGACGTTCTGCCTCTTTTCCTATGCTTTCAATGCAATTCCAGTCTACCTCCTGAAATCGGTTTCCTGCAATTCTGCCCCGCTTTCAAGTCCTCTTGGCAGCCTTACTTCACTATATTTTTGGACGATAGCTGTCATTTATAACTCTGCAGGTTTGTGAATTACAGTGTCCCTGAGCTCCTTTCTTCAACTCGCTTTCTTGTGACCTGGCCGCAACACCGCAGGATGGCTTCAGGCCCTAATCTGGTTCCGGCACGGCACGCTGAGCCTTCGGTTATTTCCTCTTCCTGGTGGGAAATGAGAGTTGAATTTGCCCGTCCAGACACCTCCAGCTAGTCTCTCATTGGTTATCCCTATTCCTGTTCATCTTCCGCAGAAATTGCAAACTGGGCCAAACAGGAGGTTAAAGGCGCTGACTCTCCAAGTGGGGAGAGTGTTAGTAAAGCGTCTGGAATGTTGCACCCGAGTACCAGGGTACGAAAACTGAGACATATTTGAACACGTCTCCCGTTCACACGGTTGATCATACTCTGGGTTCCACATGCATGTTTTAGCTGAAGGAAGAATACCTTAAACCTGGAGAGTTGAGACCCGTGGAATGGGTACCATGCAATATGACTTCAAACGGTCTTCATTTGCTCACCGAACCTCTCCAATCCTATCACTGCTGCGTTTATGCCCCTGTACACACGCTTGATTCTCTTTTGGAGACATAGCAATCCATAGGTTTTAAGATACTTACTAGTCAGGTACATTCTTAGGCGTTTAATATGGGGTTTTGAGTCCATTTCGTTGAGCAAGGAGTAGCTCTTGTCTATTCCATATTTGGCTTAAGGAACTTTATCTGTGCTCATTTCAATCTCTGGTTTTATGCAGCACCCCAACTCACCTTTCCCCTTAAGCAAGCATAAGTTGGTTTTCTAAATTTGAGACCCTGTTCTGTTTTGGAATTCAGTTCCTGTGTAGCCAAGTTTACATTCCGTGTATTAGTGATATCTTATGATGTTTCTTTTTCTGTGTGACTTATTTCAGTTAGAATCATCATACCTGAATCCACTTGTGCTGCTAAGGGCCTGATGACACAGATTTCATTGCTGAGTGATATTGCTTTGTAAGTATCCATTTTTTATCCATTTTTCACTTTCTGCGATGTTGAAATTGTACTGTAAACGAGGTTCTTGTAAACAGAGCCGTTCCAAACTTTGGGGTGGCTGTGTCTTTTTTATTTTAATTTCCCTAAGCTATAGGACCATAAGTGGAAGTGCCCTACGTTCTGTTGCTTTGTTTTTTAGATGTTTCAGGAAACACCATACACTTCTCCCGAGTGGTTGTTGGCAATTTACATCCCGCCCATCAGCATAACAAGGCTCCCAGTTCTCCATGGCCTGTCCTGCCTTTCTGGATTTTACACTTTTTTCAGATGTCCCTTTTGACTGGGGGGAAGTGAGACTTCATTGTAGGGCAGATTTCCTTTGCAAGCTTGCTTGGTTGGCCAAAAAGGGCGTATGCGTTTTTTCCTGAATATATTCAGGAAAAAACGCATACGCCCTTTTTGGTCAAGTGCATCATTGTGGACGTTCTGCCTCTTTTCCTATGCTTTCAATGCAATTCCAGTCTACCTCCTGAAATCGGTTTCCTGCAATTCTGCCCCACTTTCAAGTCCTCTTGGCAGCCTTACTTCAGTATATTTTTGGACGATAGCTGTCATTTATAACTCTGCAGGTTTGTGAATTACAGTGCCCCTGAGCTCCTTTCTTCAACTCGCTTTCTTGTGACCTGGCCGCAACACCGCAGGATGGCTTCAGGCCCTAATCTGGTTCCGGCACGACACGCTGAGCCTTTGGTTATTTCCTCTTCCTGGTGGGAAGTGAGAGTTAAATTTGCCCGTGCAGACACCTCCAGCTAGTCTCTCATTGGTTCTCGCTATTCCTGTTCATCTTCCGCAGAAATTGCAAACTGGGCCAAACAGGAGGTTAAAGGCGCTGACTCTCCAAGTGGGGAGAGTGTTAGTAAAGCGTCTGGAATGTTGCACCCGAGTACCAGGGGAGGAAAACTGAGACATATTTGAACACGTCTCCCGTTCACATGGTTGATCATACTTGGGTTCCACATGCATGTTTTAGCTGAAGGAAGAATACCTTAAACCTGGAGAGTTAAGACCCGTGGAAAGGGTACCATGCAATATGACTTCAAAGGGTCTTCATTTGCTCACTGAACCTCTCCAATCCTATCACTGCTGCGTTTATGCCCCTGTACACATGCTTGATTCTCTTTCGGAGACATAGCAATCCATAGGTTTTAAGATACTTACTAGTCAGGTACATTCTTAGGCGTTTAATATGCGGTGTTGAGTCCATTTCGTTGAGCAAGGAGTAGCTCTTGTCTATTCCATATTTGACGTAAGGAACTTTATCTGTGCTCATTTCAATCTCTGGTTTTATGCAGCACCCCAACTCACCTTTACCCTTAAGCAAGCATAAGTTGGTTTTCTAAATTTGAGACCCTGTTCTGTTCTGTAATTCAGTTCCTGTGTAGCCAAGTTTCCATTCCGTGTATTACTGATATCTTATGATGTTTCTTTTTCTGTGTGACTTATTTCAGTTAGAATCATCATACCTGAATCCACTCATTGTGCTGCTGAGGACCTGATGACATAGATTTCATTGCTGAGTGATATTGCTTTGTAAGTAAATACCACAACTTCTTTATCCATTTTTCACTTTCTGCGATGTTGAACTTGTACTGTAAACGAGGTTCTTGTAAACAGAGCCGTTCCAAACTTTGGGGTGGCTGTGTCTTTTTGATTTTAATTTCCCTAAGCTATAGGACCATAAGTGGAAGTGCCCTAGGTTCTGTTGCTTTGTTTTTTAGATGTTTCAGGAAACACCATACACTTCTCCCGAGTGGTTGTTGGCAATTTACATCCCGCCCATCAGCATAACAAGGCTCCCAGTTCTCCATGGCCTGTCCTGCCTTTCTGGATTTTACACTTTTTTCAGATGGCCCTTTTGACCAGGGGGAAGTGAGACTTCATTGTAGGGCAGATTTCCTTTGCAAGCTTGCTTGGTTGGCCAAAAAGGGCGTATGCGTTTTTTCCTGAATATATTCAGGAAAAAACGCATACGCACTTTTTGGCCAAGTGCATCATTGTGGACGTTCTGCCTCTTTTCCTATGCTTTCAATGCAATTCCAGTCTACCTCCTGAAATCAGTTTCCTGCAATTCTGCCCCGCTTTCAAGTCCTCTTGGCAGCCTTACTTCAGTCTATTTTTGGACGATAGCTGTCATTTATAACTCTGCAGGTTTGTGAATTACAGTGCCCCTGAGCTCCTTTCTTCAACTCGCTTTCTTGTGACCTGGCCGCAACACCGCAGGATGGCTTCAGGCCCTAATCTGGTTCCGGCACGGCATGCTGAGCCTTTGGTTATTTCCTCTTCCTGGTGGGAAATGAGAGTTAAATTTGCCCGTCCAGACACCTCCAGCTAGTCTCTCATTGGTTCTCGCTATTCCTGTTCATCTTCCGCAGAAATTGCAAACTGGGCCAAACAGGAGGTTAAAGGCGCTGACTCTCCAAGTGGGGAGAGTGTTAGTAAAGCGTCTGGAATGTTGCACCCGAGTACCAGGGTACGAAAACTGAGACATATTTGAACACGTCTCCCGATCACATGGTTGTTCATACTCTAGGTTCCACATGCATGTTTTAGCTGAAGGAAGAATACCTTAAACCTGGGTAGTTGAAACCCGTGGAATGGGTACCATGCAATATGACTTCAAAGGGCCTTCATTTGCTCACGAACCTCTCCAATCCTATCACTGCTGCGTTTATGCCCCTGTACACATGCTTGATTCTCTTTCGGAGACATAGCAATCCATAGGTTTTAAGATACTTACAAGTCAGGTACATTCTTAGGCATTTAATATGCGGTGTTGAGTCCATTTTGTTGAGCAAGGAGTAGCTCTTGTCTATTCCATATTTGTCTTAAGGAACTTTATCTGTGCTCATTTCAATCTCTGGTTTTATGCAGCACCCCAACTCACCTTTAACCTTAAGCAAGCATAAGTTGGTTTTCTAAATTTGAGACCCTGTTCTGTTCTGTAACTCAGTTCCTGTGTAGCCAAGTTTCCATTCCGTGTATTACTGATACCTTATGATGTTTCTTTTTCTGTGTGACTTATTTCAGTTAGAATCATCATACCTGAATCCACTCATTGTGCTGCTAAGGGCCTGATGACACAGATTTCATTGCTGAGTGATATTGCTTTGTAAGTAAATACCACAACTTCTTTATCCATTTTTCACTTTCTGCGATGTTGAACTTGTACTGTAAACGAGGTTCTTGTAAACAAACCCATTCGAAACTTTGGGGTGGCTGTGTCTTTTTGATTTTAAATTCCCTAAGCTATAGGACCATAAGTGGAAGTTCCCTAGGCTCTGTTGCTTTGTTTTTTAGATGTTTCAGGAAACACCATACACTTCTCCCGAGTGTCTGTTGGCAATTTACATCCCGCCCACCAGCATAACAAGGCTCCCAGTTCTCCATGGCCTGTCCTGCCTTTCTGGATTTTACACTTTTTTCAGATGGCCATTTTGACCGGGGGGAAGTGAGACTTCATTGTAGTGCAGATTTCCTTTGCAAGCTTGCTTGGTTGGCCAAAAAGGGCGTATGCGTTTTTTCCTGAATATATTCAGGAAAAAACGCATACGCCCTTTTTGGCCAAGTGCATCATTGTGGACGTTCTGCCTCTTTTCCTATGCTTTCAATGCAATTCCAGTCTACCTCCTGAAATCGGTTTCCTGCAATTCTGCCCCGCTTTCAAGTCCTCTTGGCAGCCTTACTTCAGTCTATTTTTGGACGATAGCTGTCATTTATAACTCTGCAGGTTTGTGAATTACAGTGCCCCTGAGCTCCTTTCTTCAACTCGCTTTCTTTTGAGCTGGCCGCAACACCGCAGGATGGCTTCAGGCCCTACTCTGGTTCCGGTACGGCACGCTGAGCCTTTGGTTATTTCCTCTTCCTGGTGGGAAATGAGAGTTAAATTTGCCCATCCAGACACCTCCAGCTAGTCTCTCATTGGTTCTCCCTATTCCTGTTCATCTTCCGCAGAAATTGCAAACTGTGCCAAACAGGAGGTTAAAGGCGCTGACTCTCCAAGTGGGGAGAGTGTTAGTAAAGCGTCTGGAATGTTGCACCCGAGTACCAGGGGAGGAAAACTGACACATATTTGAACACATCTCCCGTTCACACGGTTGATCATACTCTGGGTTCCACATGCATGTTTTAGCTGAAGGAAGAATACCTTAAACCTGGAGAGTTGAGACCCTTGTAATGGGTACCATGCAATATGACTTCAAAGGGTCTTCATTTGCTCACCGAACCTCTCCAATCCTATCACTGCTGTGTTTATGCCCCTGTACACACGCTTGATTCTCTTTTGGAGACATAGCAATCCATAGGTTTTAAGATACTTACTAGTCAGGTACATTCTTAGGCGTTTAATATGGGGTGTTGAGTCCATTTCGTTGAGCAAGGAGTAGCTCTTGTCTATTCCATATTTGGCTTAAGGAACTTTATCTGTGCTCATTTCAATCTCTGGTTTTATACAGCACCCCAACTCACCTTTCCCCTTAAGCAAGCATAAGTTGGTTTTCTAAATTTGAGACCCTGTTCTGTTTTGGAATTCAGTTCCTGTGTAGCCAAGTTTACATTCCGTGTATTAGTGATATCTTATGATGTTTCTTTTTCTGTGTGACTTATTTCAGTTAGAATCATCGTACCTGAATCCACTCATTATGCTGCTGCGGGCCTGATGACATAGATTTCATTGCTGAGTGATACTGCATTGTACGTAAGTACCACAAGTTCTTTATCCATTTTTCACTTTCTGTGATATTGAACTTGTACGGTAAATGAGGTTCTTGTAAACAGAGGCGTCCCAAACTTTGGGGTGGCTGTGTCTTTTTGATTTTAATTTCCCTAAGCTATAGGAGCATAAGTGGAAGTGCCCTAGGCTCTGTTGCTTTGTTTTTTAGATGTTTCAGGAAACACCATACACTTCTCCCGAGTGTCTGTTGGCAATTTACATCCCGCCCATCAGCATAACAAGGCTCCCAGTTCTCCATGGCCTGTCCTGCTTTTCTGGATTTTACACTTTTTTCAGATGGCCCTTTTGACCGGGGGGAAGTGAGACTTCATTGTAGTGCAGATTTCCTTTGCAAGCTTGCTTGGTTGGCCAAAAAGGGCGTATGCGTTTTTTCCTGAATATATTCAGGAAAAAACGCATACGCCCTTTTTGGCCAAGTGCGTCATTGTGGACGTTCTGCCTCTTTTCCTATGCTTTCAATGCAATTCCAGTCTACCTCCTGAAATCGGTTTCCTGCAATTCTGCCCCGCTTTCAAGTCCTCTTGGCAGCCTTACTTCACTATATTTTTGGACGATAGCTGTCATTTATAACTCTGCAGGTTTGTGAATTACAGTGTCCCTGAGCTCCTTTCTTCAACTCGCTTTCTTGTGACCTGGCCGCAACACCGCAGGATGGCTTCAGGCCCTAATCTGGTTCCGGCACGGCACGCTGAGCCTTCGGTTATTTCCTCTTCCTGGTGGGAAATGAGAGTTGAATTTGCCCGTCCAGACACCTCCAGCTAGTCTCTCATTGGTTATCCCTATTCCTGTTCATCTTCCGCAGAAATTGCAAACTGGGGCAAACAGGAGGTTAAAGACGCTGACTCTCCAAGTGGGGAGAGTGTTAGTAAAGCGTCTGGAATGTTGCACCCGAGTACCAGGGGAGGAAAACTGAGACATATTTGAACACGTCTCCCGTTCACACGGTTGATCATACTCTGGGTTCCACATGCATGTTTTAGCTGAAGGAAGAATACCTTAAACCTGGAGAGTTGAGACCCGTGGAATGGGTACCATGCAATATGACTTCAAACGGTCTTCATTTGCTCACCGAACCTCTCCAATCCTATCACTGCTGCGTTTATGCCCCTGTACACACGCTTGATTCTCTTTTGGAGACATAGCAATCCATAGGTTTTAAGATACTTACTAGTCAGGTACATTCTTAGGCGTTTAATATGGGGTTTTGAGTCCATTTCGTTGAGCAAGGAGTAGCTCTTGTCTATTCCATATTTGGCTTAAGGAACTTTATCTGTGCTCATTTCAATCTCTGGTTTTATGCAGCACCCCAACTCACCTTTCCCCTTAAGCAAGCATAAGTTGGTTTTCTAAATTTGAGACCCTGTTCTGTTCTTTAATTCAGTTCCTGTGTAACCAAGTTTACATTCCGTGTATTACTGATATCTTATGATGTTTCTTTTTCTGTGTGACTTATTTCAGTTAGAATCATCGTACCTGAATCCACTCATTATGCTGCTACGGGCCTGATGACATAGATTTCATTGCTGAGTGATACTGCATTGTACGTAAGTACCACAAGTTCTTTATCCATTTTCACTTTCTGTGATATTGAACTTGTACTGTAAACGAGGTTCTTGAAAACGGAGGCGTCCCAAACTTTGGGGTGGCTGTGTCTTTTTGATTTTAATTTCCCTAAGCTATAGGATCATTAGTGGAAGTGCCCTAGGCTCTGTTGCTTTGTTTTTTAGATGTTTCAGGAAACACCATACACTTCTCCCGAATGTCTGTTGGCAATTTACATCCCGCCCATCAGCATAACAAGGCTCCCAGTTCTCCATGGCCTGTCCTGCCTTTCTGGATTTTACACTTTTTTCAGATGGCCCTTTTGACCGGGGGGAAGTGAGACTTCATTGTAGTGCAGATTTCCTTTGCTAGCTTGCTTGGTTGTCCGAAAAGTGCGTATGCGTTTTTTCCTGAATATATTCAGGAAAAAACGCATACGCCCTTTTTGGCCAAGTGCATCATTGTGGACGTTCTGCCTCTTTTCCTATGCTTTCAATGCAATTCCAGTCTACCTCCTGAAATCGGTTTCCTGCAATTTTGCCCCGCTTTCAAGTCCTCTTGGCAGCCTTACTTCAGTCTATTTTTGGACGATAGCTGTCATTTATAACTCTGCAGGTTTGTGAATTACAGTGCCCCTGAGCTCCTTTCTTCAACTCGCTTTCTTGTGACCTGGCCGCAACACCGCAGGATGGCTTCAGGCCCTAATCTGGTTCTGGCCCGGCATGCTGAGCCTTTGGTTAATTCCTCTTACTGGTGGGAAATGAGAGTTAAATTTGCCCGTCCAGACACCTCCAGCTAGTCTCTCATTAGTTCTCGCTATTCCTGTTCATCTTCCGCAGAAATTGCAAACTGGGCCAAACAGGAGGTTAAAGGGACTGACTCTCCAAGTCGGGAGAGTGTTAGTAAAGCGTCTGGAATGTTGCAACCGAGTACCACGGGAGGAAAACTGAGACATATTTGAACACGTCTCCCGTTCACATGGTTGATCATACTCTGGGTTCCACATGCATGTTTTAGCTGAAGGAAGAATACCTTAAACCTGGAGAGTTGAGACCCGTGCAATGGGTACCATGCAGTATGACTTCAAAGGGTCTTCATTTGCTCACCGAACCTCTCCAATCCTATCACTGCTGCGTTTATGCCCCTGTACACATGCTTGATTCTCTTTTGGAGACATAGCAATCCATAGGTTTTAAGATACTCACTAGTCAGGTACATTCTTAGGCGTTTAATATGGGGTGTTGTGTCCATTTCGTTGAGCAAGGAGTAGCTCTTGTCTATTCCATATTTGGCTTCAGGAACTTTATCTGTGCTCATTTCAATCTCTGGTTTTATGCAGCACCCCAACTCACCTTTCCCCTTAAGCAAGCATAAGTTGGTTTTCTAAATTTGAGACCCTGTTCTGTTCTGTAATTCAGTTCCTGTGTAGCCAAGTTTACATTCCGTGTATTACTGATATCTTATGATGTTTCTTTTTCTGTGTGACTTATTTCAGTTAGAATCATCATACCTGAATCCATTCATTGTGCTGCTAAGGGCCTGATGACATAGATTTTATTGCTGAGTGATATTGCTTTGTAAGTAAATACCACAACTTCTTTATCCATTTTTCACTTTCTGCCATGTTGAACTTGTACTGTAAACGAGGTTCTTGTAAACAGAGCCGTCCCAAACTTTGGGGTGGCTGTGTCTTTTTGATTTTAATTTCCCTAAGCTATAGGACCATAAGTGGCAGTGCCCTAGGCTCTGTTGCTTTGTTTTTTAGATGTTTCAGGAAACACCATACACTTCTCCCGAGTGGTTGTTGACAATTTACATCCCGCCCATCAGCATAACAAGGCTCCCAGTTCTCCATGGCCTGTCCTGCCTTTCTGGATTTTACACATTTTTCAGATGGCCCTTTTGACCGGGGGGAAGTGAGACTTCATTGTAGTGCAGATTTCCTTTGCAAGCTTGCTTGGTTGGCCAAAAAGTGTGTATGCGTTTTTTCCAGAATATATTCAGGAAAAAACGCGTACGCCCTTTTTGGCCAAGTGCATCATTGTGGACGTTCTGCCTCTTTTCCTAAGCTTTCAATGCAATTCCAGTCTACCTCCTGAAATCGGTTTCCTGCAATTCTGCCCCGCTTTCAAGTCCTCTTGGCAGCCTTACTTCAGTATATTTTTGGACGATAGCTGTCATTTATAACTCTGCAGGTTTGTGAATTACAGTGCCCCTGAGCTCCTTTCTTCAACTCGCTTTCTTTTGAGCTGCCCGCAACACCGCAGGATGGCTTCAGGCCCTAATCTGGTTCCGGTACGGCACGCTGAGCCTTTGGTTATTTCCCCTTCCTGGTGGGAAATGGGAGTTAAATTTGCCCGTACAGACACCTCCAGCTAGCCTCTCATTGTTTCTTGCTATTCCTGTTCATCTTCCGCAGAAATTGCAAACTGAGCCAAACAGGAGGTTAAAGACGCTGACTCTCCAAGTGGGGAGAGTGTTAGTAAAGCGTCTGGAATGTTGCACCCGAGTACCAGGGGAGGAAAACTGAGACATATTTGAACACGTCTCCCGTTCACACGGTTGATCATACTCTGGGTTCCACATGCATGTTTTAGCTGAAGGAAGAATACCTTAAACCTGGAGAGTTGAGACCCGTGGAATGGGTACCATGCAATATGACTTCAAACGGTCTTCATTTGCTCACCGAACCTCTCCAATCCTATCACTGCTGCGTTTATGCCCCTGTACACACGCTTGATTCTCTTTTGGAGACATAGCAATCCATAGGTTTTAAGATACTTACTAGTCAGGTACATTCTTAGGCGTTTAATATGGGGTTTTGAGTCCATTTCGTTGAGCAAGGAGTAGCTCTTGTCTATTCCATATTTGGCTTAAGGAACTTTATCTGTGCTCATTTCAATCTCTGGTTTTATGCAGCACCCCAACTCACCTTTCCCCTTAAGCAAGCATAAGTTGGTTTTCTAAATTTGAGACCCTGTTCTGTTCTTTAATTCAGTTCCTGTGTAACCAAGTTTACATTCCGTGTATTACTGATATCTTATGATGTTTCTTTTTCTGTGTGACTTATTTCAGTTAGAATCATCGTACCTGAATCCACTCATTATGCTGCTACGGGCCTGATGACATAGATTTCATTGCTGAGTGATACTGCATTGTACGTAAGTACCACAAGTTCTTTATCCATTTTCACTTTCTGTGATATTGAACTTGTACTGTAAACGAGGTTCTTGAAAACGGAGGCGTCCCAAACTTTGGGGTGGCTGTGTCTTTTTGATTTTAATTTCCCTAAGCTATAGGATCATTAGTGGAAGTGCCCTAGGCTCTGTTGCTTTGTTTTTTAGATGTTTCAGGAAACACCATACACTTCTCCCGAATGTCTGTTGGCAATTTACATCCCGCCCATCAGCATAACAAGGCTCCCAGTTCTCCATGGCCTGTCCTGCCTTTCTGGATTTTACACTTTTTTCAGATGGCCCTTTTGACCGGGGGGAAGTGAGACTTCATTGTAGTGCAGATTTCCTTTGCTAGCTTGCTTGGTTGTCCGAAAAGTGCGTATGCGTTTTTTCCTGAATATATTCAGGAAAAAACGCATACGCCCTTTTTGGCCAAGTGCATCATTGTGGACGTTCTGCCTCTTTTCCTATGCTTTCAATGCAATTCCAGTCTACCTCCTGAAATCGGTTTCCTGCAATTTTGCCCCGCTTTCAAGTCCTCTTGGCAGCCTTACTTCAGTCTATTTTTGGACGATAGCTGTCATTTATAACTCTGCAGGTTTGTGAATTACAGTGCCCCTGAGCTCCTTTCTTCAACTCGCTTTCTTGTGACCTGGCCGCAACACCGCAGGATGGCTTCAGGCCCTAATCTGGTTCTGGCCCGGCATGCTGAGCCTTTGGTTAATTCCTCTTACTGGTGGGAAATGAGAGTTAAATTTGCCCGTCCAGACACCTCCAGCTAGTCTCTCATTAGTTCTCGCTATTCCTGTTCATCTTCCGCAGAAATTGCAAACTGGGCCAAACAGGAGGTTAAAGGGACTGACTCTCCAAGTCGGGAGAGTGTTAGTAAAGCGTCTGGAATGTTGCAACCGAGTACCACGGGAGGAAAACTGAGACATATTTGAACACGTCTCCCGTTCACATGGTTGATCATACTCTGGGTTCCACATGCATGTTTTAGCTGAAGGAAGAATACCTTAAACCTGGAGAGTTGAGACCCGTGCAATGGGTACCATGCAGTATGACTTCAAAGGGTCTTCATTTGCTCACCGAACCTCTCCAATCCTATCACTGCTGCGTTTATGCCCCTGTACACATGCTTGATTCTCTTTTGGAGACATAGCAATCCATAGGTTTTAAGATACTCACTAGTCAGGTACATTCTTAGGCGTTTAATATGGGGTGTTGTGTCCATTTCGTTGAGCAAGGAGTAGCTCTTGTCTATTCCATATTTGGCTTCAGGAACTTTATCTGTGCTCATTTCAATCTCTGGTTTTATGCAGCACCCCAACTCACCTTTCCCCTTAAGCAAGCATAAGTTGGTTTTCTAAATTTGAGACCCTGTTCTGTTTTGGAATGCAGTTCCTGTGTAGCCAAGTTTACATTCCGTGTATTACTGATATCTTATGATGTTTCTTTTTCTGTGTGACTTATTTCAGTTAGAATCATCATACCTGAATCCATTCATTGTGCTGCTAAGGGCCTGATGACATAGATTTTATTGCTGAGTGATATTGCTTTGTAAGTAAATACCACAACTTCTTTATCCATTTTTCACTTTCTGCCATGTTGAACTTGTACTGTAAACGAGGTTCTTGTAAACAGAGCCGTCCCAAACTTTGGGGTGGCTGTGTCTTTTTGATTTTAATTTCCCTAAGCTATAGGACCATAAGTGGCAGTGCCCTAGGCTCTGTTGCTTTGTTTTTTAGATGTTTCAGGAAACACCATACACTTCTCCCGAGTGGTTGTTGACAATTTACATCCCGCCCATCAGCATAACAAGGCTCCCAGTTCTCCATGGCCTGTCCTGCCTTTCTGGATTTTACACATTTTTCAGATGGCCCTTTTGACCGGGGGGAAGTGAGACTTCATTGTAGTGCAGATTTCCTTTGCAAGCTTGCTTGGTTGGCCAAAAAGTGTGTATGCGTTTTTTCCAGAATATATTCAGGAAAAAACGCGTACGCCCTTTTTGGCCAAGTGCATCATTGTGGACGTTCTGCCTCTTTTCCTAAGCTTTCAATGCAATTCCAGTCTACCTCCTGAAATCGGTTTCCTGCAATTCTGCCCCGCTTTCAAGTCCTCTTGGCAGCCTTACTTCAGTATATTTTTGGACGATAGCTGTCATTTATAACTCTGCAGGTTTGTGAATTACAGTGCCCCTGAGCTCCTTTCTTCAACTCGCTTTCTTTTGAGCTGCCCGCAACACCGCAGGATGGCTTCAGGCCCTAATCTGGTTCCGGTACGGCACGCTGAGCCTTTGGTTATTTCCCCTTCCTGGTGGGAAATGGGAGTTAAATTTGCCCGTACAGACACCTCCAGCTAGCCTCTCATTGTTTCTTGCTATTCCTGTTCATCTTCCGCAGAAATTGCAAACTGAGCCAAACAGGAGGTTAAAGACGCTGACTCTCCAAGTGGGGAGAGTGTTAGTAAAGCGTCTGGAATGTTGCACCCGAGTACCAGGGGAGGAAAACTGAGACATATTTGAACACGTCTCCCGTTCACACGGTTGATCATACTCTGGGTTCCACATGCATGTTTTAGCTGAAGGAAGAATACCTTAAACCTGGAGAGTTGAGACCCGTGGAATGGGTACCATGCAATATGACTTCAAACGGTCTTCATTTGCTCACCGAACCTCTCCAATCCTATCACTGCTGCGTTTATGCCCCTGTACACACGCTTGATTCTCTTTTGGAGACATAGCAATCCATAGGTTTTAAGATACTTACTAGTCAGGTACATTCTTAGGCGTTTAATATGGGGTTTTGAGTCCATTTCGTTGAGCAAGGAGTAGCTCTTGTCTATTCCATATTTGGCTTAAGGAACTTTATCTGTGCTCATTTCAATCTCTGGTTTTATGCAGCACCCCAACTCACCTTTCCCCTTAAGCAAGCATAAGTTGGTTTTCTAAATTTGAGACCCTGTTCTGTTCTTTAATTCAGTTCCTGTGTAACCAAGTTTACATTCCGTGTATTACTGATATCTTATGATGTTTCTTTTTCTGTGTGACTTATTTCAGTTAGAATCATCGTACCTGAATCCACTCATTATGCTGCTACGGGCCTGATGACATAGATTTCATTGCTGAGTGATACTGCATTGTACGTAAGTACCACAAGTTCTTTATCCATTTTCACTTTCTGTGATATTGAACTTGTACTGTAAACGAGGTTCTTGAAAACGGAGGCGTCCCAAACTTTGGGGTGGCTGTGTCTTTTTGATTTTAATTTCCCTAAGCTATAGGATCATTAGTGGAAGTGCCCTAGGCTCTGTTGCTTTGTTTTTTAGATGTTTCAGGAAACACCATACACTTCTCCCGAATGTCTGTTGGCAATTTACATCCCGCCCATCAGCATAACAAGGCTCCCAGTTCTCCATGGCCTGTCCTGCCTTTCTGGATTTTACACTTTTTTCAGATGGCCCTTTTGACCGGGGGGAAGTGAGACTTCATTGTAGTGCAGATTTCCTTTGCTAGCTTGCTTGGTTGTCCGAAAAGTGCGTATGCGTTTTTTCCTGAATATATTCAGGAAAAAACGCATACGCCCTTTTTGGCCAAGTGCATCATTGTGGACGTTCTGCCTCTTTTCCTATGCTTTCAATGCAATTCCAGTCTACCTCCTGAAATCGGTTTCCTGCAATTTTGCCCCGCTTTCAAGTCCTCTTGGCAGCCTTACTTCAGTCTATTTTTGGACGATAGCTGTCATTTATAACTCTGCAGGTTTGTGAATTACAGTGCCCCTGAGCTCCTTTCTTCAACTCGCTTTCTTGTGACCTGGCCGCAACACCGCAGGATGGCTTCAGGCCCTAATCTGGTTCTGGCCCGGCATGCTGAGCCTTTGGTTAATTCCTCTTACTGGTGGGAAATGAGAGTTAAATTTGCCCGTCCAGACACCTCCAGCTAGTCTCTCATTAGTTCTCGCTATTCCTGTTCATCTTCCGCAGAAATTGCAAACTGGGCCAAACAGGAGGTTAAAGGGACTGACTCTCCAAGTCGGGAGAGTGTTAGTAAAGCGTCTGGAATGTTGCAACCGAGTACCACGGGAGGAAAACTGAGACATATTTGAACACGTCTCCCGTTCACATGGTTGATCATACTCTGGGTTCCACATGCATGTTTTAGCTGAAGGAAGAATACCTTAAACCTGGAGAGTTGAGACCCGTGCAATGGGTACCATGCAGTATGACTTCAAAGGGTCTTCATTTGCTCACCGAACCTCTCCAATCCTATCACTGCTGCATTTAAGGCCCTGTACACACGCTTGATTCTCTTTTGCAGACATAGCAATCCATAGGTTTTAAGATACTTACTAGTCAGGTACATTCTTAGGCGTTTAATATGGGGTGTTGAGTCCATTTCGTTGAGCAAAGAGTAGCTCTTGTCTATTCCATATTTGGCTTAAGGAAATTTATATGTGCTCATTTCAATCTCTGGTTTTATGCAGCACCCCAACTCACCTTTCCCCTTAAGCAAGCATAAGTTGGTTTTCTAAATTTGAGACCCTGTTCTGTTTTGGAATGCAGTTCCTGTGTAGCCAAGTTTACATTCTGTGTATTAGTGATATCTTATGATGTTTCTTTTTCTGTGTGACTTATTTCAGTTAGAATCATCGTACCTGAATCCACTCATTATGCTGCTACGGGCCTGATGACATAGATTTCATTGCTGAGTGATACTGCATTGTACGTAAGTACCACAAGTTCTTTATCCATTTTTCACTTTCTGTGATATTGAACTTGTACGGTAAACAAGGTTCTTGTAAACGGAGGCGTCCCAAACTTTGGGGTGGCTGTGTCTTTTTGATTTTAATTTCCCTAAGCTATAGGACCATAAGTGGAAGTGCCCTAGGCTCTGTTGCTTTGTTTTTTAGATGTTTCAGGAAACACCATACACTTCTCCCGAGTGGTTGTTGGCAATTTACATCCCGCCCATCAGCATAACAAGGCTCCCAGTTCTCCATGGCCTGTCCTGCCTTTCTGGATTTTACACTTTTTTCAGATGGCCCTTTTGACCGGGGGGAAGTGAGACTTCATTGTAGTGCAGATTTCCTTTGCAAGCTTGCTTGGTTGGCCAAAAAGGGCGTATGCGTTTTTTCCTGAATGTATTCAGGAAAAAACGCATACGCCCTTTTTGGCCAAGTGCATCATTGTGGACGTTCTGTCTCTTTTCCTATGCTTTCAGTGCAATTCCAGTCTACCTCCTGAAATCGGTTTCCTGCAATTCTGCCCCGCTTTCAAGTCCTCTTGGCAGCCTTACTTCAGTCTATTTTTGGACGATAGCTGTCATTTATAACTCTGCAGTTTTGTGAATTACAGTGCCCCTGAGCTCCTTTCTTCAACTCGCTTTCTTTTGAGCTGGCCGCAACACCGCAGGATGGCTTCAGGCCCTAATCTGGTTCCAGCACGGCATGCTGAGCCTTTGGTTAATTCACTTCCTGGTGGGAAATGAGAGTTAAATTTGCCCGTTCAGACACCTCCAGCTAGTCTCTCATTGGTTCTCGCTATTCCTGCTCATCTTCCGCAGAAATTGCAAACTGGGCCAAACAGGAGGTTAAAGGGACTGACTCTCCAAGTGGGGAGAGTGTTAGTAGAGCGTCTGGAATGTTGCACCTGAGTACCAGGGGAGGAAAACTGAAACATATTTGAACACGTCTCCCGTTCACATGGTTGATCATACTTGGGTTCCACATGCATGTTTTAGCTGAAGGAAGCATACCTTAAACCTGGAGAATTAGACCCCTGTAATGGGTACCATGCAATATGACTTCAAAGGGTCTTCATTTGCTCACCGAACCTCTCCAATCCTATCACTGCTGCGTTTATGCCCCTGTACACATGCTTGATTCTCTTTCAGAGGCATAGCAATCCATAGGTTTTAAGATACTTACTAGTCAGGTACATTCTTAGGCGTTTAACATGCGGTGTTGAGTCCATTTCGTTGAGCAAGGAGTAGCTCTTGTCTATTCCATATTTGACTAAAGGAACTTTATCTGTGCTCATTTCAATCTCTGGTTTTATGCAGCAGCCCAACTCACCTTTTCCCTTAAGCAAGCATAAGTTGGTTTTCTACATTTGAGACCCTGTTCTTTTCTGTAATTCAGTTCCTTTGTAGCCAAGTTTACATTCCGTGTATTACTGATATCTTATAATGTTTCTTTTTCTGTGTGACTTATTTCAGTTAGAATCATCATACCTGAATCCACTCATTGTGCTGCTAAGGGCCTGATGACACAGATTTCATTGCTGAGTGATATTGCTTTGTAAGTAAATACCACAACTTCTTTATCCATTTTTCACTTTTTGCGATGTTGAACTTGTACTGTAAACAAGGTTCTTGTAAACAGAGCTGTTCCAAACTTTGGGGTGGCTGTGTCTTTTTGATTTTAATTTCCCTAAGCTATAGGACCATAAGTGGAAGTGCCCTAGGTTCTGTTGCTTTGTTTTTTAGATGTTTCAGGAAACACCATACACTTCTCCCGAGTGGTTGTTGGCAATTTACATCCCGCCCATCAGCATAACAAGGCTCCCAGTTCTCCATGGCCTGTCCTGCCTTTCTGGATTTTACACTTTTTTCAGATGGCCCTTTTGACCGAGGGGAAGTGAGACTTCATTGTAGTGCAGATTTCCTTTGCAAGCTTGCTTGGTTGGCCAAAAAGGGCGTATGCGTTTTTTCCTGAATATATTCAGGAAAAAACGCATACACCCTTTTTGGCCAAGTGCATCATTGTGGACGTTCTGCCTCTTTTCCTATGCTTTCAATGCAATTCCAGTCTACCTCCTGAAATCGGTTTCCTGCAATTCTGCCCCGCTTTCAAGTCCTCTTGGCAGCCTTACTTCAGTCTATTTTTGGACGATAGCTGTCATTTATAACTCTGCAGGTTTGTGAATTACAGTGCCCCTGAGCTCCTTTCTTCAACTCGCTTTCTTGTGAGCTTGCCGAAACACCACAGGATGGCTTCAGGCCCTAATCTGGTTCTGGCACGGCACGCTGAGCCTTTGGTTAATTCCTCTTCCTGTTGGGAAACGAGAGTTAAATTTGCCCGTCCAGACACCTCCAGCTAGTCTCTCATTGGTTCTCGCTATTCCTGTTCATCTTCCGCAGAAATTGCAAACTGGGCCAAACAGGAGGTTAAAGGCGCTGACTCTCCAAGTCGGGAGAGTGATAGTAAAGCCTCTGGAATGTTGCGCCCGAGTACCAGGTACGAAAACTGAGACATATTTGAACACGTCTCCCGATCACATGGTTGATCATACTCTAGGTTCCACATGCATGTTTTAGCTGAAGGAAGAATACCTTAAACCTGGGTAGTTGAAACCCGTGGAATGGGTACCATGCAATATGACTTCAAAGGGTCTTCATTTGCTCACCGAACCTCTCCAATCCTATCACTGCTGCGTTTATGCCCCTGTACACATGCTTGATTCTCTTTTGGAGACATAGCAATCCATAGGTTTTAAGATACTCACTAGTCAGGTACATTCTTAGGCGTTTAATATGCGGTGTTGTGTCCATTTCGTTGAGCAAGGAGTAGCTCTTGTCTATTCCATATTTGGCTTAAGGAACTTTATCTGTGCTCATTTCAATCTCTGGTTTTATGCAGCACCCCAACTCACCTTTACCCTTAAGCAAGCATAAGTTGGTTTTCTAAATTTGAGACCCTGTTCTGTTCTGTAATTCAGTTCCTGTGTAGCCAAGTTTCCATTCCGTGTATTACTGATATCTTATGATGTTTCTTTTTCTGTGTGACTTATTTCAGTTAGAATCATCATACCTGAATCCACTCATTGTGTTGCTAAGGGCCTGATGACACAGATTTCATTGCTGAGTGATATTGCTTTGTAAGTAAATACCACAACTTCTTTATCCATTTTTCACTTTCTGCGATGTTGAACTTGTACTGTAAACGAGGTTCTTGTAAACAGAGCCGTTCCAAACTTTGGGGTGGCTGTGTCTTTTTGATTTTAATTTCCCTAAGCTATAGGACCATAAGTGGAAGTGCCCTAGGCTCTGTTGCTTTGTTTTTTAGATGTTTCAGGAAACACCATACACTTCTCCCGAGTGGTTGTTGGCAATTTACATCCCGCCCTTCAGCATAACAAGGCTCCCAGTTCTCCATGGCCTGTCCTGCCTTTCTGGATTTTACACTTTTTTCAGATGGCCCTTTTGACCGGGGGGAAGTGAGACTTCATTGTAGTGCAGATTTCCTTTGCAAGCTTGCTTGGTTGGCCAAAAAGGGCGTATGCGTTTTTTCCTGAATATATTCAGGAAAAAACGCATACGCACTTTTTGGCCAAGTGCATCATTGTGCACATTCTGCCTCTTTTCCTATGCTTTCAATGCAATTCCAGTCTACCTCCTGAAATCGGTTTCCTGCAATTCTGCCCCGCTTTCAAGTCCTCTTGGCAGCCTTACTTCAGTCTATTTTTGGACGATAGCTGTCATTTATAACTCTGCAGGTTTGTGAATTACAGTGCCCCTGAGCTCCTTTCTTCAACTCGCTTTCTTGTCACCTGGCCGCAACACCGCAGGATGGCTTCCGGCCCTAATCTGGTTCCGGAACGGCACGCTGAGCCTTTGGTTATTTCCTCTTCCTGGTGGGAAATGAGAGTTAAATTTGCCCGTCCAGCACCTCCAGCTAGTCTCTCATTGGTTCTCGCTATTCCTGTTCATCTTCCGCAGAAATTGCAAACTGGTCCAAACAGGAGGTTAAAGGGACTGACTCTCCAAGTCGGGAGAGTGTTAGTAAAGCGTCTGGAATGTTGCGCCCGAGTACCAGGGTACGAAAACTGAGACATATTTGAACACGTCTCCCGATCACATGGTTGATCATACTCTAGGTTCCACATGCATGTTTTAGCTGAAGGAAGAATACCTTAAACCTGGGTAGTTGAAACCCGTGGAATGGGTACCATGCAATATGACTTCAAAGGGTCTTCATTTGCTCACCGAACCTCTCCAATCCTATCACTGCTGCGTTTATGCCCCTGTACACATGCTTGATTCTCTTTCGGAGACATAGCAATCCATAGGTTTTAAGATACTCACTAGTCAGGTACATTCTTAGGCGTTTAATATGCGGTGTTGAGTCCATTTCGTTGAGCAAGGAGTAGCTCTTGTCTATTCCATATTTGGCTTAAGGAACTTTATCTGTGCTCATTTCAATCTCTGGTTTTATGCAGCACCCCAACTCACCTTTACCCTTAAGCAAGCATAAGTTGGTTTTCTAAATTTGAGACCCTGTTCTGTTCTGTAATTCAGTTCCTGTGTAGCCAAGTTTCCATTCCGTGTATTACTGATATCTTATGATGTTTCTTTTTCTGTGTGACTTATTTCAGTTAGAATCATCATACCTGAATCCACTCATTGTGCTGCTAAGGGCCTGATGACACAGATTTCATTGCTGAGTGATATTGCTTTGTAAGTAAATACCACAACTTCTTTATCCACTTTTCACTTTCTGCGATGTTGAACTTGTACTGTAAACGAGGTTCTTGTAAACAGAGCCGTTCCAAACTTTGGGGTGGCTGTGTCTTTTTGATTTTAATTTCCCTAAGCTATAGGACCATAAGTGGAAGTGCCCTAGGTTCTGTTGCTTTGTTTTTTAGATGTTTCAGGAAACACCATACACTTCTCCTGAGTGGTTGTTGGCAATTTACATCCCGCCCATCAGCATAACAAGGCTCCCGGTTCTCCATGGCCTGTCCTGCCTTTCTGGACTTTACACATTTTTCAGATGGCCCTTTTGACCGGGGGGAAGTGAGACTTCATTGTAGTGCAGATTTCCTTTGCAAGCTTGCTTGGTTGGCCAAAAAGGGCGTATGCGTTTTTTCCTGAATATATTCAGGAAAAAACGCATACGCCCTTTTTGGCCAAGTGCATCATTGTGGACGTTCTGCCTCTTTTCCTATGCTTTCAATGCAATTCCAGTCTACCTCCTGAAATCGGTTTCCTGCAATTCTGCCCCGCTTTCAAGTCCTCTTGGCAGCCTTACTTCAGTCTATTTTTGGACGATAGCTGTCATTTATAACTCTGCAGGTTTGTGAATTACAGTGCCCCTGAGCTCATTTCTTCAGCTCGCTTTCTTGTGACCTGGCCGCAACACCGCAGGATGGCTTCAGGCCCTAATCTGGTTCCGGCACGGCACGCTGAGCCTTTGGTTATTTCCTCTTCCTGGTGGGAAATGAGAGTTAAATTTGCCCGTCCAGACACCTCCAGCTAGTCTCTCATTGGTTCTCACTATTCCTGTTCATCTTCCGCAGAAATTGCAAACTGGGCCAAACAGGAGGTTAAAGGCGCTGACTCTCCAAGTGGGGAGAGTGTTAGTAAAGCGTCTGGAATGTTGCACCCGAGTACCAGGGGAGGAAAACTGAAACATATTTGAACACGTCTCCCGTTCACATGGTTGATCATACTTGGGTTCCACATGCATGTTTTAGCTGAAGGAAGAATACCTTAAACCTGGAGAGTTAAGACCCCTGTAATGGGTACCATGCAATATGACTTCAAAGGGTCTTCATTTGCTCACTGAACCTCTCCAATCCTATCACTGCTGCGTTTATGCCCCTGTACACATGCTTGATTCTCTTTCGGAGACATAGCAATCCATAGGTTTTAAGATACTCACTAGTCAGGTACATTCTTAGGCGTTTAATATGCGGTGTTGAGTCCATTTCGTTGAGCAAGGAGTAGCTCTTGTCTATTCCATATTTGGCTTAAGGAACTTTATCTGTGCTCATTTCAATCTCTGGTTTTATGCAGCACCCCAACTCACCTTTCCCCTTAAGCAAGCATAAGTTGGTTTTCTACATTTGAGACCCTGTTCTGTTCTGTAATTCAGTTCCTGTGTAGCCAAGTTTCCATTCCGTGTATTACTGATATCTTATGATGTTTCTTTTTCTGTGTGACTTATTTCAGTTAGAATCATCATACCTGAATCCACTCATTGTGCTGCTAAGGGCCTGATGACACAGATTTCATTGCTGAGTGATATTGCTTTGTAAGTAAATACCACAACTTCTTTATCCATTTTTCACTTTCTGCGATGTTGAACTTGTACTGTAAACGAGGTTCTTGTAAACAGAGGCGTCCCAAACTTTGGGGTGGCTGTGTCTTTTTGATTTTAATTTCCCTAAGCTATAGGACCATAAGTGGAAGTGCCCTAGGCTCTGTTGCTTTGTTTTTTAGATGTTTCAGGAAACACCATACACTTCTCCAGAGTGGTTGTTGGCAATTTACATCCCGCCCATCAGCATAACAAGGCTCCCAGTTCTCCATGGCCTGTCCTGCCTTTCTGGATTTTACACTTTTTTCAGATGGCCCTTTTGACCGGGGGGAAGTGAGACTTCATTGTAGTGCAGATTTCCTTTGCAAGCTTGCTTGGTTGGCCAAAAAGGGCGTATGCGTTTTTTCCTTAATATATTCAGGAAAAAACGCATACGCCCTTTTTGGCCAAGTGCATCATTGTGGACGTTCTGCCTATTTTCCTATGCTTTCAATGCAATTTCGGTCTACCTCCTGAAATCGGTTTCCTGCAATTCTGCCCCGCTTTCAAGTCCTCTTGGCAGCCTTACTTCAGTCTATTTCTGGACGATAGCTGTCATTTATAACTCTGCAGGTTTGTTAATTACAGTGCCCCTGAGCTCCTTTCTTCAACTCGCTTTCTTGTGAGCTGGCCGTGACACCGCAGGATGGCTTCAGGCCCTAATCTGGTTCCGGCCCGGCATGCTTAGCCTTTGGTTAATTCCTCTTCCTGGTGGGAAATGAGAGTTAAATTTGCCCGTCCAGACACCTCCAGCTAGCCTCTCATTGGTTCTCGCTATTCCTGTTCATCTTCCGCAGAAATTGCAAACTGGGCCAAACAGGAGGTTAAAGGGACTGACTCTCCAAGTCGGGAGAGTGTTAGTAAAGCGTCTGGAATGTTGCATCCGAGTACCAGGGGAGGAAAACGGTGACATATTTGAACACGTCTCCCGATCACATGGTTGATAATACTCTAGGTTCCACATGCATGTTTTAGCTGAAGGAAGAATACCTTAAACCTGGAGAGTTGAGACCCGTGGAATGGGTACCATGCAATATGACTTCAAAGGGTCTTCATTTGTTCACCGAACCTCTCCAATCCTATCACTGCTGCGTTTATGCCCCTGTACACATGCTTGATTCTCTTTCGGAGACATAGCATCTATAGGTTTTAAGATACTTACTAGTCAGGTACATTCTTAGGCGTTTAATATGCGGTGTTGAGTCCATTTCGTTGAGCAAGGAGTAGCTCTTGTCTATTCCATATTTGGCTTAAGGAACTTTATCTGTGCTCATTTCAATCTCTGGTTTTATGCAGCACCCCAACTCACCTTTCCCCTTAAGCAAGCATAAGTTGGTTTTCTAAATTTGAGACCCTGTTCTGTTCTGTAATTCAGTTCCTGTGTAGCCAAGTTTACATTCCGTGTATTAGTGATATCTTATGATGTTTCTTATTCTGTGTGACTTATTTCAGTTAGAATCATCATACCTGAATCCACTCATTGTGCTGCTAAGGGCCTGATGACACAGATTTCATTGCTGAGTGATATTGCTTTGTAAGTAAATACCACAACTTCTTTATCCATTTTTCACTTTCTGCGATGTTGAACTTGTACTGTAAACGAGGTTCTTGTAAACAGAGCCGTTCCAAACTTTAGGGTGGCTGTGTCTTTTTGATTTTAATTTCCCTAAGCTATAGGACCATAAGTGGAAGTGCCCTAGGTTCTGTTGCTTTGTTTTTTAGATGTTTCAGGAAACACCATACACTTCTCCCGAGTGGTTGTTGGCAATTTACATCCCGCCCATCAGCATAACAAGGCTCCCAGTTCTCCATGGCCTGTCCTGCCTTTCTGGATTTTACACTTTTTTCAGATGGCCCTTTTGAAGGGGGAGAAGTGAGACTTCATTGTAGTGCAGATTTCCTTTGCAAGTTTGCTTGGTTGGCCAAAAAGTGCGTATGCGTTTTTTCCTGAATATATTCAGGAAAAAACGCATACGCCCTTTTTGGCCAAGTGCATCATTGTGGACGTTCTGCCTCTTTTCCTATGCTTTCAATGCAATTCCAGTCTACCTCCTGAAATCGGTTTCCTGCAATTCTGCCCCGCTTTCAAGTCCTCTTGGCAGCCTTACTTCAGTCTATTTTTGGACGATAGCTGTCATTTATAACTCTGCAGGTTTGTGAATTACAGTGCCCCTGAGCTCCTTTCTTCACCTCGCTTTCTTGTGACCTGGCCGCAACACCGCAGGATGGCTTCAGGCCCTAATCTGGTTCTGGCATGGCACGCTGAGCCTTTGGTTAATTCCTCTTCCTGCTGGGAAATGAGAGTTAAATTTGCCCATCCAGACACCTCCAGCTAGTCTCTCATTGGTTCTCGCTATTCCTGTTCATCTTCCACAGAAATTGCAAACTGGGCCAAACAGGAGGTTAAAGGGACTGACTCTCCAAGTGGGGAGAGTGTTAGTAAAGCGTCTGGAATGTTGCACCCGAGTACCAGGGTACGAAAACTGAGACATATTTGAACACGTCTCCCGATCACATGGTTGATCATACTCTAGGTTCCACATGCATGTTTTAGCTGAAGGAAGAATACCTTAAACCTGGGTAGTTGAAACCCGTGGAATGGGTACCATGCAATATGACTTCTAAGGGTCTTCATTTGCTCACCGAACCTCTCCAATACTATCACTGCTGCGTTTATGCCCCTGTACACATGCTTGATTCTCTTTCGGAGACATAGCAATCCATAGGTTTTAAGATACTTACTAGTAAGGTACATTCTTAGGCGTTTAATATGCGGTGTTGAGTCCATTTCGTTGAGCAAGGAGTAGCTGTTGTCTATTCCATATTTGGCTTAAGGAACTTTATCTGTGCTCATTTCAATCTCTGGTTTTATGCAGCACCCCAACTTACCTTTACCCTTAAGCAAGCATAAGTTGGTTTTCTAAATTTCAGACCCTGTTCTGTTCTGTAATTCAGTTCCTGTGTAGCCAAGTTTACATTCCGTGTATTACTGATATCTTATGATGTTTCTTTTTCTGTGTGACTTATTTCAGTTAGAATCATCATACCTGAATCCACTCATTGTGCTGCTAAGGGCCTGATGACATAGATTTCATTGCTGAGTGATATTGCTTTTTAAGTAAATACCACAACTTCTTTATCCATTTTTCACTTTCTGCGATGTTGAACTTGTACTGTAAACGAGGTTCTTGTAAACAGAGCCGTTCCAAACTTTGGGGTGGCTGTGTCTTTTTGATTTTAATTTCCCTAAGCTATAGGACCATAAGTGGAAGTGCCCTAGGCTCTGTTGCTTTGTTTTTTAGATGTTTCAGGAAACACCATACACTTCTC